>NC_091954.1:10780006-10787506 GCF_031021105.1 Erythrolamprus reginae
GAAGGAGATCAATTCTCTAGCTCCTCCTTGGATTCGGAACAAGAGTTAATGATACAGCCACGCATGCGGAGAGCGATGCATAGGCAACAACAACTGAGAGATTATTATCAAAGAAAATGAGGCCACCTGTGGTTGGGTGGGGCTGTGGTCATTAGTGAGGCTGCTATAAATAGCAGCCTGTGGGTTTGGCCATTGTGGAGGATTATCTGATCGTTGTGTTTCGTGCCTGCTTTGCTGACTTTGACCTTTTGTGTGCTGATTTTTCCCCGCTTTGAAACTAAACCAGAGCAAAGTGTGTTTCCCTTTGTGAAAGAAGGAGGACTGTGAATTGCCCCACAGCTGCAAGTGAAGTATCACAGAACTGATAAGGGACTTGTACAAATGACCAGTTTGTTTGGAGACGAGTGCTCTTTGCTCTACCAAAAGAGGGCTTGGTTTAAGTGAATTTTCATTATAAAGAACATTTTTTTTGAATTTTCAAACGTGTGTGTGTCTGAAATTTGTACCTGTAAATTTTTGGGAGAAGTCTACCAGAGAGCCCGACAGAACACCCCCAAAATATCAAGTATTTAATGTTACATATAGGGACAGTGGCAAGAATCACTTATGCGCAATGATGGAAAGATCCCCAGATAGCCATTGAAAAGGAACTAATTGAAAAAAATCTATGATGGACAGATTAACAATGGAATTAATTGGTCAAAAGGACCCAGAATATCACACTCTATGGATGAAATGGTACGAATGGACAAAAAAAAAAAAGAATGACTAAAAATGAATAGGAAAATGATGTGGAAGAAAAGACAACAAAGAAAAAAGCAATGTATAAATGTATAAATCATACAATGCCTTATCACTAATGTATAGAGAGAGATGTTGATCTGTTTGAAAATGTTAAGATGTGAAAATAAGAAAATTAATAAAAATTATTGCAAAAAAAAGAAGAAGAATGTGGTCTGATGATGACTTCCCTTTTCTGAATCTTGCCCAGTCATCTTAGATTATTTAGAGCTTGGGAAGAATGTGTTTGAAGTACCAGATTTTTCAGAATATAAGACGCAACCCCCCCCCCCCAAAAAAAAAGCAGAGTGTAAAACTGTTGGTGCATCTTATACACCCAATACAGCCATGTTTGGCCTCCTAAAGTATTTGTATTTGTATTTATTAGATTTGTATGCCGCCCCTCTCCGTAGACTCGGGGCGGCTCACAACAGTGATAAAAACGGTACATAAAGACAAATCTAATAATTAAAATCTAAAATAGCAATTATACATATAAAAAAATCTAAAAAAACCCAGTAAATAAAAACATACATACAGTCATGTTGTGCACAGAAACTACATAGGTAAGGGGAAGATGGGTGAGATTATCCAAGGGCATGGGGTGAGGTATCATCAGTACGCTGATGATACCCAGCTTTACATCTCCACCCCATGTCCAGTCAATGAAGCAGTGGAAGTGATGTGCCGGTGTCTGGAGGCTGTTGGGGCCTGGATGGGTGTCAACAGACTCAAACTCAACCCGGATAAGACGGAGTGGCTGTGGGTTTTGCCTCCCAAGGACAATCCCATCTGTCCGTCCATTATCCTCGGGGGGGAATTATTGACCCCCTCGGAGAGGGTCCGCAACTTGGGCGTCCTCCTCGATCCACAGCTCACATTAGAGAACCATCTTTCAGCTGTGGCGAGGGGGGCGTTTGCCCAGGTTCGCCTGGTGCACCAGTTGCGGCCCTATCTGGACTGGGACTCACTGCTCACAGCCACTCATGCCCTCATCACCTCGAAGCTCGACTACTGTAATGCTCTCTACATGGGGCTACCTTTGAAAAGTGTTCGGAAACTTCAGATCGTGCAGAATGCAACTGCGACAGCAGTCATGGGCTTACCTAGGTATGCCCATGTTTCACCATCACTCTGCAGTCTGCATTGGCTGCCGATCAATTTCCGGTCACAATTCAAAGTGTTGGTTATGACCTTTAAAGCCCTTCATGGCACTGGACCAGAATACCTCCGAGACCGCCTTCTGCCGCACGAATCCCAGCGACCGATTAGGTCCCACAGAGTGGGCCTTCTCCAGGTCCTGTCAACTAAACAATGTCGGTTGGCAGGCCCCAGGGGAAGAGCCTTCTCTGTGGCGGCCCCAACTCTCTGGAACCAACCCCCCCAGAGATTAGAACTGCCCCTACTCTCCCTGCCTTCCGTAAACTCCTTAAAACCCACCTTTGCCGTCAGGCATGGGGGAACTGAAACACCTCCCCCGGGCAAGTACAATTTATGCATGGTATGTTTGTGTGTGTGTTTGCTAGTAAATGGGGTTCTTTTAAATCTTTTTAAATCTTTTAAATTTATTTGGATTTGTTATGAATTGTTGTATCTTGTTGTGAGCCGCCCCGAGTCTGCGGAGAGGGGCGGCATACAAATCTAAATAATAAAATAAATAGATAAAAAATAAAGATGTCTCAGTTCCCCCAAGCTTGATGACAAAGATGGGTTTTGAGAAGTTCACGAAAGGCAAGGAGGGTGGGGGCAGTCCTAATCTCCCGGGGGAGCTGATTCCAGAGGGTCGGGGCCGCCACAGAGAAGGCTCTCCCCCTGGGTCCCGCCAGATGGCATTGTTTAGTCGATGGGACCCGGAGAAGGCCAACTCTGTGGCACCTAACCGGTTGCTGGGATTCATGGGGCAGAAGGCGGTCTCGTAGATAATCTGGTCCGGTGCCATGAAGGGCTTTATAGGTCATAACCAACACTTTGAATTGTGACCGGAAACTGATCAGCATCCAATGCAGACTGCCCCATACCCCATATTTGTGAAAAACAGGCCATTTTTCACAAAATGGGGGCATTTTTCAAGTTTCAAGTTTAATCAGATTTGTATGCCGCCCCTCTCCGCAGACTCGGGGCGGCTCACAGCAATAGCAATACAATGTAAGACAAATCCAATATTTAAATTACTTTAAAAAACACCACAAATTAAAACCAATCATACACACTAGCGTACCATGCATAAATTTTATAAGCCTAGGGGGAAGGAACATGTCAATTCCCCCATGCCTGACGACAGAGGTGGGTTTAAAGGCTTTTTGCCTTTCTCCAGCCCCCAAGAGACTTCCCAAATTCTCTGCACACCCCATTTTTGCAAAAAAACAATGGGTGAAAAATGGACCGGTCCATTGAAAAAGTTGGTTGAGCTGAACCCACAGAAACACGTTTGTAGCAATAACAATGAGAGCTATCCATTTATCCCAGGCATCAGATAACTTGGCATCGCTCACTCGTGGCCAGGTTTATAGATGGACAAGCAAGGACTTGGTTCTGGAAAACACCCAAACTCTTGCATTCGCTACTCTTGCATTTGAAATGACAGCCACAAAGAGCTCAGCCAGGCTTTGCACTGGATCTTGGTTTCATCTTCAAACCAGTGAAACATGTCTGGCTGAAAAAGGGAAAGATAAATAATTTGTGCCAGGAGATACTGGCCACTCTCCCAGAATTTTCTATTCTCTGGAAATCTGATGATTTCTGACAGTCAATCTCTTGCATGCTATGAAGCACACAGATCCTAGGGCACAACCTTAGCTTGAAGTGTGACACTCAAGAATGCTGCCAAGTTTCCTACTCTTCCATATCTGATCATCACCCAGCCCCCTGCAATCTTCCCAATCTATAAATCATGATTTTCACTTTTTTCTTTCTCTCTCTCTCTCCCCATCTCAGACTCCTCCTCCTCCTCCCTCTCCTTCGTCTTCCTCCCTCTCCTCCTCCCCATCTCCTTTCTCCTCTTTCATCTCCTTCCTCCTCCCTCTCCTCCTCCTCTTCCTCTTCCTCCGCCTTCTGCCGCACGAATCCCAGCGACCGGTTAGGTCTCACAGAGTTGGCCTTCTCCAGGTCCCATCGACTATGCAATGTCGTCTGGCGGGTCCCAGGGGAAGAGCCTTCTCTCTGGTGGCTCTGACCCTCTGGAACCAGCTCCCCCCAGAGATCAGGATTGCCCCCACCCTCCTTGCCTTTCGTAAACTTCTTAAAACCCACCTCTGCCGTCAGGCATGGGGGGATTGAAACATCTCCCCCTTGCCCATGTAGTTTATGTGTATGATTCGATTGTGTGTTGTTTTTTATATATTGGGGTTTTTTTTTTGGACTTTTTAATCTAAAACTGTAATCTAGATTTTTAAATATTAGATTTGTTACTATGTACTGTTCTTCACCATTGTTGTGAGCCGCCCCAAGTCTGCGGAGAGGGGCGGCATATAAATCCAATAAATCTAATCTAATCTAATCCTCTCTCCACCCTGAGGTCAGGCAATATTTTTGATTTGATTTGATTTGATTTGATTTGATTTGATTTGATTTGATTTGATTTGATTTGATTTGATTTGATTTGATTTGATTTGATTTGATTTGATTTGATTTGATTTGATTTGATTTGATTTGATTTGATTTGATTTGATTTGATTTGATTTGATTTGATTTGATTTGATTTGATTTGATTTGATTTGATTTGATTTGATTTGATTTGATTTGATTTGATTTGATTTGATTTGATTTGATTTGATTTGATTTGATTTGATTTGATTTGATTTGATTTGATTTGATTTGATTTGATTTGATTTGATTTGATTTGATTTGATTTGATTTGATTTGATTTGATTTGATTTGATTTGATTTGATTTGATTTGATTTGATTTGATTTGATTTGATTTGATTTGATTTGATTTGATTTGATTTGATTTGATTTGATTTGATTTGATTTGATTTGATTTGATTTGAATGCCGCCCCTCTCCGGAGACTCGGAGTGGCTAACAGCAACAATAAAACAGTGTACAATAGTAATCTAATACTAAAAACGATTAAAAACCCATTAATATAAAAACCAGACATGCATACATACATACCATGCATAGAATTGTAAAGGCCTAGGGGGAAAGAGGATCTCAATTCCCCCATGCCTGACAGCAGAGGTGGGTTTTAAGTAGCTTACGAAAGGCAAGGAGGGTGGGGGCAATTCTAATCTCTGGGGGGAGTTGGTTCCAGAGGGCCAGGGCCGCCACAGAGAAGGCTCTTCCCCTGGGTCCCGCCAAGCGACATTGTTTAGTTGACGGGACCCGGGGGAAGATCCACTCTGTGGGACCTAACTGGTCGCTGGGATTCGTGCAGCAGAAGACGGTCCGGTGCCATGAAGGGCTTTATAGGTCATAACCAACACTTTGAATTGTGATCGGAAACTGATCGGCAACCAATACAGACTGCGGAGTGTTGGTGTAACACGGGCATATTTGGGAAAGCCCATGATTATATACTAACTATACTAAAATAACCGATAAACAATTGATAAAAACCAACAAACCACTATTATTTTCCCCTTGCTATAACTTATAAACACAATAGGAGCATTTGATTGAAGGTATCAGATGGCAGCTGAAGCTTTTGGATGGTGAGGGTGGGATTGCCTTTCCATTAGGACTTCCATGCAAACCTTTGGGAAGAGCCCTGATTTAATTGTGTGACCTTTTTTCCTGACCCACATATACACAAAGGTTGCTGTCCATCAAGGGCAGTAGAACTGGACTCACTTTGATCTGGTCTCGCTTCCAATTGTATTTGGGTCGCTGAGCAGACATGTGTAAGGTCTGGAGCTCCCAATGCCCCCCTCTCTTTTTTGATATAGTTAATTAAGCCTCTTGTTGCAGACACAAACAATGCAAATCTGGGAAGAAATAGCTCTGTTTATTCTTGAAAGATAGCTTCTCCTGTGTGGTTTTATAAGCAGTTTAATGGATTAGTTTTTAGAAGTCCCTTATTTATTTCTTCACTAAGCTTCCTAGCTGTATTTTAATAGAAACCCATGAGGGAAGATGAGTCTTATTAACAAAATGTGTCCATGGCGAAGCAACTAAATTTTCATTTTTTATCTTCGTGGCAATTGATAAATATTCATAACTCTGTTGGTTTGGGAATTCTGGAACTCTCGTAATTCAAGTTTTTAATCTCATCTTCAGACATCCCATTGTGAATTTGCTTTTCATCAAAGCGTCACCTTTTCTAAGCCCCATTATTATTATTATTATTATTATTATTAGATTTTTATCCTGCCTTCTTTTGTGGGTTGATGTGGTCAACTGAAGGCAGCAAATATATTTGTTCCCTTGCCTACTTTTCCCCCAGCACAACCAGCTGCGAGAGCAATCATGGGCTTCCCAAGGTATTTATTTATTTATTGGATTTGTATGCCCATGTTACACCAACACTCCGCAGTCTGCATTGGTTGCTGATCAATTTCCGGTCACAATTCAAAGTGTTGGTTATGACCTATAAAGCCCTTCATGGCATTGGACCAGAATATCTCCGGGACCGCCTTCTGCTGCACGAATCCCAGCGACCGGTTAGGTCCCACAGAGTTGGCCTTCTCCGGCTCCCGTCGACTAAGCAATGTCGTTTGGCAGGACCCAGGGGAAGAGCCTTCTCTGTGGTGGCCCCGACCCTCTGGAACCAGCTCCCCCCAGATATCAGAATTGCCCCCACCCTCCTTGCCTTTCACAAGCTCCTTAATACCCACCTCTGTCGTCAGGCATGGGGGAATTGAAATTTCCCTTCCCCCTAGGCTTATAGAATTTATACAGGGTATGCTTGTATGTATGAGTGGTTCTTTAAAATGGGGTTTTTTAGATTGTCTTTTAATATTAGATTTGTTTACATTGTCTTTTTATATTGTTGTTAGCCGCCCCGAGTCTTCGGAGAGGGGCGGCATACAAATCTAATAAATGAATGAATGAATGAATGAATGAATGAATGAATGAATGAATGAATGAATGAATGAATAAATAAATAAACCACCCTGTGAGGTGGATCAGGGTGAGATAAAGGCCTTGGCTCAAATGTACTCAGCTGCCTTTCTTATCTAAGACAGGTCTAAAGATCCCCATCTCTTCCTCTTATCCAGCAAAAGTGATGGGCTCCTACAGGTACAGTCAAGTACACAGAGCCGGTAGAAAAAATTTGGACAGGTACGCAGAACTGTAGAAAAAAATTGATTTTTTTTTCTTTTTTTCCCTTTCTGGGCTCTGAGTATGTTTTTCCTATCACAGTAAATTAGGTTGAATGTGCATAATTTTAGAAGAGCTCTGTGTGTGTGTGTGTGTGTGTACATACACATACAGTTTATATAGTGTTGTGGTTGGCTCTGGCCCAGCTCCTGCCCCAGGGAATGTGGAGGTGGATGCAGGGGAAACATCAACATGTCATAGGCCTGTTTTATTGCCGACAGAGTCAGGTAGTTCAGTTTCCTTGGACGAAGAAGAAGGTGGGAGTGACTTGGAAGAGGGGGGCTTGGCACACAGCCCAGGAAGTCAATCTCCATTATCTTCGGTCGATTTGGATGAGGAAGTTTTGGACCCACGCAGGTGCAGAGTTATGCGTAGAAGAGGCCAATTGCGGGCATATTACAGGAGATAAGAGAGGCCACCTGTGTTTAGGTGGGGCTCCAGTAATTAATGCTGCTGATA
>NC_091954.1:11092506-11342506 GCF_031021105.1 Erythrolamprus reginae
GTTCCTAATGGGAGATTTGTATTTTCCCGTAGTCTTAGATGACCCCTGTGAAACAGTCATTTGATCCTCAAAGGGGTCGCGACCCCCAGGTTGAGAACCACTGTTTTAGATGAAGGAGTGTTCTGCCGGGCTCTCTCAAGGGTACAAATTTCAGACACACGTTTGAAAATTCAAAACAATGTTCTTTATCACAAAATTCAAAATAAACTAAGCACTCTTTTTGTATTGCAAAGAGCACTTGTCCCAAAACAACCTGGTAGTCTATACAATTCCCTTAATCCAGCGGTCCCCAAACTACGGCCCGCGGGCCGGATGCGGCCCGCTGAGGTCATTTACCCAGCCCGTGGCAGCATACGAGATTTTACCATCTATAATATACTAAGTTCCAAATCTCATCTCCACTCTGCTGCCGAGCGTCTGGCGGCGTCAAGGAAGAGGAAAGCCAGGGGGGCGGGGAGGAAAGCACCCTATGGCAGAGCAGCAACAGTTCCTCTGAGAAAGAAATTGGCCAATTGCTTTCCTCCCCGCCCCCTGGCTTTCCGCCTCCTCCTCCTCCAGACGCTCAGCCACAGACCGTCTTTGTCCCTCCAGTGCCGCTTTTTTGCTTTTTTATTTTTTGCACTGGTGAGGTTTGCGCGCGCTTGGGCACTTTTGGCGTGTGGGGGGTCTGCTGCGGAGAGGGAGAGAGAGAGAGAGAGAAAGAGGGAGACATAGAAAGGGAGTGTGGGAGAGAAATAACGCAAGAAAGAGAGGGAGAGAGAGAGCGGGAGAGTGCTGCTTTTTTGCTTCTTCGCTGCCCGCGGGGAGCCTGGAAGCCCTGCAAGAGCATCTGGAGGGGGCAGTAAACAAGACCGGCTTTTGGTCCCTTGAGCCCGCCGCCGCCTCCTCCGTTCAGGCGAAGGGATCTCCTTGGTGGAGAAAGGAAGGAAGCTCACCTCAACGAGGACCGGCTGTTGGTCCCTTGAAGCTGCTGCTGCCGCCGCCCACCGAGGAGATCCCTTCACCTGAATGGAGGTGGCGGCGGCAGCTACAAGGGACCAACACCCGGTCCTCGTTGAGCTGAGATTCCTTTGGCTTCCTTCGAGGCGGCAGGTGAGCTTTGCAGCTTTGCATCGAAGGAAGCCAAAGGAAGCTCAGCTTGGGGGCGGGCCTGAAGCAGCCACCGCCGCCTACTCCGCCCCGGGCTTCGGCTGCACTGGGCAGCTCTGGCGGGCGCGGGGCAGCAGGGCAAGCCGCGAAGGTGGCGCCGCCAAATGTGGGTCGAGCGGGAGGGCACTGAGCAGTAGCCGTAAGGTGGCGGTGGGGCAGTTGGCTGCAAGGCGGCGGTGGCAGCGGCGGCTTGATGTGTTGCAGTACGCCGTACATTGCTGGTGCTGCGCTGGGCATGGGGCTGGCACCTCCGTCCCGGCCCAGCCAGCGGGCCAGTGCCAGCCCTGTGCCCATGCCCAGTGCAGCGCCAGCAAATGTACTGCAACCCGATGTCGGTGCCACTGTCTTGGAGCTTCTGCTTGCAGCCGACTGGCTCGCGGCGCGTTGCAGGGCAGAAAAAAAAAGAAGAGAGGAAGGAAGAGAGAAGAAAAGGAGAGAAAGAGAAGGAAAGCATGAGAGAGAGGGAGAGAAAACAAGTGAGAGGGGTAGGGCATGTGAGAGAGAAAAATGAGAAAATGATGGAGGGAAAGAACGAGGGAGAGGGAAACAAAACAAATGAGAAAGAAGGGAAAAAAGGGAGAGGGAAGAGAGAAGTGGAAAGGAGGGAAGGAGGGAGGGAGGGAAAGAAGAAGAAATGGAGGGAACAAGGAAGGAAGAATGAAATGAATTGAGGGGTGGAGGAAGGAAGGACTTCTTTGGGGGGGGGGCGGTGTAAATTTTTTTAAATTTTTCTCTCAACATACTTTCAAACAATACAATGTACCATCTAATTTTCCCTGAATAAAATGCAGTATTTTGTCAGTAACTAATAAAGTTGCAAAAGTTTTTTTTCTAATGTTGTGATCCAGGTACATACTTTTCTTTTAATTAAATTCCCTCCTTAATGTTCCTTCAAAAAGTACAACACCAGTTATATTTCTAACTTAACCATTATGCCAAAGTGCTTTCTTCTTTCTTTATATATTTTTCTATAAATATTTTTATATATTTTTCTATAAACCAAGAAAACCTTGTATAACCAATCAGATGTTAACAAAAGAAAATTAAAAACAAAACATAAACATATATGAATTTCAGACTTCTTCCCCCCCCCCTCTAAATAGTACGTTCCCATTTTGTTTTTTTACGTTAAAATAAGGTATGTGCAGTGTGCATAGGGATTTGTTCATAGTTTTTTTTATAGTCCGGCCCTCCAACAGTCCGAGGGACAGTTACTGGCCCCCTGTGTAAAAAGTTTGGGGACCCCTGCCTTAATCAGTCCTTAAGTACTTAGCTTGCAGCTGTGAAGAAATGCCGCAGCCCTCCTTCTTCCACGAAGTGAAACACACACACACACTTTGCTCTGCTTTGGTTTCAAAGTCGTGAAAAATCAACAACAATGTCCAGAGACAGCAAGGCAGTCCTGAAGCACAACGATCAGATAATCTTCCACAACGGCCAAACCCACACGTTGCTATTTATATCAGCAGCACTAATTACTGGAGCCCCACCCAAACACAGGTGGCCTCTCTTATCTCCTGTAATATGCCCTCAATTGGTCTCTTCTACACATAACTCTGTGCCTGCGTGGGTCCAAGACTTCCACATCCGAATCGACCGAAGATAATGGAGAGTGGCTTCCTGGGCTGTGTGCCAAGCCCCCCTCTTCCAAGTCACTCCCACCTTCTTCTTCGTCCGAGGAAACTGAACTACCTGACTCTGTCGGCAATAAAACAGGCCTATGACATGTTGAAGTTTCCCCTGCATCCACCTCCACATTCCCTGGGGCAGGAGCTGGGCCACAGCCAACCACAACAAGGAGTAAATGAATTCATCTTTTTAGCTTCTAAAATAGATCAACATAGTGACTGCATCCCTGAGATCAGAAGGTGTTGGAAACACTTGGAAGAACTGCAACATCTGGCATGGATAAACACACCAAAAATATGACTTGAAGCCAAGATTGCCAAACGAAGGCTATCATACTTTGGTCATGTCATGTGAGATGACACACTCAAAAATTCACTCATACTGGGGAAAATCAGCTGTAAAGAAGAAGGGGCCATCTTAGTACCCATTGGAGGGACACCATAAAGGGTGTACCCATTGGATGGATGCTTGGATGACCATGGCAAAGCTGAAGGAGCTGGTGTGAGACAAACGGGCATGGAAAGTGCTGATCCAAAGAGTGGTTGAGGGTCAGATATGACTGAAGGGCTGCTACTACTGCTGCTGCTGCTGATGATGATGATGATATATTAGCATCAGGCAGTGAGAAAGAGGCATTATTGCCCTTGAAACCAACTCAGTGTACGAATTCAGGCTAAAATATCTGCAGAACCTCTAACTATTAAATATTTATTTATTTATTTATTATTATTTTATATACACAAAGACATGACACAACATACAAACATACAATGTTAGGAATCTTATGTTAGTACAAGGTACATGGTTGTTAGGGTTTGCCATTGTAAACTACCTATTGTAGTCTCTTGTACTATCACTTTAAATATTTTGGGCTGGTTCGCCATAAGAGGGCGCCAGTACTCCTTCCCTCAATGATGCTTTAATGCTCATTTGCTTTTGCTTTGCCTTGAGGGGGGAGTGTATTTGCTTAGTGCTTATTACATTGGATGGCTTAGTGCTTGTTATGGATTGTTTCTATTTTGTATATATGTAAATAGTACTTATTAAGCATAACTAAGTCTGTGTCTTTTTCTTTGGCTTTACCACACATCCAAATTCTTTGCTCAGTGTATGTCAAAGGTCTCACAGCCTAGCTATACCGAGACATACCAACATCTTAGTTCCTGTCTTATAGCTTAAGATCAGTCTACAAAATTTCATATACATATACTGTAAATATTTATCATTATTTTCTAGTGTTCTTTTTATAAAAATACCTATTTTCTGGTATATTTTATCCTATTCTCTATTCATCTCTTTTATGAATTTCTTCAGTACATATTATCTCTTCCTCTTTTTTTAAAACATTCTTTTACATATATATAATTACAAGCTTTTGCTGACAACCCAGCGTTTATCTTGGAAGAGCCCTGGAATGTGGAACAAATTTAATTGCAACAATGGAGGAATTTGGAAATGTGGCAGGATTGAAAATAAAAATAAAACCAAAATAACTCAGAAATATTTTTAAACACATTTAATGATTTCCTGCAGCTTAAAATCATTTCTCTTTGTCCTTCATCAAGACATGATATTCTCTAGCTAATTTGAAGAAGGTTACTGTATTGTCCCCAGTCATGTCTTCCTAAAGCTATTGATTCATTTATGTGCCATCAAATCTATGTCAATTCTTAGTGGTTACAGAGGTAGACGGTCAGAATGATCTGGTCACAAGTTGGCTCTTCAGGTTTTCCAAGATGCCAAGACTAAGTCTACCATCTTGCTGGTGCCTGGTGGTTATCCTCTTCCTTTCCACCCAGCATTATGGATTTCTCAAGGAATCCAGTGCTATCAGACATTGCTTTAAATTTCTCTTTGTTGATAGTCCCCAATGCTCTGACCTAAGTGAATTGTGAAAATTATGAACATGGACTTTTTGGACTTGTGGACATTTTGAAGACTTTTATCCCCGTTTTTCATGGTATTTTTAAGATCAGTTGATCCAAGGATGAACTTATATGCTAGTACAGTGGTACCTCATCTTACGAACGCCTCTTCTAACGAACTTTTCAAGATGTGAACCCGGTGTTTAAGATTTTTTTGCCTCTTCTTCCGAACTATTTTCACCTTACGAACCCAAGCAGCTGCTGCTGGGATGAAGGGGTTTCTCCCCCCCCCCTTTTTTTGAAGAAAGAAAAGGGAGGGGCTGCTTGGAGTAGGAAACATTTTGCAGAGAACAATGTGCTTGCAAAGGCACTGAAAGGGTGTCTTTTTAAGAAAGAAAAGGGAGGAGGGAGGGGCAGCTTGGGGGAGGAAAAATTTTGCAGAGAACAATGTGCTTGCAAAGGCACTGAAAGGGTGTCTTTTTAAGAAAGAAAAGGGAGGAGGGAGGGGCAGCTTGGGGGAGGAAAATTTTTGCAGAGAACAACGTGCTTGCAAAGGCACTGAAACGGTGTCTTTTGAAGAAAGAAAAGGGAGGGGCGCCCCCTTGCCTTTCTTCCTTCCCACTCACCCTTTAGCCTAGCCTTGCTTCTTCCACCTGCCCCCTTTAGCTGCTCCTCCCTGCCCTCTGTTCGCCTCCCTTCTAAAGTTTGGGATTTTCCTGAAGGATTTGCATGCATTATTTGCTTTTTCATTGATTCCTATGGGAAACATTGTTTCATCTTACAAACTTTTCACCTTACGAACCTCCTCCTGGAACCAATTAAGTTCGTATGATGAGGTACCACTGTATATAGAGTAGTATCAGTCGATCTTACACCATCCTCCAATTGAAGAAGAAAATAATTTATTGCATTTGGAATGCATTTGGCAATGATTGTCTCCCAATAAGATATCAAGATAATTAAACTTCACATTCTGTTCAAAGATCTATATATGTCTTACAATTCATACACAATGCATTTTTGCCAAGAATTACTAACTTGGCTCTTCTGGATCCATTAAATTACAATTTCCATCATTTCAGCAAGACAACAATTATGATAATGTAAATTTCCCAAGAACAAAAAGTGCTACATCTTTCCATAGGTTTCAGAGATTAAATAATTATTTCCAAATAATTGATAGAATATAAACTAAATCCCTTCCTTCCCTTCCATTTTCCTTCCTTCCTTCTTTCCTTCCTTCCTTCCACTCTCCCTCCCTCCTTCCCTCCTCCTCACCCACTCTCTTCCTTCCTTCCTTCCTTCCACTCTCTTTCTTTCATTTTCTCTTTCTTTTTCTTTTTCTCTTTTTCCTTCTTTCTTTCTTCTTTCTTTCCTTTCTCCCTCTTTCTTTTTCCTTCCTTCCTTTCTTTCTTTCACACACACTCTCTCTCTCTTTCTTTCATTTTCTCTTTCTTTTTCTCTTTTTCCTTCTTTCTTTCTTCTTTTTTGCTTTTTGTTTCTTTTTCTTTCTTCCTTCTTTCATCTTTCCTTCTTAATATTTTTTTAAAATCATATCACTTAAACAAAGTCACTTTCAGATATATTTTTTTAGTTTTCCACACACAAAATGACAATAAGTTATCTAAAGTCAAATTGTCAAATGTTTCAGTTTATTTTGCTGTTTTCTCTTTTAATGTTGATTGCGAGGCATAAAAAGGGCCGTCAAAATTAAATTTATGGCATTCCTCGGTTGCCTATGGCAGACTGAAAATGCAATAAACTCTTCTGAAAATTGCAGTGGTCCTTGTTGTATAAGTCTTTTGGCATCAAAGCACCTGTAATGTCTTTAGGTACAGTGAGCTCAATATGATGGATTGCATTCTTTTGTCCAAGATAACGTTCTGGAGTCAAGAACTTTTTAAGAAATCTACTTTTTTTAAAAAATGCCCAGTCATTTTTTAAACTCAAACCAATTTACAAATTGACCCTTGCTCTGTATATGCAGTCCATTTTTTTACACAAAGATACATCTTCCTCCTTCTATTAGGAAAAGAAGAAAAGAATAGTGGACAGGGAGTGAGATTTCTCAGAAAGATAACAGGGAAAAGAGCTCAAGATGGATGAGAAGAAAGAAAAGGTAGCTAGACCCAGAAATAAGCTAGGTTTGGGCATTACAAAATTGGTATATATTCATTAGGCAAGCATCCCATTTCTCTTCATAAATTAGTGTTAATATTTGTACCTAAGTAGCAATAAAGTTGCACTCACTTTCCACTTCTTCTGTGTTTTCAACAGTTCTTTCGATTATTAATTAAATTAAATTACGAACGAACGAACAAACAAACAAACAAACAAACAAACAAACAAACAAACTTGCCTCCCTCAGTAATAGACCCTCAATTTGAGACTGGCAGGTCTCAAATTGAGGTCGTTCCAGCTCCTAATCTGTTCATAGATGCCA
This sequence comes from Erythrolamprus reginae, assembly GCF_031021105.1. Lineage (NCBI taxonomy): Eukaryota > Metazoa > Chordata > Lepidosauria > Squamata > Dipsadidae > Erythrolamprus > Erythrolamprus reginae. Next base: position 11,099,593 of record NC_091954.1, read on the forward strand.
TTCTGAAACAATGGCGCTCACCTGCAGCTGGACCCAATACCCTCGATAAGAGGTTTTTAATATAGATACCAATCTGGCAAAACATATTCCTGTTGATAGTTCTGGCCCTATATGCAAATATTCAGATGCTCCAGTGTGCCCACCAATCAGCTGCATGGGCAGTGAGAGCATTGACAACAGCATTATTTTTCTTCCGATCTACCCTTCATGCTCTTAAGGATCACCTTCCAGCTTCAGACAACAGGGCTAACCAGGACCTGAACAAACTCCTGGCATCGGTCCAATTCTTGTCATCAATTTCTAAAAAGAAGGCCCTTATGAATGAGGCCCTCCAGCACCTGTTGGATATTTGAGCCATCCAGCAGGTGTCTAAGGACCAATAGAAACATAGAAACATAGAAGTCTGACGGCAGAAAAAGACCTCCTGGTCCATCTAGTCTGCCCTTATACTATTTTCTGTATTTTATCTTAGGATGGATATATGTTTATCCCAGGCATGTTTAAATTCAGTTACTGTGGATTTATCTACCACGTCTGCTGGAAGTTTGTTCCAAGGATCTACTACTCTTTCAGTAAAATAATATTTTCTCATGTTGCTTTTGATCTTTCCCCCAACTAACTTCAGATTGTGTCCCCTTGTTCTTGTGTTCACTTTCCTATTAAAAACACTTCCCTCCTGGACCTTATTTAACCCTTTAATATATTTAAATGTTTCGATCATGTCCCCCCTTTTCCTTCTGTCCTCCAGACTATACAGATTGAGTTCATTAAGTCTTTCCTGATACGTTTTATGCTTAAGACCTTCCACCATTCTTGTAGCCCGTCTTTGGACCCGTTCAATTTTGTCAATATCTTTTTGTAGGTGAGGTCTCCAGAACTGAACACAGTATTCCAAATGTGGTCTCACCAGCATTCTATATAGCAGGATCATAATCTCCCTCTTCCTGCTTGTTATACCTCTAGCTATGCAGAGCTAGGGACAGAGCTTCTACTCAGTTTTGTTCCTAGTGCCCAAATCCTCAAATCTCAACCTATAAATACATAGTGTACAAGAAATTACTGCAACACTCTCTACATGGGGTTACCTTTGAAAAGTGTTCGGAAACTTCAGATCGTGCAGAACGCAGCCGCGAGAGCCGTCGTGGGGCTTCCAAGATTCGCCCATGTTTCCTCAACACTCCGTGGCTTGCATTGGCTGACGATCAGTTTCCGGTCACAATTCAAAGTGTTGGTCATGACCTTTAAAGCCCTACATGGCTTTGGACCAGACTACCTCCGGAACCGCCTGCTACCGTACGAATCCCAGCGATCGATAAGGTCCCACAGAGTGGGCCTTCTCCGGGTCCCGTCGACTAAACAATGTCGCTTGGTGGGACCCAGGGGAAGAGCCTTCTTTGTGGCGGCCCCGGCCCTCTGGAACCAACTCCCCCCGGAGAAGTGCCCCCACCCTCCCTGTCTTTTGTAAACTACTCAAGACTCATTTATATCGCCAGGCATGGGGGAGTTGAGATATTCCTTCTCCCTAGGCCATTACAAGTTATGCATGGTATGTTTGTGTGTATGTTTGGTTTTATAATTAGGGTTTTTAGTTGTTTTATTATTGGATTGTCACATGCTGTTTTTATCATTATTGTTAGCCGCCCCGAGTCTACGGAGAGGGGCGGCATACAAATCCAATAAATTATTATTATTATTATTAATTATTAAATTCAAACCCTGCAATCAATCCTGGCAAGTATTAGGAAGAGAGATTTGCTTATTCATTGATCTCCTGGAGGCTTATCTCCATATTCCCACTCGGCCATCTCATTGCTAATACTTAACGTTTTGGCATGTAGGGATGCATTTCTAGACAAGAGAATATTGTATCTCAAATTTTATATTTCCTGTCCTCTATACCAAATCACAACTCATCTAACATAATCTTGGGTATTTTCTGGAGCACATGAACATCTGCCTGTGAACACATATTATTCTAAGCCCAAGTTCCATAACTATGATTTATTGAATAAGGCAAATTGGCTGGGTGCACCCATTTGATGGAGCCATGCATCATTGTTTATAAACCATAATAGTCCAGTTCATATGCAATTTAATTTATTTGATTTATATGCCACCCAATCCCACAGGACTCGATATTAAACTTTTAAAACAAATCATTTGATCAGTGTATGAAAAGTTACTGCTTATCTAGGTGAACACACCTTGCCAGATAAAAATATCCTTTCATGTAGAAAACTCCACAAAATATTATGCCACAATTAAATTCACTGTTTTCATTTATTGTAATTTTGGTAGCCCTTCACTGATGGAGTCCCACTGTAGGTGTTCTACCATTTGAAGTAGCACCATTTACAAGTGAGATATATAAAAAGGCTGTATGAGCAGAGTGATTGGCGAAAACAGTTACTTCCAACTCAGAAGATTGGGAGTTCAACCTCAGGTAGAAACAAATGTTTCTCTCCTAGGGTGTAAAGAAAATACATCTGCTGTGAACTCCACGGGGGGGGGGGGTCAGGAAGGGAATTTGGCCAATAAATGTTCAACTCCATCCAGTCACCACAACTCTACCCCCAATAGGGTCGTTAAAGTGACATCAGTCACTCATGCCCTCATCACTTCGAGGTTCGATTACTGCAACGCTCTCTACATGGGGCTACCTTTGAAAAGTGTTCGGAAACTTCAGATCGTGCAGAACCCAGCCGCGAGAGCCATCGTGGGGCTTCCAAGATTCGCCCATGTTTCTTCAACACTCTGTGGCCTGCATTGGCTGCCGATCAGTTTCCGGTCAAAATTCAAAGTGTTGGTCATGACCTTTAAAGCCCTACATGGCATTGGACCAGATTACCTCCGGAACCGCCTGCTACCACACGAATCCCAGCGACCGATAAGGTCCCACAGAGTTGGCCTTCTCCGGGTCCCGTCGACTAAACAATGTCGTTTGGTGGGCCCCAGGGGAAAAGCCTTCTCTGTGGCGGCCCCGGCCTTCTGGAACCAACTCCCCCCGGAGATTAGAACTGCCCCCACCCTCCCTGTCTTTCGTAAACTACTCAAGACTCATTTATATTGCCAGGCATGGGGGAGTTAAGATATTCCTTCCCCGTAGGCCATTACAAGTTATGCATGGTATGTAAGTATGTATGTTTGGTTTTATTATAAGGATTTTTAGTTGTTTCATTAATTGGATTTCTACATGCTGTTTTTATCATTGTTGTGAGCCACCCTGAGTCTGTGGAGAAGGGCAGCAAACAAATACAATAAATAATAATAACAGAAACATAGAAATATAGAAACATAGAAGACTGACGGCAGAAAAAGACCTCATGGTCCATCTAGTCTGCCCTTATACTATTTCCTGTATTTTATCTTACAATGGATATATGTTTATCCCAGGCATGTTTAAATTCAGTTACTGTGGATTTACCAACCATGTCTGCTGGAAGTTTGTTCCAAGGATCTACTACTCTTTCAGTGAAATAATATTTCCTCATGTTGCTTTTGATCTTTCCCCCAACTAACTTCAGATTGTGTCCCCTTGTTCTTGTGTTCACTTTCCTATTAAAAACACTTCCCTCCTGAACCTTATTTAACCCTTTAACATATTTAAATGTTTCGATCATGTCCCCCCTTTCCCTTCTGTCTTCCAGACTATACAGATTGAGTTCATGAAGTCTTTCCTGATACGTTTTATGCTTAAGACCTTCCACCATTCTTGTAGCCCGTCTTTGGACCCGTTCAATTTTGTCAATATCTTTTTGTAGGTGAGGTCTCCAGAACTGAACACAGTATTCCAAATGTGGTCTCACCAGCGCTCTATATAAGGGGATCACAATCTCCCTCTTCCTGCTTGTTATACCTCTAGCTATGCAGCCAAGCATCCTATTATTTATAATAATAAATAATAATAATAATTAAAAGGGAGGACTTTGAAAAAGAAAGAAAGAAACACTGGTCTAGAAACCTCTCATCCTTTTTATCTCCAAAAATATGTTGAAAATATCAAACTTTGAAAATGATAATAAAGAAGTTCACTTTAAGTCTGCATTACTGAAGTTGAGAGTAAGTAGTACAAGAGAGTCAGAACAAGGTTAAATCCTGTCTAATTCCTCATTTCAGGTTTTGATGCTAATTGCTCCTGCTTCTCCTTATGCCCTGAAGCACTCTGCGCATAATCTTGCCCGCATTACATTTTCTTAAACATAAGCCATCCCTGTCATTGCAAGTCAAAAATTCCACATGATTGTGAGTTTTTCCACCCTGTCTCAGAGCGCACGGAAAGGACCCAGGAGGCCCAAGGGCAGATAAAATATTATGTATAGATCTCCGAGGATAAATCAATGAGCAGCAAAATCAAACTTGAAGTTGTCATCCCATTTATTTCAGTAGAGGCAACTCTGGAGTGCCAGCTGTGCCTTGGGAAAAAAAAAAGACACAGAGAAAAGATCTCGTTGCTGTGTTAAACCCTCCAAGAAGCACAAAACTCCACTTTTAAGTCAACTGCTCATCTGCAACGCAAATCAATCTAATTAGGCTGAGGTTTCATGCTGTCCTCGTTTCGGAGAATGGCTTCGGTCCCTCCATTGACAAGTTCCCTCCGCAGTTGGCTTTGGGGATGGGGAATATATGAAATACATTGCTCAAGTGATAGGGACAGATCTGGATGACACTGATAATTAATTGTGCTATTTGCTAAATGTACTGAAGACACAGGACCTTGTGCAAACTCCCAAAGCTGTGTGATGAGGCCTCAGGGAGAACACTGTACAATATAAGGAGAAACTGACGAGTTGAAAATCTGTGCATTTATTACGACATTAAGATTCTGCACTGGTTGGAAAGTGGCCGAAAATGTGAACTGATTTATTTTTGACCTAATATTTTGGGAGAATAGATTCCTCACTTCATAGGGATGGGTTGTGTTTTGTCTGGGTCACTCCGGAAGCTATGACCAACCCAAAAAGATAAGCCAGACACACCGGTTGAATCCAAATACAGTTTTATAATGGTAAAGAGAAAAGAAGCCAACAGAAAATGTCCTTACAGGTCAGGAAAGCAGTGGCACTCCAAAAGAAACACGACAGCAATTGTTCATACAGAAAAACAGGATCCTTAATGCCAAACGAGGCTGTTGAGCTAACAGACACAAACCTCCCACCAGTCTTCAAGACTGCTGGGCCATGAGCCAGGAACAAAAACGCTGAGAGAAAATGCAGATAACAGCAACTCCACTTTGATAACACTCCACGCTGCCGAAAGGGTTCGCATGCCTTATAAACCCTTCCCTGCTAATGAGGACCACACCCAACCCCCAGGTGCTCCTCATTCAGCGCTGATAATATCTACGCAGTTGAGTTCTCCTTTGATCTATGCGTCTCTGCCACATACTAATGATAGCTTGTGCGTCATCATGCAGGGACTCCAGGGACTCCAGAGAATACAAGCTACTTGCTTGAGATAGCCCTTCCCCAGGGCTCCCAGGCCTTGCTTCATCTTCACTTTCTTGACTGCTGTCTGGCTGCAAAGAAATCTCCCCTCCGCGCTCAGATTCCCCCGGGCATGGAGCCAGCAAAGATGCAGCTGGTCTTTGATCTGGCTCAGGCTGAACCACAACAGGTTGGAGGTGCTAGGACTCCGTTTCAAAATTGGAAAGGATTCTTACTTTATTTCTCTCACCAGTGAATCAGTTGATTGTATGATAAGGAATAGTCTCAAATCTCCTATCCCCCCTTTCCCAGCTATAAAATTAAACTGTTTTGAGATCATTACTGCAGCAATCAGAAATATTAGTTGACTACAAGGACACTTGCTGAGGACAATCCTACAGAAGAACATAAGAGGAGCCATGCTGAATCGGGCCAAAGCCCATCGAGTCCAGCATTCTGTGTCACACAGTGGCCCACCAATTGTCCATGGGGATCTTGAGCAGAAACAGAAGGCAAAACCCTCCCTTTCCCTTGACCCCCAACAAATGATACCAAGGGAATAATGCCTGTCTTAACCAACATAGAGGTGGCATTTGGACATCCGTTTCAATAGCCACCTATGATACACTTGCACACAGAAGCAAAAAGCAGCAGTCGCGTTATGCCTGTTCCTCGGCTGACGGCGCTGCCTACACTGGAGCTATCGCCTTGCCCTCTCCATCATTCCCGTAAGTTGACTTAACCTTCTTTGGGAATTCATGGCGGAGCCTCTCCAACCCCCAGTGGGGGGAAATCAGGTTGGGGAGCAGGGAGAGAATTGGAAGACTGAGAATGGAAGGAAGGAAGGAGGAAGGGAAGGAAGGAAGGAAGGAAGGAAGGAAGGAAGGAAGGAAGGAGAAATGGTATTACTCTGGAAATATAAAACTATTAAATATGAATCTCTCTCCCCTTTTATGGAAAGCAAACAAGTACTTTGATAGATAATGATATATATTATATAATATAATATAATATATAATTATAATTTATAATTATAATATAATTAACTCAGTTCTACCCAAAAAAATACAGTATTACAAGTCTAATCAATAACAATAACAGTAACAGTAACAGTGACAGTAACAATAACAATAACAATAACAACTGTCTGGCCCTCTAAAACCATCCCAATTTTTCATACCACCCTATGGCAAAATAAATTGCCTGCCCCTGTTCTAGAGGAATTAAAACACTGACCTTACAATATTCCCATATAAGATTGACTATACTACATATGGAGTCACGTTGTTGGGGGAACGGACAACACAAATTTGTTGTAGTTATTAAAGCATCTGAGAATAACTATTCAAACAATCTAAAGCACGCATAGGCAGTTTCTCATTAACTGCTAATTCCTTCCTACACTGATTTATCCTCAACCTGATTCACTTCTAATGCTCTTCATTCGCTCTTCGCCTCACTTCAATTCCCTGAACAGATTCTCTGTCTGTTTCACTCATTTCCATTTTCTCAACATATTGGACTTCTGAAATGCTTCTGTGGTTTTAAAACAGCTCTTCCTTTGCTGCAGGAAAGGATAGCAATACAATAGCACTTAGGCTTATATACCGCTTCACTGTGCTTTACAGCCCTCTCTAAGCGGTTTACAGAGTCAGCATATCGCCCCCCAACAATCTGGGTCCTCATTTTACCCACCTTGTGTTCTGTCTGGGTCACTCTGGAAGCTATGACCATAGTTCCCTCTAAGCTGAGCAGTGAGCAATCGCTCACTTAAAAATCGTCATCAACTCAGAGTTTTCCAAACCTGCCCAGAAGCCAAGAGGGAAAGAGTGAGAGGGAAGGAGAGAGAGAGGAAGAGAGGAAGAGAGAGAAACAGATAGAAAAAAGAGAGGAAGGAAAAGAGAAAGAAAAAGAATGGAAGTAAGGAAGAGAGAAAGAAAATCAAAATCTAGTTTGAAACTAGCTCAACTATTTAAGTGGCATTTTGATATTGATAGAGTTGCCCTATTATGAGCTCACTGTTATAGACACACAGTACAGTATTTTATTTTGAAATTCTCTGAGGCAAAACAGGGTGGGTTTTTTGTTTGTTTGTTTGTTTGTTTGTTTGTTCGTTCGTTCATTCATTCATTCATTCATTCATTATTTCTGTGCCGCCCAGTCCCAAAGGGACTGCCGCTCAGACACTATACTTTTCCACCCCCCCCCCCCAAAAAAAAATTAGAGGGAACACTGGCTATGACCCACCCAAAAAGATAAGCCAGACACGCCGGTTGAATCCAAACACAGTTTTATAATGGTAAAGAGAAAAGAAGCCAACAGAAAATGTCCTTACAGATCAGGAAAACACTGGAACTCCAAATAGATACACGAAGGCAATTGTTCATACAGAAACACAGGATCCTTAATGCCAGACGAGGCTGTTGAGATAACAGACACACACAACTCCCACCAGTCTTCAAGGCTGCTGGGCCACGAGCCAGGAACAAAAACGCTGAGAGAAAATGCAGATAACACCAACTCCCCTTTGCCAGAATGGGTCTCATGCCTTATAAACCCTTCCCTGCTAATGAGGACCACACCCAACTCCCTGGTGTTCCTCATTCAATGCTGATAATATCTACCCAGTTGATTCCTCCTTTGAGCTATGCGTCTCTGCCGCATACTAATGATAGCTTGTGCTTCGTCATCCAGGGACTCCAGAGAATCAAAGCTACTTGCTGGAGAGAGCCCTTCCCCAGGGCTCCCAGGCCTTGCATCAGCATCACTTTCGTGACTGCTGTCTGCACTGTCTGACTGCAAACAACTCTCCTCTCCGCTCTCAGCCTCCCCCGGGCATGGAGCCAGCAGAGACGCAGCTGGTCTTTGATCTGGCTCAGGCTGAACCACAACACCTTGGAAGGATGGAAGATTGAGTCAACCTTGAGCCGGTGGTGAGATTTGAACTGGTGAACTACAGCCAGTAGTCAGTAGAAGCAGCTTGCAGTACTCCACTCTAACCACTGCGCCACCGAGGCAATGCACTGCACTGCACAGATCCTGCAGGTATAAAAAGAGGACCAGTTTCCCCTATGGTTGCAGGGGTGGGATTCAATGAAGGGCTAATTTTGTGGGTGTGGCTTGCCAGACATGTGACCAGGTGGGAGTGGCTTGATGATCATGTGACCGGGGATGACTTAAAAGTCATGTGACTGGCTTAAAGGTGGCCAACTTGCCGTCATAAGCGTCAAGGATTTGGGTTAGGGTTAGGGTGCCTGGCCTCTCCTCGCCTCAAAGGCCTAGAAAGTTTAGAACTAAGACGCCTTAAACAAGATCTAAGTATTGCCCACAAGATCATATGCTGCAATGTCCTGCCTGTCGGTGACTACTTCAGCTTCAACCACAACAACGCAAGAGCACACAACAGATCTAAACTTAATATTAACCGCTCCAAACTTGACTGTAAAAAATATGACTTCAGTAACCGAGTTGTCGAAGCGTGGAACTCATTACCGGACTCCATAGTGTCATCCCAAACCCCCAACACTTTACCCTTAGATTATCTACGGTTGACCTATCCAGATTCCTAAGAGGTCAGTAAGGGACGAGTACAAGTGCACTAGAGTGCCTTCCGTCCCCTGTCCTATTGCTCTCCTATATCTCCTATACCTTTCTTCTATTCCTATATCTCTTCTTCTATTCTTTCATTGATATGTTCTATTACTTTATCTTCTTTTCTATTATTTCTTAGATATATTTTACTATGAGTATCTCCTCTATAATCTTCATCATGTATTTTATTATGTGTATATAGATATATACCCACTAAAACCCTCATTGTGTATTGGACTAACTAACTAACTAACTAACTAACTAACTAACTAACTAACTAACTAACTAACTAAACAAACAAACAAACAAACAAACAAACAAACAAATAAATAAATAAATAAATAAATAAATTTACCTATTTACTATTACTGAACATCCAAAATATACTATTTAATTATATATATATATGCCATATATGTACATACATATAACACACAGGCACACAAAAATATACATTATCCACAAATATAAACTGTATGTGCATGTACATACATACACACAGAGACAGCTCTTTTAAAATTATACACATTCAACCTCATTTACTGCGATACCCAGAGCCCATTCTATGCTTTAGAATGTAGTTTTGCTGTGGGAACTTGGAAGGGGCTGTTGCATGAGGGATGTAGAAATGTAGGTTCCTTTTACATTCTCAAGGTCATCCTTTATTCAGTACCTGCCTGGAAGTTAATGGGAGTAATGGACAGATTGACAGAAGGAGACTGGTCAATGTCATTAACTTGTGGGTGTGGGAACAGGAGAATGAACTACAAACTTGGGTGGAGAAACCCTTGTAGCTTTAGATTCGGGTTCCTCACAGATGTGCCAGCATAGTTCTGTTAGTAAATATGAACTTTGAGGAACGCTATGCATCGGACTGTGATTTAATTTTTTGATGCTATTTGGAAACCTGACACTTATTCTTTTTTAAGATAAAGTTATGTGAGTAGACACATATTCCCAAATTCTACCACCCCTTTCTGTTCTGCCGGGCTCTCTGGTATGAGCCTCCCGAAAATTCAAGGGTACAAATTTCACACACACACACATTTGAAAATTCAAAACAATGTCTACAAAAAGATATTGACAAAATTGAACGGGTCCAAAGATGGGCTACAAGAATGGTGGAAGGTCTTAAGTATAAAACGTATCAGGAAAGACTTAATGAACTCAATCTGTATAGTCTGGAGGACAGAAGGAAAAGGGGGGACATGATCGAAACATTTAAATATGTTAAAGGGTTAAATAAGGTTCAGGAGGGAAGTGTTTTTAATAGGAAAGTGAACACAAGAACAAGGGGACACAATCTGAAGTTAGTTGGGGGAAAGATCAAAGGCAACATGAGAAAATATTATTTTACTGAAAGAGTAGTAGATCCTTGGAACAAACTTCCAGCAGACGTGGTTGGTAAATCCACAGTAACTGAATTTAAACATGCCTGGGATAAACATATATCCATTGTAAGATAAAATACAGGAAATAGTATAAGGGCAGACTAGATGGACCATGAGGTCTTTTTCTGCCGTCAGTCTTCTATGTTTCTATGTTCTTTATCACAAAATTGAAAATAAACTAAGCACTCTTTTTTTATTGCAAAGAGCACTCGTCCCAAAACAACCTTGTAGGCTGTACAGTCCCCTTAATCAGTCCTTAAGTACTTAGCTTGCAGCTGTGAAGAAACTTCACACCCCTTCTTCTTCCATGAAGTGAAACACACACACACTTTGCTCTGCTTTGGTTTCAAAGTCATGAAAAATCAACAAACAAAGTCCGGAAACAGCAAGGCCGTCCTGAAGAACAACGATGAGATAATCTTCCACAATGGCCAAACCCACGCGCTGCTATTTATATCAGCAGCACTAATTACTGGAGCCCCGCCCAAACACAGGTGGCCTCTCTTATCTCTTGTAATATGTCCTCAATTGGTCTCTTCTACACATAATTCTGCGCCTGCGTGAGTCCAAGACTTCCGCATCCGAATCGACCGAAGATAATGGAGATTGACTTCCTGGGCTGTGTGCCAAGCCCCCCTCTTCCAAGTCACTCCCACCTTCTTCTTCGTCTGAGGATAATTGCACTACCTGACTCAGTCGGCAATAAAACAGGCCTATGACATGTTGAAGTTTCCCCTGCACCCTCCTCCACATTCCCTGGGGCAGGAGCTGGGCCAGAGCCAACCACAACACTTTCTAAATTTCAGGTTACCTTAAAAAACAATATTTACAGCTTTAACATCTACATATTTATTGCCCTAAGTGCAGAGCTAAGCCAATTTTTTTTGTCAACCTAACTGTTATATTAGGGTCTCCTGCCTGTTCAGAATTCTGCTTTGTTTTAGATTTGACCTAATAAGCAAAAGTTTATTTGGATGTAGTGTATATTTAGATTGCTAATATTTGCCTCCTAGCTAAATAGTGCTGGCGGCATGTCCTCTGGCACATTGTTTTTTCTCTTTTTCCCCTCCAAATGGAGAAGAAAAAAGAGAACTTATTGTACAGTCAGTTGACTTACAGTGAGAATCTCAGCACAGTGGAATAGTTGAGAACAGGAAGGGTTCAGTGGTTCCAGTTCACCAGTCTTATCTTGGAATATTTAAGAAGTATGCATTTTCACTTGCCACCAGTCTACTTTGATGGGATCCAAGGCAGATCGAGATGACATTTCTAAACATGGATAAAGAACCTGATGTTTTGGAATGAAATCTCTCTAAACTATCACTGTCAAAGTGATGCAAAACTTCATAGAAGTGTGGAAGAAAGGTCTGCCTCTTGCAAAATAGTCTATCGCTGATCTGTAGAGCTGCTGTGAAATTTTCATGTTTTAATTTCATGGCTGACCTTCCTTTTCTTCTTCCCAAGCCAAGACGCATCTACATCAAAGGCGGCATTCAGCCGGTTCTGTCCGGTTCAAGCAAACTTTCAACCAGACCTGGGCTTAAAAAGTTTAGAACTAAGTCGCCTTCAGCACGACCTATGCATAGCTCATAAAATCATCTGCTGCAATATCCTTCCTGTCAATGACTACTTCAGCTTCAACCACAACGCTACATGATCACACAACAGATACAAACTCAAAGTAAACTGCTCCAAACGTGACTGTAGAAAATACGACTTCAGCAACCGAGTAGCTAATGCTTGGAACTCACTACCTAACTCTGTAGTTCCATCACCAAGCCCATAAAACTTTATTCCTTAGACTATCCACTGTTGACCTCATCTGATTCCTAAGAGATCAGTAAGTGGTGTACATGTAGAAATGTAGATTCCTTTTAGATTCTCAACAAATGCTTGGTTTTTAAAATAAGGGTTTTTAGCTTCTTTAGTATTGGATTGTCGCACGTTGTTTTTATTACTGTTGTTAGCCGCCCCGAGTCTACGACATTGAGTTATGGATATTATTATTATTATTATTATTATTATTATTATTATTATTATTATCATTATCATTATCATTATCATTATCATTATCATTATCATTATCATTATCATTGTCATTGTCATTGTCATTGTCATTGTCATTATCATTATCATTATCATTATCATTATCATTATCATTATCATTATCATTATCATTATCATTATCATTATTATGTTTCTATGTTTCTAAATGCCACACAAAGAACCATGCACTCTCTGCTAGAGACAAGTTTCCAGAAGATCAGCCCTAGTCTGAAAGCTCGGAAGACAAAAATCTCCAGTCCCAGTGACCAACCCAGACTGGATCCTATTCAAACTCTGTTTGAAAAGGATTCCTGGTGGAAGCTAATGCTTGTCTTGCTCTGAGCTAGAAACTCATCACTCTCCAGTATGTGTGTGCTAATACCATTTCATCTCTCACAAAGCAGAAGGAATGTTTTGCAGCAAGGTTCACACTGCAAATGTAGGGGGGTCATATTTGGCAGCCCAAAGTGAGAGTAGAAAGCAAGCGGACAGAATGTAGAGTGTGATTATTCCTTTTTCCTTCCCTTGCTTTGCTTGACTTCCTACAGTGAAATTGCTGCAGCATCTGGGGAGATAATGGAAAGAAGATGTTAATCTTGATTGGAGACATCACGCCTGACTTCTAAAGGTCCAGGTTTATGCCAGGCATAGCATGTTAGCAGAAATGGAACGGCTGTTTTCTGCCTGAAGCTCCCCCCAAAAAATATCACAGTCTGATCAAGCAATTACTAGAGGAGGAAGGACCTGTAGCCTTTGTAATAATAAAGAGGAAAAAAAGGTTTATTTAATTTTGGGGAAAAAAATGTAAGAGAAGAAAGATTGGGTGAGAAAAATACAGAACACTGCTAGAGGAATTCCAAATAATTCTACTGATTTAGACTTCAATATTCTCCAATGTGCTTTCTGCTTTCACAGAGTCATTTTTAACAACAACGACCCCGCAAAAACCTCCAGGAAAGCATTATCTGCAACCTTCTTTTCCCCCCTGGTGTGACTCTCTGTTATAGATGGCTTGCCCCAGTTCTTCTTCAAAATACTTTGTAAGCCTGCAGTTCAGTGGTAGTAATAACTGTGCAAGAGACTTCTAAGCTTTGATGTTTGCTTGGAGGCTATACTATTAAAAACCTCTTGCTTGGGTTCTATGCATGCATCTTTCTCTTTTTTTTCTTTCCCTCCCTCCCTCCCTTCCTTTTTCCCTCTCTCCCCCTCTCTCTCCCTTCCCTTTCTCACCTTTCTCCTTCCTTCCCTCCCTCTCTCTCCCTCTCTCCCCTCCCTCACTTTCTCTCTCTCTCCCTCCCCTCTTTCTTTCTCTCTTCCCCTCCCTCTCTCTATTTCTATCTCTCCTTCCTTCCCTCTCTCTCTCCTCCGTTCTCCCACTCTGACTCTCCTTCTCTCCTCCCCCTCCCACTCCTCTCTCCCTCTCTCCCTCTCTCCCCCACTCTCCCTACCCCTCCCTCTCTCTCTCCCTCCCAGCCAGCCCCTCTCTCTCCATCTCTCTTCCCCTCCATCCCTCTCTCTCCTTCCCACTCTCTCTCCCCTCCATCTCTCCTCCTCCCTCTCTCCTCCTCTCTCCCTCTCTGACTCTCCTTCCCTCCTCCCCCTCCTCTCTCCCTCTCTCCCCTACTGTCTCTCCCTCTCGATCTCTCTCCTCCTCTCTCTCCCTACCCCTCCCTCTCTCTCTCCCTCCCTCCCAGCCATCCCCTCTCTCTCCTTCCCACTCTCTCCCCCTCCCTCTCTCCTCTCTCTCTCCCTCTCTCCTACTTCCTCTCTCCCTCTCTCCCCCCTCTCTCTGTCCATCTCTCTCTCCTTCTTTCCCCTGCATTCCCTCTCTCTCCCTCTCCCTCCCTCCCTTCCTTCTCTCTTTTTCCCTCCCACTCTCTCATACTGAGTGACAGAAACCACTCAGCTTTCAAGACAGTGTGAGAACAGCAAACGGATGGCCTGAATCAGGGAGTGTGACAATGACCTCCTTATGTGTGATAGAAAAGTACTTCTTCATTTACTGGAGTTTTTTTCCCCATATATATGACTGAGCTTCTTATGCCGAAGCTGCATTATCTATTCTTAAACCATGTGCGTTTATCTAGTCTGATTTATGAGACTCAATTTTTTTTAAAAGCCTAGGAAATTTAAAATACTTTGTGTTCTGGATTCTGGTAGAACTTTGGTTACATTGAGAATAACGCTTGCTGAATGCAGGATTTCATAAACAAAAAAACACCATTTTTATTCTCCTCTCCTCCATATTCAAAATGCAATACAGACAGTCACATTCCTTTCTCTTTATCTTTAGCAATTAGAGCACACAAACATTCCTCCATGCCTCCTCCCTTATCTTAAGATTTATATCTATTTATTTTATTTATTTATTTATTTATTTATTTATTATTTGGATTTGTATGCCGCCCCTCTCCGAAGACTCGGGGCGGTTCACAGCAAGTAGTACAAATCATAAGTAATCCAATCAGTTAAAATATTTAAAGCTTTAAAAAAAACCATATACTAACAGACACACACACAAGCATACCATGTATAAATTAAACATGCCCAGGGGGAGATGATTCAATTCCCCCATGCCTGACGGCAAAGGTGGGTTTTCAGGAGTTTACGGAAGGCAGGAAGAGTAGGGGCAGTTCTAATCTCCGGGGGGAGTTGGTTCCAGAGAGCCGGTGCCGCCACAGAGAAGGCTCTTCCCCTGGGGCCCGCCAACCGACATTGTTTAGTTGACGGGACCCGGAGAAGGCCCATTCTATGGGACCTAATCGGTCGCTGGGATTCTATACAGCGTAGTTCAAAAGCACCAGGAATAGCTGCAAAATAATAAAGAATAAGCTAACTCACTCCAGAGCCAAAACGACACCTGTCCATGATGGATTTACAACATTGAAAAACTCTGCCCTTCTTCCCCGCTGGCACCCTGATGTGATGAATACATCACTCCAGTAATTAACCCTTAATATCTTAATATCCACTTAATATCTTTTTCCTAGCACTTGCTCTCTGCGCCTTTGAACTCTTCTTAAGTGAGGGTTTAACCAGTGATTGTCTGTCTCTTCTTCGCTGGAGTCTGGACTCATAGCAACATCCTGTGGCTGGCCTCCCACCTGTTCTGATACCTGTAACCCAGGGCCTGTCACTAATTCATAAACACTATCTGTATCAGAGTCATCAAACTGTTCAGCATCCTCCAACTGACCAGGAGTATGTACTACACCTTGGAGTGGGGATTACCTACAGGGCTTTCTTCTTTTGTATGATTCTGTTTGTATATGTTAGTACAGGAGTACATGTGTGTTAGGGTTTGCCATTGTAAACTGCATATTGTGAACTGTACAAAACTTGTGCTTAAAGAGTTAACTTGTACTTGAAGAGTTAATATTCAAGGCTATTTCGTCACTTCCTCATTGAAGCTATAAACGTTCATTAGTTTGCTTGGTCATTTCCTTTACTTTACTTTTGCCTGAGACGGGGGAGTTGTATTAGCTTTGTGCTTGTATTAGCTTCGTGCTTTATCTATGTTGTGTTTAAGCTTCGTGCTTGTATAAGCTTTGTGCTTTTATCTATATTGTATTTTGCTTTGTGCTAATCTTGTAATTGCTCAGTGCATATTATTCTGTATTTGCTTCGTGCTTATTCTGGATTGTTTATATTTTATTTATATGTAAATAATACTTATTTAACTAAGTCTGTGTCTTGGCTTTATCACACATCCATGCTCTGTTAAAATTCTCTGCTTGGTGTTTATTTATTTATTTATTTATTTATTTATTTATTAGATTTGTATGCCGCCCCTTTCCGTAGACTCGGGGCGGCTCACAACACAATAAAAACAGTTTATAACAAATCTAATAATTTACAATTTAAAATATTTTTTTAAAAACCCATTATTAAACAGACATACACACAAGCATACCATACATAAATTGTATAGGCCCGGGGGAGATACCTCAGTTCCCCCATGCCTGACGACAAAGGTGGGTTTTAAGGAGTTTGCGAAAGGCAAGGAGGGTAGGGGCAGTTCTAAACTCTGGGGGGAGCTGGTTCCAGAGAGCTGGGACCACCACAGAGAAGGCTCTTCCCCTGGGGCCCACCAACCGACATTGTTTAGTTGACGGGACCCAGAGAAGGCCCACTCTGTGGGACCTAATCGGTCACTGGGATTCGTGCAGCAGAAGGCGGTCTCGGAGATATTCTGGTCTGATGCCATGAAGGGCTTTAAAGGTCATAACCAACACTTTGAATTGTGACCGGATACTGATCGGCAACCAATGTTGTCAAAGGTTTCATAGCCTTGCTAACCAAGATAAGCCAACAGTATACTGTGAATTCTAAGGTTCTCCTCCAAAATATGTAATTGTTGGTGGCAAAGCAGGGCTCAGGTATTGGCTGTGTGTTCTTCTAAACAGTGGCACTTAACTTTTGAAGCTTACCTGATTCTTTCACAAACAGCAGTTCATAAAAGTTGAACGTTTTCAGTTTGTGATGTGTTCCGTGAGAATTATTTTAATATCACAACGCTTGAGTGAAAACAGCCATGTCTTCTGCTGGTGACAAACCAAAATCAATTTTGAGGCAAATCTGACTGTTGAGAAGGACCTCTTGCATGGCAAGTAGATCTTTCCCTCATGGATCATTCCATGGAGACTTTATCTAATTTTGGTGTTGTAGCTTCCACCATACCATTGTTTGGCGGGCCCCAGGGGAAGAGCCTTCTCTGTCGTGGCCCTGGCCCTCTGGAATCAACTCCCCCTGGAGATTAGAACAGCCCCCACCCTTTTGGCTTTCACAAATTACTCAAGACCCACCTATATCACCAGGCATGGGGGAACTGAGACACCTCCCCCAGGCTTTTATATTTTATGTTTGGTATGTATGTGTTGTATGGTTTTAATTGTTGGGGTTTTATATATCTTTTCCTATATATCTAATATTAAATTTATTTACTGTTATATTGTTTTTATTATTGTTGTGAGCCACCCCAAGTCTTCGGAGAGGGTTGGCATACAAATCTAATAAATTGAATTGAATACACTCCTTTAACCATTTATCACAACAGGACAAAGATCAAATCAAACAATGCGTTTGTTGTGGCTGGTCCACATCCAGCTCAGCTGAGATGGATGCGTATTAGTATCCCAGGCCAGTGTTCTTGACCCCTGAGTCTGAGAGTGAGCGTGATGGGAGTTAGAGACTGAGTATCAATTAGAGATTGTAATACCCCCAGTTACGGTGTTAAGTGAGTCAGAAGAGGAGATGGAGGAGCCAATGTTGGACACTAGAGTGAGGAGGTCGATAGCCAGACATGAGTATTTGAGAAGGAAAGGGTCTTTGCATTAGTAGCTCTAGGGAACTGTTGGTCACGCCTTGTATAAGCAACAGGCTTGGAGAAGTAGGCATGTCAACCAATGTTTGTAAAATCATGGCCATGACTGAGCTCTGGATTTTCCAGGAGCACTTTATGCTTTCAGATCGCTCTCACTCATGAAATCTGCATTCTATGAAAAGACTCTGGAGAAACTGTGAGTTCAGTTGATGGACAGAATCCCATCGAAGGAATTTCCTCTAATGAGTTTGGCTTTCGGCCTGGTTTTTGTTCTTATCCCAGGGACAATTCATGATTGGCTGGAAATTCAAACATTTGGACCAGGAGTCACTGCTCACAGTCACTCATGCCCTCATCACCTCGAGGCTCGACTACTGTAACGCTCTCTACATGGGGCTACCTTTGAAAAGTGTTCGGAAACTTCAGATCGTGCAGAATGCAGCTGCAAGAGCAATCATGGGCTTCCCTAAATATGCCCATGTTACACCAACACTCCGCAGTCTGCATTGGTTGCCAATCAGTTTCCGGTCACAATTCAAAGTGTTGGTTATGACCTATAATGCCCTTCATGGCACCGGACCAGATTATCTAGGGACCGCCTTCTGCTGCACGAATCCCAGCAATCAGTTAGGTCCCACAGAGTTGGCCTTCTCTGGGTCCCGTCAACTAAACAATGTTGTTTGGCGGGATCCAGGGGAAGAGCCTTCTCTGTGGTGGCCACGGCCCTTTGGAACCAGATATTAGAATTGCCCCCACCCTCCTTGCCTTTCGTAAGCTCCTTAAAACCCACCTCTGCCGTCAGGCATGGGGGAATTGAGATATTCTTTCCCCCTAGGCCTTTACAATTTACACATTTTTAGTTATTTTAGTATTGGATTGGATTGTTACATGCTGTTTTTTATTACTGTTGTTAGCCGCCCCGAGTCTACGGAGAGGGATGGCATACAAATCCATTAAATAAATAAAATAAATAATAAATAAATAAATCCACAATCCGCATCCATCTCAAGAAAAGCACGCAAGGCATGCATGCTATAGGTTTGCCATGATGGCTCTGCCTACCAGCTGGCATTCCCACTGCAGTGAGTAAGCTGATCGCCAGAATCAAGTTTTTGGTGAAGGTGACAAGAGACCAGACCTTATGTTACCTCCAACTTAATGCAGAAGGAGAATGGTAAGCAAAGTGTCACCAGCCCATTCCAGGAGAGAGAAAAAATCCAGAATCCTTTTCTGAAAGCATATTTTGTTCAGATTTGTGTTCAGCTGTGAAAGAAATGTCAGCTGTCTGCGCAGGAGCATTTACAAGTGCCCGAGCAAACAGACAAAAGCAACTGTTAAAATGTCATCCATCACCCCGAGTAGAGCAATACAGATTTGAACACAACTCTCTTTTTTTTCCACGGTCCTCTCCAGCTGACAGCTGAACAGACACCTTATTCACGTTACTACCATTTCAAAATGGTTAATTGACCAAACATTCATCATCACTTTGTAAAAAAAATCATAGCAGACCTGTTGGGGGTTTTCAACAACTTACAAAAGGCAAGGAGGGTGGGGGCAGTTCTGATCTCCGGGGGGAGTTGGTTCCAGAGGACTGGGGTCACCACAGAGAAGGCTCTGCCCCTGGGCCCCGCCAGATGACATTGCTTACCCCGAACTTGGATATCAAGGTATATAAAATTGGAGGAGAAAGATGGATTAAACCGGATAGGCTGTTAAGAGACAAAGAAGACAAAAAAGAAACTAGAATCGAGTAATATGTCAAAATAGATTAACCCAAAGAACGCTGTGAAATAGAAGGAGAGAGAATAAAACCAGTAATGGATCCCATTACTAATCGGCAATCCGTTAGGATTTTTTACAAGCGGTGTGACACAAGGGTCTGTTCTGGGTCCTATTCTTTTTAATATCTTTGTGAGTGACATAGGACAAGGTTTGATAGGGAAGGTTTGCCTAATTGCCAATGACTCTAAAGTGTGCAATAGGATTGATATTCCTGGAGGCATCTATAATATGGCAAATGATTTAGCTTTACTGGATAAGTGGTCAAAGCAATGGAAACTGCAGTTTAATGTTTCCAAATGTAAAATAATGCACTGAAATTTATGGAATATTGAACTGGAAATGGACTAAATCTTTTTTAAATAATATTTTACTTTATGGTTTGTGGTTTGATGTAAAAACTCATTGTGAGCAATCCTATAATGCAACCAAAGTATTGGATTTCAGAAAAACAAATTTTAATGCAATGGGAGAATATTTAGATAATGAATTAAAGGGGAGGGATAAAATGGCAGGAGCGAGCATCCAGTGGACTGTATTAAAAAAGGCCATCTTAAAAGCCACTGGACTGTATGTAAGACAAATCACTAAAGGTAAAAGGAAGAAGAAACCGCTATGGTTTAGCAATGATGTAAGGGCTATAGTCAATGAAAAAAAGGCTGCCTATAGGAGGTATAAAGAGTCTGGAAGTATAGCTGATAGGGAGGTATATAAAATGAGACAGAAGGAGGCGAAACAGATAATATATGCTGCTAAAGCCTCAAAAGAGGAAGAAATTGCCAAATCTGTAAAGAAGGGGGATAAAACCTTCTTCAGATATATTAATGATAAGAAGAAGAAAAACTGCGGCATCACGAAGCTTAGTACCGGGAATAATACATGCATTAATGGGAATAAGGAGATCGCTGACCATTTCAATAGCTACTTCTGTTCAGTTTTCTCAAAAGACACCTTACAAAATAATACTATAGAGGGATATAGCATTGCTTCCAGCTGTACGGATTCAGCTCCAGTGATCTTAGAAGCCGATGTCTTAGAAGAACTTGAACGATTAAAGATAAATAAGGCAATGGGTCCAGATGGCATCCACCCCAGAGTTCTTAAAGAACTCAGATCTGTCCTTGCTACCCCCCTGACTGATTTGTTTAACCAATCCTTGTTAACAGGAGAAGTTCCTGAGGATTGGAGAATGGCCAGTGTTGTGCCTATTCACAAGAAGGGCAGTAGAGAAGAAGCTGGTAACTACAGGCCAGTTAGCTTGACATCAGTTGTAGTTAAAATGATGGAGACTCTACTCAAAAAGAGGATAAATCAGCACCTAAAAAACAATAACTTATTAGACCCAAATCAGCATGGCTTTACTGAAGGCAAATCATGTCAGACTAATCTCATTGATTTCTTTGACTATGTCACAAAGGTGTTGGATGAAGGTGGTGCCGTGGATATTGCCTACCTGGACTTCAGCAAAGCCTTTGATACGGTTCCACATAAAGAGCTGATAGATAAATTAGTGAAGATTGGACTTAATCCCTGGATAGTTCAATGGATTTGCAGCTGGCTGAAGCATAGACATCAGAGAGTTATTGTTAATGGCGAGTATTCTGAGCAGAGTCAGGTTACAAGCGGTGTGCCACAAGGATCTGTTCTGGGTCCTATTCTTTTTAATATATTTGTGAGTGACATAGGGGAAGGTTTGGTAGGGAAGGTTTGCCTATTTGCCGATGACTCTAAAGTGTGCAATAGGGTTGATATTCCTGGAGGCGTCTGTAATATGGTAAATGATTTAGCTTTACTAGATAAATGGTCTAAGCAATGGAAACTGCAGTTTAATGTTTCCAAATGTAAAATAATGCACTTGGGGAAAAGGAATCCTCAATCTGAGTATTGTATTGGCAGTTCAGTGTTGGCAAATACTTCAAAAGAAAAGGATTTAGGGGTAGTGATTTCTGACAGTCTCAAAATGGGTGAACAGTGCAGTCAGGCGGTAGGGAAAGCAAGTAGGATGCTTGGCTGCATAGCTAGAGGTATAACAAGCAGGAAGAGGGAGATTATGATCCCACTATATAGAATGATGGTGAGACCACATTTGGAATACTGTGTTCAGTTCTGGAGACCTCACCTACAAAAAGATATTGACAAAATTGAACGGGTCCAAAGACGGGCTACAAGAATGGTGGAAGGTCTTAAGCATAAAACGTATCAGGAAAGACTTAATGAACTCAATCTGTATAGTCTGGAGGACAGAAGGAAAAGGGGGGACATGATCGAAACATTTAAATATATTAAAGGGTTAAATAAGGTCCAGGAGGGAAGTGTTTTTAATAGGAAAGTGAACACAAGAACAAGGGGACACAATCTGAAGTTAGTTGGGGGAAAGATCAAAAGCAACATGAGAAAATATTATTTTACTGAAAGAGTAGTAGATCCTTGGAACAAACTTCCAGCAGATGTGGTAGATAAATCCACAGTAACTGAATTTAAACATGCCTGGGATAAACATATATCCATCCTAAGATAAAATACAGAAAATAGTATAAGGGCAGACTAGATGGACCATGAGGTCTTTTTCTGCCGTCAGACTTCTATGTTTCTATGTTTCTATTAAGCAGTTTTAAAAAGAGAAAAAAAGGAAACAGAAAAAAAAAATCCAAATACAGCGGTACGTCTACCTAAGAAGGCCTCTACTTAAGAACTTTTCTAGATAAGAACCGGGTTCAAGATTTTTTTGCCTCTTCTTAAGAACCATTTTCTACTTAAAAACCCGAGCCCATAAACATTTCCCAGGAAATTTGAGAGCGGCACGAAGGCCTGGCCAGTTTCCTGCCATTTCCCCTGGGTTTCTCTCTATGGTGCAGTGTATGGTAGCCTCACACCGGGTGTATGGGAGGCGCATGCTCCTCCTCACCACCTCAGAGTCCCTCTTTTTTTTTAAGCCTTAAAGTTTTGGACGTTTTTTATTCTTCTCACCTCACCTTCTTCCTTTGGCAGCGACTGTCCTCTTCCTCCTCCCACCCAAATTCCGAGCTTTTATTTCGTTCCTAATGGGTTTGCATGCATTATTTGCTTTTACATTGATTCCTATGGGAAAAATTGCTTCTACTTACGAACTTTTTTACTTAAGAACCTGGTCACGGTACGAATTAAGTTCTTATGTAGAGGTACCACTGTACATACATACAGCATATACATATATACAAAATCGAAACATAAAATCCATAACAACTACGTCTACATCACAAACGTAAACTCATGAAACCTAACAAAATATATAACCATCTGTCTTCGTCCATTTCATAGTTTTGCACATCGTTTTATCCAGTGAAGGGCTCCACTTATTTTTTCCTACCGGTATGGGATCCTAAGGCCAGTATGGATGTGCACGTGTCCGACACATGTGCGTGCGCCCCCATGCAAGATTTTGCTTTTGCGCATGCACCCGAAGCGATATCTCACACGAGGATGCTGGCGGTAGGTGAGATTTTGCCCTTTTTTGTTTTTAGGGATGTGCAGAAGCAAAAAAGGGGGCACAAATTGCCACAGACTCACCCGCAGCAGCGTCCTCGTGTGAGATTTTGCTTTGGGCGCATGCACAGAAGCAAAATCTCGCATCGGGGTGCATGCACATGTGTCGGGCACATGCATGGCAGAACCCATTAAACATAGAAACATAGAAGACTGACGGCAGAAAAAGACCTCATGGTCCATCTAGTCTGCCCTTATACTATTTCCTGTATTTTGTCTTAGGATGGATATATATTTATCCCAGGCATGTTTAAATTCAGTTATTGTGGATTTACCAATCATGTCTGCTGGAAGTTTGTTCCAAGCATCTACTACATGGCATTGGACCAGAATACCTCCGGAACTGCCTGCTACCTCACGAATCCCAGCGGCCAATAAGGTCCCCCAGAGTTGGCCTTCTCCGGGTCCCGTCGACTAAACAATGTCGTCTGGCGGGCCCCAGGGGAAGAGCCTTCTCTGTGGCAGCCCCGGCCCTCTGGAATCAACTCCCCCCGGAGATTAGAACTGCTCCCACCCTCCTTGTCTTCCGTAAACTACTTAAGATCCACCTATACCGCCAGGCATGGGGGATTTGAGACACCTTTCCCCCAGGCTTATTATAATTTATGTTTGGTATGTATGTGTTGTTTGGTTTTTAATTATGATAGGGTTTTTAGTTTTTTTTTTTAATATTAGATTTGTGCCTGTATAATATTGTTTTTATCGTGTTGTGAGCCGCCCCGAGTCTTCGGAGAGGGGCGGCATACAAATCTAATAAATTATTATTATTAATTACTCTTTCAGTAAAATAATATTTTCTCACGTTGCTTCTGATCTTTCTCCCAACTAACCTCAGATTGCTGCCATACACTGCACCAGAGAGAGAAACCCAGGGGAAATGGCAGGAAACTGGCCAGGCCTTCGTGCCGCTCTCAAATTTCCTGGGAAATGTTTATGGGCTCGGGTTTTGAAGTAGAAAATGGTTCTTAAGAAGAGGCAAAAAAATCTTGAACACCTGGTTCTTATCTAGAAAGGTTCTTAAGTAGAGGCGTTCTTAGGTAGAGGTGCCACTGTACTTGGGATCTTTTTTTTCTGTTTCCTTTTTTTCTCTTTTTCAAACTGCTTAATAAAATATATATTTTTTAAAAAAGATTTAGTCCATTTCCAGTTCAATATTCCATAAATTTCAGTGATTAACCGGTTGCCTCTGAGAACGGGGATAACACCGTGTTCATTTCATCCAGCACTCAGTTATACAGATTCTGCCTCCAAGAACCCATCATTTGCCCTAATGCCCATAAGCCAGGAATCTGATGGAAAGTACCGCCATATGAAATCTTACATTTTCAAGCTCAGAGCTCGTTTTGTAAGTCAACTAATCAAATACCAATCTAATTCCGGACTGTAATCTTCCTGGCCATTTTTCCAGTTTTATTCCCTCTGCAAAGACTTTTCTTTTACTACCATATTTTCAGATGATTGAAGGTTTCTTTGAATTTCTCTTGGGCTATTTATGAACTTTGTTTTCGTTTTTTGCTACATTCATTTTCTACCACATATTTTTTCCCCTCCCCTGCTTGCAAATACCTCCCAAAGACCGTTATGAAAAGATCTTTACAAAATCTTTCGGACTAAACAATAGGGAAGACTTAGCTGAGCAAATGGAAATAGCAGGATCGTTGGAGGAAGGGATTGTGTAAGGCTGGGGGTTTGATGTTAAAGGGAACTCAAACTGAGAGCAATCTTATTTATTGACACTTTTGTAAAAAAACAAAATGAAATGAAACAAAACCAGGACGTCATTTTCTCTTTTATTTCTTCCAGTCTTCAAAAGTTATTTAAGCCAAGTGGGCAGTTTTTATGCAGGAAATGTGTGCTTATTTCCAAGAGAAAAATAAACATTATTTTTATTATTGTTATTGTTATTATTTATTAGATTTGTATGCCGCCCCTCTCCGCAGACTCGGGGCAGCTCACAACAGTAACAATGAGCCGGGGTGGCGCAGCAGGTAGAGTGCTGTACTGCAGGCCACTGAAGCTGACTTGTAGATCTGAAGGTCAGCGGTTCAAATCTCATCAACGGCTCAAGGTTGACTCAGCCTTCCCTCCTTCTGAGGTGGGTAAAATGAGGACCCGGATTGTGGGGGCAATAGCCTAGCTCTGTTAAAAAAGTGCTATTGCTAACATGTTGTAAGCCGCCCTGAGTCTAGGGAGAAGGGCGGCATAAAAATTGAATAGATAGATAGATAGATAGATAGATAGATAGATAGATAGATAGATAGATAGATAGATAGATAGATAGATAAATAGATAAATAAAACAGTGTACAAATAACAAATCTAATATTTAGAAGAAAATATCTAAAAACCCATCATTTAAAAAACATACAACACAAGCATACCATACATAAACTATATACACCTGGGGGAGATGTCTCAATTCCCCCATGCCTGGCGATATAGATGGGTCTTAAGCTATTTACAAAAGACAAGTAAGGTGGTGGCAGTTCTGATCTCTGGGGGGAGTTGATTCCAGAGGGCCAGGGCCGCCACAGAGAAGGCTCTTCCCCTCGGGCCCGCCAGACGACATTGTTTAGTCAAAGGGACCCGGAGAAGGCCAACTCTGTGGGACCTTATCGGCCGCTGGGATTCGTGTGGCAGAATACGGTCTCGGAGGCATAGTTCCCTCTAAGCTGAGCAGTGAGCAATCGCTCACTTAAAAATCATCATCAACTCAGAGTTTTCCAAACCTGCCCAGAAGCCGAGAGGGAAAGAGTGAGAGGGAAAGAGAGAGAGAGGAAGAGTGGAAGAGAGAGAAACAGATAGAAAAAAAAGAGGAAGGAAAAGAGAAAGAAAAAGAATGGGAGTAAGGAAGAGAGAAAGAAAATCAAAATCTAGTTTGAAACTAGCTCAACTATTTAAGTGGGACTGCCGCTCAGACACTATACTTTTCCGCCCACCCCCCCAAAAAAATTAGAGGGAACACTGCTCGGAGGTCTCATTGCCACTCTTCTTCCTCCCATGCTGCATGGGCAGGCTTCATGCCTATGTGTATGCTTTGTATACACAAGCCTGAGCAATGCTAAAAATTCCTGAAAAAAAATTTAAAAATTAAAACCCCAAAACAAGATGGCGACTGCATGTACAGTGCTGGAAACTAGTCTTTTGCGCATGCTCAGAAGAAAAAAAAACATTAAAAATTCACACACACACCAAAAAAAGAAATAAAATGAATAAAACCCCCAAAACAAGATGGCGACCGCATGTACAGTGCTGTAATAATAATAATAATAATAATAATAATAATAATAATAATAATAATAATAATAATAATAATAATAATAATAATAATAATAATTGTATGCCACCCTTCTCCAAAGACTCATTGAAGTATAGAAGATTGACGGCAGAAAAAGATATAATATTAGATTTGTATGCCGCCCCTCTCTGAAGACAATATTACAATGAAACACATCTAATATTAAAAACATCTAAAACCCTTCTGGGCCTGCTCAGGGAAAAAAAAGATATTTTTTAAAAAAAAAAATTAAAAAAATATGTTTTAAAAGCCAAAAACATGATGCTGACCGGAAACTTGGCTTCAGTTAATGCTCAGAAGAAAAATAACATTAAATAATTAAATGTTTTTTTAAAAAAAGATGCCGGCATCTATGGACCAGCACCAACAGAACCAGGTCGGTGATGTCATCGTGACATCACCAGCAGGTTTCTACCTGTTTGGGCGAATCCGTCCAAACCAGGAGGAATTCAACCCTAGTTTCATTGGTTCTAGCTGGAGAGGATGGAAGGATTAATTCTGGAAGGATGAATCTCAACACACCTATTCTAAGTGTTATTTTGGGGGGTTAAAAATTGCCACAAAATTTGACCAACCCATCAATATGATGGACTGGGGTCCTTTGTTCTCCAATAATTCTGTTCTTTTGTTGTTCAGTTGCTTCTGACTCTTCATGACATAATGGACATAATTTCAGCAGGGTGGTTGCGCCAGTCATAGCTTTTTGAGTTTGTGGACAATTCCAGCTTGTATTATCACTGATGGCTTATAGTCATATTGTCTTCTGTCAGCCTTTCCCCCCCCCCAATTCTTTTCATGTTTTGAAACATCTGCGTTTTCTCCAACAACACCTTTGCATTATGTATCTGAAATATTTGTTCCTGAACTTCGTTCTTCCAGTAAGCAGTCTTGGTTTACTTGATCTGATCCTGAGAGACTGGTTTCTCTTGAAGTCCAAAGCATTCTCAGATATTTTCTCCAGCACCACAATTCAGAAGTCTAGCTTTTCTAATGATTTAGTTTTCACAGATTTCTTGCACATGAAAAAACTATGGTCTTGACAATTCATACCTTTGTTGTCAGTGTGTGATGTGTCTGCCCTGTAATCTCTTACCTAGAGCTGTCATTGCCTTCCCAACAATTTCTGAAGCTATGTTGTGTGATTTCGACAATCTTCTGAGGTCCACGTTGTTTTGCTCCCCAGTTTAAAAAAAAAGTGTGGAGTTAGAACATCTTCTTAAGCAACAAGTAAACAGAAACTTCCTCAAGTTCCAATGTGAAAATATGAAAATAGATATCTATTGTACATACTCCTGATCAATTGGAGGATGATGAAGATATTGAGGACTCGGATTCAGATAGTGTTTATGAAGTAGTGGGAGGCCCGGGGTTACAGGTAGTAGAACAGGTGGGAGGCCAGCCACAGGATGGGGCTATGAGTTCAGGATCTAGCGAGGGAGAATCAGACGCTCGCTGGGTTAACCCTAAATTCAGAAGGATTCAGAAACGTAGAGAGCAAAGGTCTGGAAGAAGATATTAAGGAGAGGAACGGGTTAAATGTTGTAATGAGGTAATTGGCACGTAAGGGGGCTAGTGGAGAAGAAGGGTGGAGTTTCAACGTTGCTGAAAAGAAATATGGAGGGGTTTTTCGCCAGCTAAAGTAAGCCAAAGTATTTTGTATTGTATTTAGTCAGTGCTGCTGTTTTTTTATAGCTATGTAGTTAGGAAATAAATCTTGTCTAAGTGAAGCAGGAAAAGGAATGTGAGAAATGCTGGAGAGAGAGAGATAACGGACCAAGTGCTGTCGGGAAGGTGTTGAAATACAGGAGAGCAGAGAAATAAACGGAGTGCTTTATTCATAAAATGATGCATTTAATGAGTTATTTGTAATTACTAAACTTCTACCAGAAACCAGAACAGTATCCACCTAAAAGTGTGGGAGTGCTATAATTAAAACCATTGCAAAAGAAAAAGAAAAGAGCAAGCATTAATTTGTGATAATTATGCAGATATACTTTTTACTAATCATCCCTCCCTTTTAGGAATAATATCACTTATTATGATTAAATACTTTTAATAACTTTATCCTATGAGCTATGGAACAGTGTGTCTAAGGAGACAGTCACCTCATAGCCATTTGAATGCTAATGAACTCTAAATGTGATGTTCAATAGACTGAAAGATTAGTATATTTAACCTTGTATAAGTATTTAACTTGTAACAAATATTAGAGTTAGATAAATACAATCAGGGAAAGGGATTTTCCTAGAACACAGCTTGCATTATTTCCCCCTGAAAATGCAGCCCTTTGTCTCCTCTGAAAGACCAGGAACCCAAAACCGTAAAGGTGTTTGCACAATTATAGTGTCTATTGGTTGGATTGTTGAGTTCTGTTTCTACTTCACAAGAAGTCCAGAATAAAGTTTAATAAAAATAATACACAAGTAATTTTAGTCTGATACTGCTAAAAGTTGACTCCTTCCACTCAAGTTGAGTTCTGGCTGATTTCATGCTCATGTGGTCACTTCTGGGATTTTCCAGGGTAAAATTCAACATTAATCATTCTTGATGATATCTCATGCAAATTTTATGATGTCAACCAAGATTGGCTAGATGTAATCACTAAATTTATTTTATTTATTTATTTGTTGCATTTATATGCCGCTTACTCCAAAATGGACTCTGAGCAGCTAACAACAGTTATAAATATAATACTGATAAAGAGAGCAATAAAAAACATCAATAAAATCTACAGTACAAATGTTAAAAAACTATACGTACTAACATTCAATCCTAATTCCAGGCCTGCGGAAAAGTCAGGTTTAATGGCTTTCCATAAGACCGGTAGGGTGGAGATATCGCAAATCTTTGGGGGCAGTTGATTCCACAGGGTCATAATGTTTAGCCTTGAATTGTGTTTGGTGACTGTTGTGGTTAGCTCTGGCCCTGCTCCTGCCCCAAGGACTGTGGATGTGGGGGAGACATCCACATGCTGCAGGCCTGTTTTGCCCGTGGTGGAATCTGCTGATGAAGGCTCCTCTGACCAAGAAGACATGAGTGACAAGGAGGAGGCGAGTGGGGCAGACAGCTCAGAAGGAGATCAATTATCTAGCTCCTCCTTGGATTCAGAACAAGAGTTAATGATACAGCCACGCATGCGGAGAGCGATGCATAGGCAACAACAACTGAGAGATTATTATCAAAGAAAATGAGGCCAATTCTGTGGTTGGGTGGGGCTGTGGTAATTAGTGAGGCTGCTATAAATAGCAGCGTGTGGGTTTGGCCATTGTGGAGGATTATCTGAGTATTGTGTTTCGTGACTGCTTTACTGACTTTGACTTTTTGTGTGCTGATTTTTGCCCGCTTTGAAACTAAACCAGAGCAAAGGGTGTTTCACTTTGTGAAAGAAGAAGGACTGTGAATTGCCTCACAGCTGCAAGATAAGTATCACAGAACTGATAAGGGACTTGTACAAATTACCAGTTTGGTTGGAGACACGTGCTCTTTGCTATACCAAAAGAGGGCTTGGTTTAAGTGAATTTTCATTATAAAGAACATTGTTTTGAATTTTCAAACGTGTGTGTGTCTGAAATTTGTACCTGTGAATTTTTGGGAGGATTCTACCAGAGAGCCCGACAGAACAGTGACCGACTGACAACCAATGTAGCTTGCGTAAAGATGGAGCAATATGGGCGTACCTAGTCTCCAAATACTCTTCGAGGGTAGCCCCATGTAGACCATATTGCAATAGTCAAGACGAGAGGTGATGAGGGCATGAGTGACTGTGCAGAGCACCTCCTAGTGAAGGTAAGGTGGCAACTTGTAAACAAGATGAACTTGCACAAGCCCCCCCCCCCAGCCACAGCTGAGAGATGTTGTTCTAACCTAAGCTGTGGATCTAGGACGACACCCTCGTTGTGAACTCTATCTGAGTGGGGAATTTCTTCTTCCCTCAGGACCAAATATTGATAGATGGAATCGTCTTTAGGAGGAAGGACCCACAGTCTTGTCAGAGTTCAGTTTTACCCTGTTAACCCCCATCCAGCCCCTTACGGCTTTAAGACACCAGCACTTCCACCGCTTCACTGAACTGACATGTGGTAGAAATATATAGCTGAATATCCTCAGTGTATTGTTGGTAACTCACCACATGTTGTCAGATGATCTCACCCAGCGGTTTCATGTAGATATTGAATAGGAGAGGAGGGAGGACCGACCCCTGAGGCACCCCACAGAGGAGGGGCCTAGAGGTCTACCTCTGACCTCCCACTAAAACCAACTGCAATCCGCCAGAGAGGTAGAAACATAGAAGTCTGACGGCAGAAAAAGACCTCATGGTCCATCTAGTCTGCCCTTACACTATTTTCTGTATTTTATCTTAGGATGGATATATGTTTATCCCAGGCATGTTTAAATTCAGTTACTGTGGATTTATCTACCACGTCTGCTGGAAGTTTGTTCCAAGGATCTACTACTCTTTCAGTAAAATAATATTTTCTCATGTGCTTTTGATCTTTCCCCCAACTAACTTCAGATTGTGTCCCCTTGTTCTTGTGTTCACTTTCCTATTAAAAACACTTCCTTCCTGGACCTTATTTAACCCTTTAATATATTTAAATGTTTCGATCATGTCTCCCCTTTTCCTTCTGTCCTTCAGACTATACACATTGAGTTCATTAAGTTATGCTTAAGACCTTCCACCATTCTTGTAGCCCGTCTTTGGACCCGTTCAATTTTGGAGGAGAATTACCGTGAAACAGTGCCTCCCACTCTCAACCCCTCCAGCCGTTGCAGAAGGATACCATGGTCGATGGTATCAAAAGCCAAAATGGTCCTTAGGACTCAACTTTCTGGATCTGTGACTGTATGATCTGCCACCACGAAACTTTCGCCAGACCCATCCTCGAATGCAGCTCATCTGTTTGGAACCCATATCCCATCTCAGACATTAACACCCTTGAAAATGTCCACAGAGCCCTTCACTCCTCCACTCGAAATAGAATACCCTACGAGACTAGACTTTCAATCCTGGGCCTAGAAAGCTTAGAACTAAGACGCCTTAAACAAGATCTAAGTATTGCCCACAAGATCATATGCTGCAATGTCCTGCCTGTCGGTGACTACTTCAGCTTCAACCACAACAACACAA
Organism: Erythrolamprus reginae; assembly: GCF_031021105.1. Taxonomy (NCBI): domain Eukaryota; kingdom Metazoa; phylum Chordata; class Lepidosauria; order Squamata; family Dipsadidae; genus Erythrolamprus; species Erythrolamprus reginae. Next base: position 11,131,096 of record NC_091954.1, read on the forward strand.
GAGCACACAACAGATTTAAACTTAATATTAACCGCTCCAAACTTGACTGTAAAAAATATGACTTCAGTAACCAAGTTGTCGAAGCGTGGAACTCATTACCGGACTCCATAGTGTCATCCCCAAACCCCCAACACTTTACCCTTAGATTATCTACGGTTGACCTATCCAGATTCCTAAGAGGTCAGTAAGGGGCGAGTACAAGTGCACTAGAGTGCCTTCCGTCCCCTGTCCTATTGCTCTCCTATATCTCCTATACCTTTCTTCCATTCCTATATCTCTTCTTCTGTTCTTTCATTGATATGTTCTATTCCTATATCTTCCCTTCTCTTCTTTCATAGATATATTTTACTATGAGTATCTCCTCTATAACCGTCATCATGTATTTCACTATGTGTTTATAGATATATACCCACTAAAACCCTCATTGTGTATTGGACAAAATAAATAAACAAACAAACAAACAAATAAATAAATAAATAAATAAATAATAAATAAATAAGAATGAATGAATGAATGAATGAATAATAAATGAATAAATGAATAAATGAATAAATGAATAAATGAATAAATGAATAAATGAATAAATGAATAAATGAATAAATGAATAAATTAATAAATGAATAAATGAATAAATGAATAAATAATAAATGAATAAATAATAAATGAATAAATAATAAATAAATAAATAAATAGATGGATGAATGAATGAATGAATGAATGAATTAAAAATAAATAAATAAATAAATAAATAAATAAATAAATAAATAAATAAATAAATAAATAAATAAATAAATAAAAAAATCTATGAATTTCTGAATATCTCCTGAAACTCTTCAGCTTGGTACTAATTGGCTCATTCAAGGTCCCATAAGCAATTGCATGGCAATAAATGCAAGCCAAAAAAATTTGTCCTCCTGTTGAAATGGTGCAAAACCCAAACTGAATTTGTGCAATTCCAGCTTCCTCTACACCAGAGGTCTTCAAACCTGGCAACTTTAAGACGTGGGGACTTCAACTCCCAGAATTTTCCAACTATGTTGTGTTGTACTTAGCTCTGGCCCAGCTCCTCCCCCGAGGACTATGGATGTGGGGGAGACATCCACATGCTGCAGGCCTGTTTTGCCCCTGGTGGAATCTGATGATGAAGGCTCCTCTGACCAAGAAGACATGAGTGACAGGGAGGAGGAGAGTGTGGCAGACAGCTCAGAAGGAGATCAATTATCTAGCTCCTCCTTGGATTCAGAACAAGAGTTAATGATACAGCCACGCATGCAGAGAGCGATGCATAGGCAACAACAACTGAGAGATTATTATCAAAGAAAATGAGGCCACCTGTGGTTGGGTGGGGCTGTGGTCATTAGTGAGGCTGCTATAAAGAGCAGCCTCTGGGTTTGGCCATTGTGGAGGATTATCTGATCGTGTTTTGTGACTGCTTTACTGACTTTTTGTGTGCTGATTTTTCCCCACTTTGAAACTAAACCAGGGCAAAGTGTGTTTCACTTTGTGAAAAAAGAAGGACTGAATTGCCTCACAGCTGCAAGCTAAGTATCACAGAACTGATAAGAGCCTTGTACAAATTACCAGTTTGTTTGGAGACAAGTGCTCTTTGCTATACCAAAAGAGGGCTTGGTTTAAGTGAATTTTCATTATAAAGAACATTGTTTTGAATTTTCAAACGTGTGTGTGTCTGAAATTGTCTCTGTGCATTTGTGGGAGGATTCTATCAGAGAGCTCGACAGAACATGTTGGCTGGAGAATTCTGGGAGCTGAAGTCCACAAGTCTTAAAGTCTCCAAGTTTGGGGACCTCTGCTGTACACAACCAGTACCTTATTCCCACCACATAAAATGTACCACCGGTTTCAGATTGCAAAGCAAAGAAGCTGTGGTTTAGGTGTGGACACAAAGTTCATTTTTGTCTCAATTCCTCATCTTGGTCATTTGCAACCTGCCACAAACAACCTGTGGTGCATCAATCCATTTCTGAAACCAATAGAAACCATCTTTATTTTCCTCCTCGAAACATTTTTTTCTGAATCAATCACCTCCTTAATGGCTCCTGGTGAGTTATTAAGGCTTTTGAGAAGACTGGTCTCATTTCAATAGCATAGATTTAGTGATAATAGCTTTTTAAATGTACCACCTTCCTTCAAACCAGCATTCAGCTGCTTGACTTAATGTACTGGAAGCCAGACAAGAAAATCTAATCAGCATTGCTGGAATAAGGCTCATATTATTTTTCCTGGATTTAATAATGGAAGAAAAGTTGACCCTAAAAAGCCTTGTGATCAATTTACTTTTGTACAAATGCAGACATCAGAGGGTATCTCATAAGCCTTCATTGCAGCTTCCTTTTGCATGTGCTTAGAAAATACGCTTACTCTCAAAGAAATATTACTCTCCTCCACATTTTCAAGCCTGCATATTTAAAATGTCATTCCACCCTTGAAAAATTAGCTAGCTCCTATTACCATCTCTGGTGGGAATGCGAAAAAGCAAAATTCTTCTGGAGTAAAATAACAAGTTGGCTGGAAGGAATCTTAGGTACTAAGATAGAAAAAAAAAACAGAAGGCTTTTTGCTGGGAACATTCCACCAAAAACTAGAAAAATATCAGGTATATTCATATAACTATGGCAGCTAGGTTAATATATGCCCAACACTGGGGGTGGGGGAGATTATAGAAAAGATTACAACCTGTGCAGAGATGGTTAAATTAACTTTGGAAATTTTAAAAAAGAAGAATCTGATTTTTACAAATGCTGGGATATGTTCTACCAGTGGTTAGGAAAAAGGATAAAGTAATTAATGTGCATTTGATTAATACCTAATTGATAAAGTTATTGCCTGGTAATAGAATTTATAGTTAAATATAAAGATATATGATGAATTATATGACTTAAGATTTGTATTTTCTCGAAACTGGTGTATATGACTAATTCAGTAGAGCTATAATAGAATGTAAATATAATTAGAACTTTTTGGGGGGATATGCTACATTTTTGTCCAATGTTTTGTTTTTTTCTTTTAAAATGTCTTTGTGTTGTTTTGTGTATTGTATTTTTTATGTATTTAAATAAAAGTTATTTTTTTTAAAAAAAATTTAAAAACAAAAATTAGGTAGCTGTTCTATTTCACTTTGAAAAATTTAGATGGCAATATTATTATTATTATTATTATTATTATTATTAATAATAATAATAATTTATTTATTGGATTTGTATGCCGCCCCTCTCTGCAGACTCGGGGCGGCTAACAACAATGATAAAAAACAGCATGTAACAATCCAATTAATAAAACAATTAAAAACCCTTATAATAAAACATACACACAAACATACCATGCATAACTTGTAATGGCCTAGGGGGAAGGAATATCTTAACTCCCCCATGCCTGGCGGCATAAGTGAGTCTTGAGTAGTTTACGAAAAACAGGGAGGGTGGGGGCAGTTCTAATCTCCGAGGGGAGTTGGTTCCAGAGGGCAGGGGCCGCCACAGAGAAGGCTCTTCCCCTGGAGCCCGCCAAATGACATTGTTGTTGTTATTATTATTATTATTATTATTGTTGGTATTATCATCATCATCATCAACAACAATACAACACAGCAAGTTTCATAAAGTTTCAAGGAACAATGCATGCATGAATACACACTGAACATACACACCAACATTTAGAATGAAGGTGTCCTAGTTATCCACAGCAAACTATGGTGGCCAATCTTATCCTTTGGACTAAAAGGTGGAGTGGGGTGTTGTTGTGGGTTTTTTGCAAATTTTGCAAACAATTTAACCTTCTTGCAAGAGCTTGTTGTCATTGTTATCAATGTGCTATGCAGAGAAGAAAAACCAGAATCACAGAATTGCAGAGTTCAATCTTGGAAGTCTTCTAGTTCAATATCCTGCTCAGCAAGAGACTTCATACAACTCCAGACAAATAGTTGTCAATCTCTTCTTAGAAACCTCCAATGATGGAACACCTACAACTTCTGGAGACAACCTAAATTCCTTGTTCTCACTGTGAATCAATCAATCTCTCCTTGATTGGTTTTCATCCACTGCTTCTTTCCCTGCCTTCAAATGCTTTGGAAAATTAGTTAATCCCTCCCTTCTCTGTGGTAGCCCCTTAGATTTTGGAAGTCTTCAGAATAAAGGAAAAACAGATAGAGGAAAACTACACCTTTCCTATGCATTTTTAACAGAAGCCCTATCCACCGCCGTCTTCAGACCCTTCATCCTATCCACCTGGAACCATTAACCATCACCGTGAAGGATTATGGACTTCTACAGAAGTACTGCTTCATAGTCTGCTCTCTCAAATTGGCAATGACTTCCTTCTTATTTGACCCTTCTGGGACATTCTTCTTTAGTTTTGTTCAATACTCCTCATTATCTCTTGAAATTTTCTTTTCTCCTCTCTGTTTTTTTTTGTTGGGTTATAATCGATGACATCTGCATTTGCCGTGCAAAACAGAGAGACTTATAACATTTGTCATCTGGGAAGGCTCAAGCATTATTCTCTTCCCACATTTGATTTAACAAGAAAATGAATATTTCAGAACCGAGACAACGTGCATCCTTTTTCTTCAACAAATTACTCAATTAACTCAGATGCCAAGGTTCAATAAAGCATGCTGAATCAGAAATTAACCACTTAGGGTGGGCTCATGCCACACATGAGATAATCATGGTTTTATAAAAATACCTATTGATTTACATCCTCAATTTGTGCACTCAATGTCTCTAACAATTAATGAAAAGCAGAGAGAGGTTGTGCAGATCTTTGAAAAGGTGTTTTCCTTCAATAACAGTTCAAACCAAGAAAACTCCGCACCTGTATTCAATTTGCAAAGCAAGGCACCTCTGTTCCTTCTAAACTCATAATCAAAAGAGATGCCTATTTTCCTTCATAACTTCCTGCAGAAACTTTTTGTAGGTGCTGGATGAGGCTAATGATGTGAGGTGACAAAAAAACAACTACAACCACATCTTGTTAAGGGGAACTTGTTTGTGGGTATAAGTGAAGCAAATCAAAGCTGCCTTGTACAGCTCTTTGCAACTGAAATGAACAAAAATGAACGGTGTGTAATAAAACCCTTACTTGAAACCATGATACACCCGCAAAGAATATGGGGAGTAGAGTTGTATCTTCATAGGTCCAAAAGTCTCCTTGAAGAAACAGGAGACTTCTTCTGTAGGCCAGATACAACAAGTTTTTTTTGAAGGTAGCTGCAGAAGAGTCTATGAGGAATGAAATTTAATGTCCACATGTCTCTGACTATCAGAACAGTGGGAAGACAGAGAGTTAGATGGACAATTAACAGTTCTTCCCGTTTTTAGAATTAATCAAAATCTTGTTCCTACATTCTGTTGTGGTTAGCTCTGGCCTAGCTCCTGCCCCAAGGAATGTGCAGGTGGATGTGGGGGAAACATCCACATGCACAGGCAGGGCCGCCATCAGGAATTTGGGGGCCCCATACAGCCTAAGTGTCTGCCCCCCCCCCGCCATTTTAAAACTACTTTTTTAAAGTTTTTAAGAAGATGTTAGATAATCATCTGAAAATAGCTGTAAATAAAACCCGATGTTCCCAGAATTAACTTTATTCATAAGATTATGATAGCAACAACTTGACCTTAGTTTTACTGGAACTATAGAATAATCATATAATAACCGCTGATGTTACAGGCCATATACCGTAACTATATAAAGAACGAACTGTGAGGATAACAGTTCAAAAGGGATGGGGGTGGTGTTTGTTATGTTGTGTTGTTTTGTTGCTTGTCTTATAAAATGCAAATACAAAATTTAAACAAACAAATAAGTATACAGTATTGTAAAATGATAGATTATGTACTATCTTATTTTTTTAATGTTTACATAATAACTACTTTTTTTAAAAAAAAATCATCTGTCTGAAGTAGTGTAGGATTCCTGTCTAAGCAGGGGGTTGGACTAGAAGACCTCCAAGGTGCCTTCCCACTGTTATTCTATTCTAATTATCCAGGGAGTTGTGTAGTTATCAGTGGTATTAAAATAGGAGCTGTTAAAAAAAAAAAAATACAATTTCATATTGCTTCACATCTCAATATCCTTTTCGATCTAGTTTTTACGCCCATCGGTGAACGCAGGTCTGAACGAGCCCGTGGTATCCAAGTTAATTTCAAAGTACACTGCTCAAAAAAAAGTGAAGGGAACACTTAAACAACACAATATAAACTCCAAGTTGTCAATCAGCGTTGCTTCCTAAGTGGACAGTTTGATTTCACAGAAGTTTGATTTACTTGGAGTTATATTGTGTTGTTTAAGTGTTTCCTTTATTTTTTTGAACAGTGTAGATAGAGCAGGAGGTCTCCAATCTTGGCGACTTTAAGACTTGCGGACTTCAACTCCTAGAGTTCCTCAGCCAGCAAAGCTGCCTGGGGAACTCTGGGAGTTGAAGTCCGCAAGTCTTAAAGTCTCCAAGGTTGGAGACCCTCTGATAATACAGGGATTCTATCGTTGTATAAGTCAGTGTTTCCCAACCTTTTTTGAGCCGCGGCACATTATTCATATTTTCAAAATCCTGGGGAACATTGAAAGGGGGAGGCGGGCTAAAGAAAAGTTTGGACAAAAAAACCCTCTCTCTTCCTCCCTTTCACTCTATTTCTCCCTCTTTCTCTCTTTTCTTTCCTTCCTTCCCTTCTTTCTCTCTCTCCATCCGTCTTTCTTTCTTCCTCTCTTTTTTGCTCTCTTTCTCTCTCCCTCCTTCCCTTCCTCTGTCTTTCTCTCTCCCTTGCTCTCTCTCTCTCTGTCTCTCTTGCTATCTCTTTCTTGCTTTTTTCTCTCCCTCTTTCACTGTCTTGCTATATGTCTCTTTCTTTCTCTTTGCCTCTCTTGCTATCTCTCTTTCTTTCTCTTTCTCTCTCTCTCTGCCTCTCTTGCTAAGTCTCTCTTTTTCTCTTGCTATGTCTCTCTTTCTTTTTCTCTCTCTCTGCCTCTCTTGCTATGTCTCTCGTCAGGGCTCCCGCTTGCAGTCAGCTGAGAGAGAGCGAGAGAGCACTCAATAATCAAGCCAGGGTTGCCCCGAAAGAGTCCAAAACGCAAGCGGGAAAGCGAGTCGGCTAACACCCCCCCCCAGCCTAAAATATGTACGTTGCCTTAAGCCGAGGCTCTCTTCGGATGCCTTGCTTCGGATCTGCAGCGGGCCGCCTGGAGCTCTCTCCTCGCGACTGCCTGCGGCCGCTGCAGCCGTCCCCCCTCCTACCGCCAGTGCCCTCCCACTGGGCCACAAAGGACACTTGCCGCCGACACCAGGAAAGTTCCAGCTGGGTGGGGTGCTGCCGGTACTTCCGTCCTGGGGCTCCCGCTCGCAGCTGTCCCCCGGCTTCTGCTCCAGCTCGATGCTGCAGTTTTCGGCGCTCTCCTGCTGTGCCCCAAAGAAGGAAGGCGGGAAAAAGGCGCGACGAATGGAGCTCTTCTTCTTCCTGCCTTCCTTCTTTGGGGCACAGCAGGACAGCGCCGAAAACCGTGGCATCGAGCAGGAGCCGGGAGACAGCTGCGAGCGGGACCTCAGTGCAAGGAGCCGCTGACTGCGGGCCCCAATTTGCCCGGGGCCCGGTACCGCGCTCCCTGTAGTACCCGTCTATCGGCGGCCCTGTTCACAGGCCTGTTTTGCTCCTGATGGAATCTGCCAATGAAGCCTCCTCTGACCAAGGAAGTGTGAGTGACAGGGAAGAGGGGAGTTTGGCAGATATCCCAGGAGGAGATCAATCATCATGATCGTGCAGAATGCAGCTGCGAGAGCTATCATGGGCTTTCCTAAATACGTCCATATCACACCAACACTCCGCAGCCTGCATTGGTTGCCGATCAGTTTCCAGTCACAATTCAAAGTGTTGGTTATGACCTATAAAGCCCTTCATGGCACCGGACCAGAATATCTCCGGGACCGCCTTCTGCCGCACGAATCCCAGCGACCAGTTAGGTCCCACAGAGTGGGCCTTCTCCGGGTCCCGTCAACTAAACAATGTCGTTTGGCAGGACCCAGGGGAAGAGCTGTCTCTGTGGCAGCCCCGACCCTTTGGAACCAACTCCCCCCAGATATCAGAGTTGCCCCCACCCTCCTAGCCTTTCGTAAGCTCCTTAAAACCCACCTCTGTCGTCAGGCATGGGGGAATTGAGACTTTCCCTCCCCCTAGGCTTATAAAATTTATGCATGGTATGTTAGTATGTATGATTGGTTTCTAAATTGGGGTTTTAAATTAACTTAAATATTAGATTTGTTTACATTGTATTATTATTGCTGTGAGCCGTCCCGAGTCTGCGGAGAGGGGCGGCATACAAATCTGATTAATAAATAATAAATAAATAATAATAAATAATAAATCATCCTTGGATTCTGAACAAGAATTAATGACACATCCACGCATGCGTAGAGTGATGCATAGGAGACAACAACTGAAGGATTATTACAAGAGAAAATGAGGCCACCTGTGGTTAGGTGGGGCTGCTGTAATTAGTGCTACAGATAAAAAGAACAGCGTGCTGGTTTAGCCTTGTGGCAGTTTATCTGATTCATTGTTTCGTCGAGATTGTGGTTTTTGTGCTGTTCAAGATTGTGTGTGGACTATCTGGACTTTAGAATTGGACTCAATTTCCCAGTTATTGGGTGAGCCATTGGATTGCATTTAACCTGTGCCTTGTGTGTACCAGAAAATCCCTTTGACATTTAGAAAGGGAGCTATTTCTGTTTTTCTGTTAATAAAAACTTTTGGGTTTTCCTTTTTTCGTGTGGTGTGTGTCTTCCTGGACTAATTACCCTGTAATTACAGGCGGTTGAAACACGCTGGCAGAACACATTCCAGTTCTGACTCAATCATAATTTTTTCAACATACAGCCAGTGCATTGGGAAAAGGTATTTCCTTCCTGTTTCCTTGTTTCCGTGTTTCCTTGCTTCCTTGCTTCCTTGCTTCCTTCCTTCCTTCCGTCCTTCCTTCCTTCCCTCCCTCCCTCCCTCCCTCCATCCATCCATCCCTTCTTTCTTCTTCAGCTATTCAGTTTCAGATACAACAATGTAGGCAGCTGATATCCGAGGGACTTAGCACATTTTTCTATAACTATACTCAAATTTGGGCAGATTTAGTCTTTTCACCATCTAAATTCCAGGCTTTTCAGAGCTGTGAAGGAACTAAGTAATACTTAGACTTAATTCATTTGTTGGGGCCACCCAGAGTTGCCATGGGATAGAACATAATATAATAGAATAGAATGGAATGGAATGGAATGGAAGTAGAGTAGAACAGAACAGAACAGAATATAATTCTTTATAGGCCATGTGATTGGACACCCAAGGAATTTGTCTTTTGTGCATATTTATTTATTTATTTATTTATTTATTCGTCCAATATACAATACATATAAAAGGGAATAGACATTAAGTGATATATAAAAGATAGGAAGTAAAGAGGAAGAGAAGTAGGTGGGAAGGAAAGAATATATATGATAAAAGGGAAAGGAAAGACAATTGGACAGGGGACGAAAGGCACATCAGTGCACTTATGTACGCCCCTTACTGGCCTCTTAGGAACCTGGAGAGGTCAATCGTGGAGAGTCTGAGGGAGAAATGTTGGGGGTTGGGGGTTGACACTATTGAGTCCGGTAATGAGTTCCACGCTTCGATGACTCGATTGTTAAAGTCATATTTTTTACAGTCAAGTTTGGAGCGATTAACATTGAGTTTGAAGCTGTTGCATGCTCTTGTGTTGTTGCGGTTGAAGCTGAAGTAGTCGTTGACCGGAAGGACATTACAGCGAATGATTTTGTGGGCAATACTTAAATCGTGTTTTAGGCGCCGCAGTTCTAAGCTTTCAAGATCCAGGATAGTTAGTCTGTTTTCGTATGGTATTCTGTTTCGGGTGGAGGAGTGGAGGGCTCTTCTGGTGAAATATCTTTGGACGTTTTCGAGAGTGTTGATGTCTGAGATGTGGTATGGGTTCCAGACAGATGAGCTGTATTCGAGAATGGGTCTGGCATAGGTTTTGTAGGCTCTGGTCAGTAGTGTGAGATTGCCAGAGCGGAAGCTACGTAGAATCAGGTTTACAACTCTGGAAGCCTTTTTGGCGATATTGTTGCAGTGGGCTTTAGCACTTAGGTCATTTGAAATTAGTATTCCGAGGTCTTTTACTGAGTGTGGGTTTGCTGTGAGAATTTGTTTGTTCAGTTATGCTCTCAGTTTTTGTATATGCTCTCAGTGATGAACAATATACAAATTTGATTAATAAATAATAAATAAAATTCCAGAATTGGCTCAAAGCAATAGAAAAAAAGAAATATTACATTGCTCAGGAACCTGTCTCAGATATGTATTTAAGGGTGTGCAAATCAGCGTAAATTTACTCTGTGTCAGAACCTCAAACACTGCTATGTTTTTGTCTTATCCACTCTCTCAGTAAATCTTTTTTAAAAAAATCTTTTTATTTAATCTTCAATTGGAAGACAGCCATCTATGGAAATGCATCCTGTTTAAAAGGCTGCTCAGTACAATTTTACCTTGAAGAAGAGAACTGGAGAGCAAAGGTTGCTCAAACATTGTCAATCAGCATTTATAATTTGAAAAACAAACAGAGCTAGCACAGAAAGGACGTGATCAGAGAGCAGCTACTTTCTGTTCAACTATAATAATTCCACTTTCATCTCTGTTATATCCATTAGCCTTTGCAAGCTTCTCTACTAATTTTTGAGAGTATGATCTTTTTCTAAGGGCTACTTCTGTTTGATTTGTTTGATTCTGATTAGCAAACCATCCTAAGCAGATTTCTAAAAAGTTGCTGCTAATTTTACTCTCTCGAGATACAGTGTTCCCTCGATTTTCGTGGGGGATGCGTTCCGAGACCACCCGCGAAAGTCGAATTTCCGCAAAGTAGAGATGCGGAAGTAAATACACCATTTTTGGCTATGGACAGTATCACGAGCCTTCCCTTAAGACTTTAAACCCCTAAATTACCATTTCCCATTCCCTTAGCAACCATTTACTCACCATTATTACTGGTACTCACCATTGAATAAGACACTTAGCGATCCTGATATTTATAAACATAATTATTTATTAACAATAATTATTTTTTGGGGTTATTTATTTGCAAACATTATTAGTTTGGTGATGACATATGACGTCATCGGGTGGGAAAAACCGTGGTATAAAAAACCCCCCGCGAAGTATTTTTTAATTAATATTTTTTGAAAAACCGTGGTATAGACTGTTCGTGAAGTTTGAACCCACGAAAATCGAGGGAACACTGTATTTGGTATGCCTTGATATAGGGAGAATGAGTGGAAAAGGCTGGGGTGGAGTTAAAAGAGGAATCAGCCGAGAATTCTTACATAGCTACAACCAACTACGTCCAACCTCCAGAATAGGATAGAATAGGGTAGGATAGGATAGGATAAAATAGAATAGAATGGAATGGAATGGAATGGAATAGAATAGAATAGAATTTTATTGGCCAAGTGTGATTGGACACACAAGGAATTTGTCTGGGTGCATATACTCTCAATGTATATAAAACAAAAGATAGTTCATCAAGACTCATAAGCAGTGAAGGGCTACCAAATTTTTTACTACCACACTGTGGGTGTGGCTTATGCAGGACGCCCTGCATTTTCTTTCAACATCTTCCAGTGCACATTGGATGCTCTGGGGTGGAGCTCCATTTTTACTACCCCACTGTGCCACCCCTCCTCCATCCAGGCAGCATCCCACCCCTACTCATAAGGTGCAACATTTAATAGTCTGAGTACAAATAAGCAGCCCAATTATCTTAGGAAGCAGTCAATATAGATTTTAAGTATACAGGCAACAAAATTATAGTTATACAGTCATTTGTGAGAGAAGATGGATGATGGGAATGATGATGAGATTAACAGTAGTGCAGTTTGACATTATTGAGGGAAATATTTGTTTAGCAGAGTGATGGTGTTCGGGGGAAAAAACCTGTTTTTGTGTCTAGTTGTTCTTGTATGCAGTGTTCCATAGCATCGTTTTGAAGGTAGGTGTTGAAATAATTTATGTCCAGGATGTGATGGGTCTGTAAATATTTTCACAGCCCTCTTTTTTTTCTTTTTTTAAAAAAATATACTTTATTAGATTATATAAAAAAAACAGGGAAAGGGGGGATGGGAATACAAAAAAGAAAAGTAGGAGGGGGATGGGGTAAACAGTATTTTTATACAGCAGCTTATATATATTGTTGTATATACATTCCAAATATTTGTCTATATGTAATCATTTTGTATTCAATATTCTTATTTGGATAATCTTATAACTGTAGTATTTAATTGTTCTGTCTGGGTCCCCCCAGACGCCAACACCAACCAAAAAGAGAATCCAGACACACTGGTAAAAAGCAAAGGCAGTTTATATAATTCAAAGCAAACACAGGTAACAAAAATTGTTCTTACAGACAGGAACACGATGAAGCTTCACAGAGGTTTCACGAAGGCCAGGCAATAAAACAGTATTCTTGCTGGCAAAAACAACGCTGGAGATAATAAAACCCATGCCTCCCCCAAGTCTTCCAGACTTCTAGGCCACAAGCCAAGATCAGAGACGCCGAGAATCGAAGCAAGGTCACAGGACTCCCAATTGATAACTCTCCACAAGACTGTAAGGGCGGGCCTGCCTTTTCAACCCTGCTGAGGAGAACCACACCCAAACCCAGCTGTTGCCAATTCAGGGATGGAAATACCTTTCTAATTGGCCCCGTCTTTGAGCTGCTCATCGCTGCCTCATGTCTATTATAGCCTGTGCGTCTTCATCCAATGAATCCAGGCTACTAGCTGGGGAGAGCCCCCCCCTGGGGGTCTCAGGCTGCTCTCCCTCCTCCTCTTCCTGACGTTCCTCTCCCCCATCTGCCTGGTCCTCCCCCTCCTGGTCACTGTCCTCCTCCTCTGGGCATGGATCCGGCAGAGCTCCAGCCGGTCCCTGAGGAGCCTCAGGCTGAATCACAACATTAATAGTCCAAGGGTGACGTGGAAAGGAAGAGTAGTTGGAGGTGGGATAGAAAAGAAAAGAAGAAGGAAAGGAAAGAAAGAGAAAGAGAGAAAAGAGAGAAAGAGAGACGGGGGGGTAGTACCTGCGAGCTAGCAGGCATATGGATTGTGACGACTTAGTTTGATTATGTTTGTTATTTTTGTTAGTGAGAAGTATTTTTGAGTTATGATATTAGTAAGTTATCAATAGTTATCTAGTGGATTGAACTCAGACAGGAAATGTATTGATTTTGGTCCGAATTTCTATTGTGTATGTCTTTATTTTGATTTATATTGAGAGATTTTGATTGGTTTTTGTTTTATTGTTTTTAAAGTTAGATAACCATCTGAACCATTTCTCCCAGGCCTTGTAGAACTCTCAATCGTTTTTGTTTTGTATTTCCATTGTTATTTTTGATAATTCGGCACATTCCATAATTTTACTAATAATGGTTAAGTTTGTCGGAGTGCCTTCTTTTTTCCAATGCTTTTCACAGCCCTCTTTTTGACTGATGCCGTATACAGATCCTCAATGGATGACAGGTTGGTAGCACTTGGGTTTTTTTTCCCCTGCAGATCTGATTATCTTCTGAAGTCTGAGTTGGTCTTGTTGGGTTGCAGAACAAGGGTTAATTTCATTGACCCTTCACTAACTCTAAGTAGTTGCTGATGGTTAGTCAAGAAGATTTCTGTGCATAGGCTTTTAATAATACATCAGTTTAATTGGACTTTCATGTGTGAGCATTGTCTTTCGCTTGTTAAGATTTTGGAATTAAAAACAGGATTGTTCTAACTGCTGCTAGGATGCTGTGTTTAGCCAGGCTCCCTAGTGATGGGTGATAATGACATGCACTCAGCCCCCTGCCACCCCAGGAACTAACCTGTAACTTTTCCTTCTCAATTATTGGATGCTGTTTCTCCCTCAATGCATTCGTTTGGCTATCCTCTGGCCCTCTTTAGATCCAGCAAAACATTATGTTGTCTGACTAAATAATTAGCAGAGTCTGGGTTATTAAGCAAGTGCCTTCCAGCAGGTTTCCTCTCTGTAACACTTTTTTTCCCAGCCATCACACCTTTCTGTCTAAAGATAACCCATCATCCGAATACTAATTAAGCTCCATATCCAGTAATTGACCTGCAGTATCTAGGCTAATGAAAAGGATGGTAATGGCAACCCAGGGACAAGCGCATCGAGGCAGCAGCCATCTAGTGATAATGGATGTGAACCAGGAAGGCTGAAAAGTTTTAATTGGGTAGAGCTGCCAGATCTGGGAACAGCCACAAGGTGGCAGCAGCGCGATTTAGGAAATGCTTTGGGGCCCTCTAGAGGCAAGCTGGAGTTTTGCAGGTGGAAGCATCAGAACATAGACTCTTTCCACATTGAAAACCATCTCACAGCTTGGAATATTCTTCTTCCAGGTTTATTCAGCTCAAATTCTGTTATTTAGGAGTTTAACATCCTAAATATATATTAAAAAAACCCATGGGTATGATTGTGAATTGCTGTGATTTATTAATTATGGATTAAAATACATGCAGAGGATGCCTTAAGCAGCTGCAGGAGACACTTTGGCAGGAGGTTAGAGCAACCAAAAACCCCTTCTATCGCAAAACAGCCTTACTAAATGTGGTTGGCTCTGGCCCAGCTCCTGCCCCAGGGAATGTGGAGCTGGATGCAGGGGAAAATTCAACATGTCACAGGCCTGTGTTATTGCTGACAGAGTCAGTTCAGAGTTTAGTTTCCTCGGACGAAGAAGAAGGTGGCAATGACTTGGAAGAGGGGAGCTTGGCACACAGCCCAGGCAGTCAATCTCCATTATCTTCCATTGATTCAGATGAAGACATTTTGGATCCATGCAAGCGCAGAATTATGCGTAGAAGAGACCAAGTAAGGACATATTACAGGAGATAAGAGCGGCCACCTGTGTTTGGGTGGGGCTCCAGTAATTAGGGCTGCTGCTATAAATAGCAGAATGTGGGTTTGGCGGTTGTGGAAGAGTATGTGATCGCAGTTTGTCAGGAATCCTGTGTTGCTGGTTTCCAGACTTTGTTTGTTGATTTTTCACGCCTTTGAAAACAAAGCAGAGCAACGTGTGTGTGTGTGTGTGTGTCTCACTTCGTTGGAAGAAGAAGGGGTGTGAAATTTCTTCACAGCTGCTAGATAAGTATTCAATGACTGCTTAAGGGAAATTGTACAGACTACCCGGTTGTTTTGGGATGAGGGCTCTTTGCAATACAAAAAGAGTGCTTAGTTTATTTTGAATTTTGTGATAAAGAACATCATTTTGAATTTTCAAACGTGTGTGTGTCTGAAATTTGTACCCTTGAATTTTCGGGAGGATCCTACCAGAGAGCCCGGCAGAACACTAAATATCTTTCTAACATCAGTTTATATAAAGTAAAGATTGTCACTAAACTTCCCTCCCACTTATGTTGTGAGCCACCCTGAATCCTCGAAGAGGGGCAGCATAAAAGTCAAATTAACAAATAAATAATAAATAAAACCAGTCTTCATTGGGCTAATAACCTTTGCACAAACATTCATAAACCCTTGAGAAATTTTGGTTGGGGGAGAGATGAAAGAACCAATAGATCTCACTCTCTCTCTCTCTCTCTCTCTCTCTCTCTCTCTCACTCTCACTCTCACTCTCTCACTCTCTCACTCTCTCACACTCTCACTCTCTCTCACTCCCTTCCTAGCTCCCTCCCTCAAGAAGCAAAGAAAATCAACACTTTATGAAGAAGGAATGGAGCACCAACTCAGAGCAAAGCATGAGTGAATTGGTCTCATTACTGGATGGGTTGAAGAACTGCTCCATTAGGAGAAAATTTAAATGTTTCATTCCCACTGGTGACTCTACTGCCTTGAAAATCAACTTCAGTTCAGTTAACACTTTTCTTTGAGACTCTAGCTTAGAATATCTTTTACAAATTTATTCTACCATTTTTCCCACTCTTCTACTGTTATTGCTTCTTTAAAATTTTGTAGCCATTTTTTATCATGCACTTTTTATTTCTTCTGTCTGTATGTCATAGTTAAGTGTGTATTGATTGATTATGTGCCATCAAGCAATTTTCTATTATTATTATTATTATTATTATTATTATTATTATTATTATTATTATTATTATTTATTGGATTTGTATGCCGCCCCTCTCCGCAGACTTGGGGTGGCTAACAACAGTAACAAAACAGTATAATCTAATACTAAAAACAGTTAAAACCCATTATATAAAAACCAATCATACATACAGACATACCATGCATAAAATTCTAAAGGCCTAGGGGGAGAGTGTATCTCAATTCCCCCATGCCTGGCGGCAGAGGTGGGTTTTAAGCAGCTTACGAAAGGCAAGGAGGGTGGGGGCAATTCTAATCTCTGGGGGGAGTTGGTTCCAGAGGGCCGGGGCCACCACAGAAAAGGCTCTTCCCCTGGGTCTCGCGAAACGACATTGTTTGGTTGACGGGACCCGGAGAAGACCCACTCTGTGGGACCTAACTGATCGCTGGGATTCGTGCAGCAGAAGGCGGTCCCTGAGGTAGCAACCATCAAGCAATTTTCAAGCAAAAGGAGCTGGGAAATCCCATTATGGAATTCTCAACTCTCCTCCCGGGCGTCGTCGTTTTGCAGTGTTTGAGCGAACGCCGAACCCAAACCTGAAATTTACCCGAACTTTTTCAAAAGTTCGGGTTCAGGTTCGGCATGCCGAACACTGCAAAATTTGGCACGAACCAGAACTTTGCGAGTTCGGTTCGCCCAAACACTAGTTGTAGCCTCTCCCAAAGTTAGCACCCACCTCTCTCCTGGAAGAGTGAAATACTTTGAAAAATATTTTAAAAGGCAGAATATTATATTCCCCCTAAAAGAGAAATAGAAATATTAAAGGATACAGAAACTCAGAACCACAGTTCTTTCACTAAGATAATATTTTCTCACGTTGCTTCTGATCTTTCCCCTAACTAACTTCAGATTGTGTCCCCTTGTTCTTGTGTTCACTTTCCTATTAAAAACACTTCCCTCCTGAACCTCATTTAACCCTTTAACATATTTAAATGTTTCGATCATGTCCCCCCTTTCCCTTCTGTCCTCGAAACTATACAGATTGAGTTCGTGAAGTTGTTCCTGATAGGTTTTATGTTTAAGACGAATTTAGGGGTAGTGATTTCTGACAGTTTCAAAATGGGTGAGCAGTGTGGTCGGGCAGTAGGAAAAGCAAGTAGGATGCTTGGCTGCATAGCTAGAGGTATAACAAGCAGGAAGAGGGAGATTGTGATCCCTTTATATAGAGCGCTGGTGAGACCACATTTGGAATACTGTTTTCAGTTCTGGAGACCTCACCTACAAAAAGATATTGACAAAATTGAACAGGTCCAAAGACGGGCTACAAGAATGGTGGAAGGTCTTAAGCATAAAACTTATCAGGAAAGACTTCATGAACTCAATCTGTATAGTCTGGAGGACAGAAGGGAAAGGGGGGACATGATCGAAACATTTAAATATGTGAAAGGGTTAAATAAGGTCCAGGAGGGAAGTGTTTTTAATAGGAAAGTGAACACAAGAACAAGGGGACACAATCTGAAGTTAGTTGATCAAAAGATCAAAAGCAACATGAGAAAATATTATTTCACTGAAAGAGTAGTAGATCCTTGGGAGAAACTTCCAGCAGATGTGGTTGGTAAATCCACAGTAACTGAATTTAAACATGCCTGGGATAAACATAGATCCATCCTAAGATAAAATACAGAAAATAGTATAAGGGCAGACTAGATGGACCATGAGGTCTTTTTCTGCCGTCAGACTTCTATGTTTCTATGTTTCTATGTTTCTAAGACCTTCCACCATTTTTGTAGCCCGTCTTTGGACCTGTTCAATTTTATCAATATCTTTGATCCATATCATAACAATATGATTCCTTAATCATATTAATCAACAGGAGAAGGAGTCCATTTTCTCCCCCTTTGCTTTTCTACCAAACTTCACCTGAGCACACAGTTTTCCTACATTTTCCTTTTTCTCTCTCTCCAGGCAGTTAAATCAAATGCCTATGCATTGCTCCTGTAATGCTGATCCAATTTTCTAGGTTGGTGAGGACAACTCAGCTGAAAAATTGTTATGATTTAATTAAGCCTGGGATCACCTTTCTAGTTTCTAGAGGCGCCAGTAGGCTTCCTTGATGTTCTAATTTTGCTCTATCTTTATTCACGCAAATGCTTCTGTCCCCCTCCATAGGCATGCCCAAATAATTTACAATGGCAAGAGGTTGCCACTCAGGATTTTGTTCGGAAGTGTGCCCAATTCCCTGGAAAATTGATTAAAAAAAAAATAAGCACACTAGACGGTTCGCGAGAAAATACTCTGTAAACACAAAACAATATCCCCTGGAGTAGCAATTTTGTATATAGCTGCTGTGGTTAGTTCTGGCCCTGCTCCTGCCCCAAGGACTGTGGATGTAGGGGAGACATCCACATGCTGCAGGCCTGTTTTGCCCCTGGTGGAATCTGCTGATGAAGGCTCCTCTGACCAAGAAGACATGAGTGACAGGGAGGAGGAGAGTGGGGCAGACAGACAGCTCAGAAGGAGATCAATTATCTAGCTCCTCCTTGGATTCAGAACAAGAGTTAATGATACAGCCACGCATGCGGAGAGTGATGCATAGGCAACAACAACTGAGAGATTATTATCAAAGAAAATGAAGCCACCTGTGGTTGGGTGGGGCTGTGGTAAATAGTGAGGCTGCTATAAATAGCAGCCTGTGGGTTTGGCCATTGTGGAGGATTATCTGATCGTGGTGCTTCGTGCCTGCTTTGCTGACTTTGACCTTTTGTGTGCTGATTTTTTCCCCGCTTTGAAACTAAATCACTTTGTGAAAGAAGAAGGACTGTGAATTGCCTCACAGCTGCAAGCTAAGTATCACAGAACTGATAAGGGACTTGTACAAATTACCAGTTTGTTTGGAGATGAGTGCTCTTTGCTATACCAAAAGACGGCTTAGGTTAAGTGAATTTTCCTTATAAAGAACATTGTTTTGAATTTTCAAACATTTGTGTGTCTGAAATTTGTACCTGTGAATTTTTGGGAGGATTCTACCAGAGAGCCTGACAGAACAATAGCCAACTGTGAAAATGCAGCCAATGCTTGTTCCCCATGCTCTAAATTTGTTGTGTAACCCCAAAACTCCAAATTTTGTTTTGTGTTTACCGAACAAGTATCTCGTGGCCGGTCTGTGGCTGAAGATTCAGTTGGCATTCAGCCGGTTCCACCTGGTTCAAGCGAACTTTCAACCAGACCTGGGCATTTAGAACTAAGTCGCCTTCGGCACGACCTAAACATAGCTCATAAAATCATCTGCAACAATGTCCTTCCTGTCAATGATGACCTCGGCTTCAACCACAACAACATACGAGCACGCAACAGATACAAACGTAAAGTAAACCACTCTGCACCTGACTGCAAGAAATACGACTATAGTAACAGAGTAGCTGATGCATGGAACTTACTACCTGACTCTGTAGTATCATCCCCTAACCCCCAACATTTTACCCTTACACTGTCGAGGGTTGACCTCTCCAGATTCCTAAGAGGTCAGTAAGGGGCGTACATAGGTGCACTAGAGTGCCTTCCAACCCCTGTCCTATTGTCTCTCTTATATCCCATATATCTTCTCTTCTATCCCTATATCTTTCTTCTATTCTCTCATGGATTATTTTATCCTATACTCTCTCTTCTATTCTTTCTCTAATTCTATTTCCTCGAAGGTGTCCTCTATTACCTTCATTGTGTATTATTGTGTATTGGACAAAATAAATAAATAAAATAAAATAAAATAAATAAAATAAACAAATAAACCATATGGAGACCAGTCACAAGATAACAAAGGAAACAGGAGACAGAAAGAAAGAAGAACCAGCCCTTGGGTGTAAACTTTGAGAAGACCAGGAAATGCTGGTGGAAGAGCTAGGGAAAAATGAAACCTTGCTGCCATCTGATGGTCCTCTAGATCAGTGATTTTCAACCTTTTTTGAGCCGCGGCACATTTTTTACATTTACAAAATCCTGGGGCACACCACCAACCAAAATGACACAAAATGACACCCTAAGACACTCTCCTCTCTTTTTCCATCCCTGTCTCCTCCTCACCCTTGTGTGTGTGCGTGTGCGTGTGTGTATATACACTCTTGAACCAATTCCAAAAACAGGTGAGGGCTGGGTTTTTTCTCTTATTCTTTGGCTGCTTTTTATCATATGCTTTAAATCAAGTCACTTCTCTCTCTCTTTTGTTTCTCTCTCTTTCCTCTCATTCTCTGTCTCAATCATTTTCTCACTTCTCTTTTTTCCTCCCCTTTTTGCTCATTTCTCTCTCTCTCTCTCTCCCTTCCTCTCCTTTTCTCTTTCTCTCGCTATTGCTTTCTTTCTCTCTCACTCTTGCTTTCTCTCTCTTTCTCTCTTTTCTTTCTCTCTCTCTCTTTCTTTCTCTCTCTCTCTCTCTCACTCTCATTCTCTCTATCAGCAAAAAGTTGCGAGACCGGAACCTGACCTTCCTTCTTCGCGGCACACCTGACCATGTCTCGCGGCACACTAGTGTGCCACGGCACACTGGTTGAAAAACACAGCTCTAGATGTTGCAGCTCAGAACTGGTGGTCTTACAATTAGGAAACAAGCTCTTGGGCTTCAATATTACACCTTGTGCTGGAAGAATTCCTCAGGTGCCAGCCTATATTTTGGGCTTTGCTGAGAGAAAGGATGTATCCATGGATATCAGTTTTTGGGTGTCTTCCTTTGATTGATATTTTAATACTTCTTCCACCACCACTATCACCACCACCAGTGAGAACAATGAACCTCCTCCTCCTCCTCCTCCTCTTCCTCTTCCTCCTCTTCCTCCCTCCTCAAACTTTGATTTTGGGTCTCACAGATCCGAAGCGAACAGCAGGGTTACATAAAACTTATCAGGAAAGACTTCATGAACTCAATCTGTATAGTCTGGAGGACAGAAGGAAAAGAGGGGACATGATCGAAACATTTAAATATGTGAAAGGGTTAAATAAGGTCCAGGAGGGAAGTGTTTTTAATAGGAAAGTGAACACAAGAACAAGGGGGCACAATCTGAAGTTAGTTGGGGGAAAGATCAGAAGAAACATGAGAAAATATTATTTTACTGAAAGAGTAGTAGATCCTTGGAACAAACTTCCAGCGGTAAATCCACAGTAACTGAATTTAAACATGCCTGGGATAAACATATATCCATCCTAAGATAAAATACAGGAAATAGTATAAGGGCAGACTAGATGGATCATGAGGTCTTTTTCTGCCGTCAATCTTCTATGTTTCTATTTATTATTTATTTATTTATTTATTATTTAGATTTGTATGCCGCCCCTCTCCGCAGACTCGGGGCGGCTCACAGCAAGATACAGCAAATCATGACAAATCCAAATAAATTTAAAATATTTAAAAAGATTTAAAAAGAACCCCATTTACTAACAAACACACACACAAACATACCATGCATAAATTGTACATGCCCGGGGGAGGTGTTTCAGTTCCCCCATGCCTGACGGCAAAGGTGGGTTTTAAGGAGTTTACGGAAGGCAGGGAGAGTAGGGGCAGTTCTAATCTCTGGGGGGAGTTGGTTCCAGAGAGTCGGGGCCGCCACAGAGAAGGCTCTTCCCCTGGGGCCCGCCAACCGACATTGTTTAGTTGATGGGACCCGGAGAAGGCCCACTCTGCGGGACCTAATTGGTCGCTGGGATTCGTGCGGCAGAAGACGGTCTCGGAGATATTCTGGTCCAAAGGAACTATGCAAAGGAACTGCTACTTTTAATTAGCAACAGCATTTGGATTTATATACCACTTCACAGTGCTTTACAGCCCTCTCTAAGCAGTTTATGGAGAGTAAGCATATTGCCCCCAACAATGTGGGTCCTCATTTTATCCACCTTGGAAGGATGGGAGGCTGAGTCAACCTTGAGCTTACTGAGATTCGATCTGTCAAATAGCTGGCACCTGGTGATTAACAGAAGTAGCTTGCTGTTTACTTACCCCCAGGGGTTGGTTCTAACTTACCTCTCTGCCAGTTCACTTTCTCCCACGTGTGATCCTGAGAGCTTTATCGGTAGGAACCCACTGATGACACAATTTTAAATATGTAGGCAAAAACAGGGGCAGGATGACCAAGAGAGGGCAGGCAGTGGAAATGAGAAACGATGAAGCTGGGATTGCCCCCTCCTGATTCCCCAAGCACAGAGAGTGGAGAAGAGACAGGAACAGCATAGGCCGAGAGGAGAGAGAGTGCCCTGCCCATGGGTAGGCTGCTGGTCAGACAGGGGGAACACAGTGGGGTAGTAAAAATGGAGCTCCACCCCAGAGCACCCAATTTGCACTGAAAGATGTTGAAAGAAAATGCAGGGCATCCTGCATAAGCCAGTGTGGTAGTAAAAATTTTGGTAGCTCGTCACTGGCCCCGCCTCTCTTCACAAGGCACACCTGGGGACTGAGGTTTAAGGAGGACGTTAGTCAGGAAAGAAAATTTGTGCAGTTTTGCGTGCTGTTGCCAACATCATCTTTTGGCTGTGGCGAGGAGGGCGTTTGCCCAGGTTCGCCTGGTGCACCAGTTGCGGCCCTATTTGGACAGGGACTCATTGCTCACAGTCGCTCATGCCCTCATCACCTCGAGGTTCGACTACTGTAACGCTCTCTACATGGGGCTACCTTTGAAAAGTGTTCGGAAACTCCAGATCGTGCAGAACGCGGCCGCGAGAGCCATCGTGGGGCTTCCCAGATTCGCCCACGTATCTACATCACTCCGTGGCCTGCATTGGCTGCTGATCAGTTTCCAGTCACAATTCAAAGTGTTGGTCATGACCTTTAAAGCCCTACAGGGCATTGGACCAGAGTACCTCCGGAACTGCCTGCTACCGCACGAATCACAGCAGCCGATAAGGTCCCAAAGAGTTGGCCTTCTCCGGGTCCCGTCGACTAAACAATGTCGTCTGGCGGGCCCCAGGGGAAGAGCCTTCTCTGTGGCGGCCCCGGCCCTCTGGAATCAACTCCCCCTGGAGATTAGAACTGCTCCCACACTCCTTGTCTTCCGTAAACTACTTAAGACCCACCTATACCGCCAGGCATGGGGGATTTGAGACACCTTTCCCCCAGGCTTATTATAATTTATGTTTGGTATGTATGTGCTGTTTGGTTTTTAGTTATGATAGGGTTTTTAGTTTTTTTAATATTAGATTTGTGCCAGTATAATATTGTTTTTATCATTGTTGTGAGCCGCCCCGAGTTTTCGGAGAGGGGCGGCATACAAATCTAATAAATTATTATTGTTATTATTATTATCTGGTGTTTGCAGGAGTGCTTGCCTTCTTCCTTGCTTTGTGGACTCATTTCCTTGTCCCTTTGCTTCACTGGACCTCTTACCTTGGAGCTGTTGTGTGAACATCATTTGGCAGAACTACTCACAGCCAGAAGCTGGTGTGTATTTGTTTGTGTGTGTGTGTGCCTGCGTGAAAGAGACAGAGAGAGAGACAAAGAGAGCTTTGCTCTGTGACTTGTATAATGTGGGAGCATTTGGGGGGAAATTGGACGATTAAAGGAGAATTTAAACTCTCAGCTGGCTGTGTGGCCTTGGTGCCTTCTTCCGGGTCATCCCATAATAGTTGGGAACCAAAATGCAGCCACAGGAGATGGGGCAGGGCTTTAAAAACCCCTTTCAGCCTTTGTGAATTCCCAGACATGTGTATGTTAAGGTAATCTATTGTCCCCACCTCTCCAGTTTTAATTACTGAGCTCGGTAATGGAGCATGCTGAGACCGTTACAAAAAGCCGCCGACATCCCGGTGCTTTGTCGACGGCGCTAAAGCTGAAGAAAATTAATTAGAGTCATTTCAACTCTTTGGAGTCACTTTCTCTCTGAGGTCATTGTTCTCAATTCTGCACTGCTAGAAAAAGTGACAGTGGCCATAAATTACAAATGGTTGCCTTAACTCCCATTACAAAGGTTTATCCCATCTCCTTGGAGGTATTCCTCACTTTAGAAGAGAAGAAAACAGTACTAGGGTATTTTTGAATAGCAGAGTTACCTGGTCAGTTTTACAAAACTAGTCAGATGCAAATCTTGGTTAGTTGTAGCCTTTGGTGTCCAAAAAGGTTCAAAAAGCAACGACAAGGCCACGATACTTCAAACAATGGAAATAGAACTGGAAGGGACATTCAAGTTCTTATATGTATGTATGTATGTATGTGTGTGTGTGTGTGTGTGTGTGTGTGTTGGTTGGTTGGTCGGTGGGCCGGTCGGTCGGTCGGTCGGTCGGTCGGTCTGTCTCTCTCTCTGATTATCTGTCTGTCTGCCTGTCTGTCTGTCTGATTATCTATCTATCTATCTATCTATCTATCTATCTATCTATCTATCTATCTATCTATCTATCTATCTATCTATCTGATTATCTATCTATCTGTCTGTCTGTCTGTCTGTCTGTCTGTCTGTCTGTCTGTCTGTCCATCCGTCCGTCCGTCTGTCTGATTATCTATCTATCTATCTATCTATCTATCTATCTATCTATCTATCTATCTATCTATCTATCTGCTGTCTGTCTGATTATCTATCTATCTGTCTGTCTGTCTGTCTTTCTGTCCGTCCGTCTGTCTGATTATCTATCTATCTATCTATCTATCTATCTATCTATCTATCTATCTATCTATCTATCCATCCATCCATCCATCCATCCATCCATCCATCCATCCATCCACCCACCCACCCACCCATGTGCAACAGTGCACATGCAAGCTCTTTCAGCACCCAAGCCATCACTGGGTTATCCAATAGTTTATTAGAAACATAGAAACATAGAAGTCTGACGGCAGAAAAAGACCTCATGGTCCATCTAGTCTGCCCTTATACTATTTTCTGTATTTTATCTTAGGATGGATATATGTTTATCCCAGGCATGTTTAAATTCAGTTACTGTGGATTTATCTACCACATCTGCTGGAAGTTTGTTCCAAGGATCTACTACTCTTTCAGTAAAATAATATTTTCTCATGTTGCTTTTGATCTTTCCCCCAACTAACTTCAGATTGTGTCCCCTTGTTCTTGTGTTCACTTTCCTATTAAAAACACTTCCCTCCTGGACCTTATTTAACCCTTTAATATATTTAAATGTTTCGATCATGTCCCCCCTTTTCCTTCTGTCCTCCAGACTATACAGATTGAGTTCATTAAGTCTTTCCTGATACGTTTTATGCTTAAGACCTTCCACCATTCTTGTAGCCCGTCTTTGGACCCGTTCAATTTTGTCAATATCTTTTTGTAGGTGAGGTCTCCAGAACTGAACACAGTATTCCAAATGTGGTCTCACCAGCATTCTATATAGTGGGATCATAATCTCCCTCTTCCTGCTTGTTATACCTCTAGCTATGCAGCCAAGCATCCTACTTGCTTTCCCTACCGCCTGACTGCACTGTTCACCCATTTTGAGACTGTCAGAAATCACTACCCCTAAATCCTTTTCTTTTGAAGTATTTGCCAACACTGAACTGCCAATACAATACTCAGATTGAGGATTCCTTTTCCCCAAGTGCATTATTTTACATTTGGAAACATTAAACTGCAGTTTCCATTGCTTAGACCATTTATCTAGTAAAGCTAAATCATTTACCATATTACAGACGCCTCCAGGAATATCAACCCTATTGCACACTTTAGAGTCATCAGCAAATAGGCAAACCTTCCCTACCAAACCTTCCCCTATGTCACTCACAAATATATTAAAAAGAATAGGACCCAGAACAGATCCTTGTGGCACACCGCTTGTAACCTGACTCTGCTCAGAATACTCGCCATTAACAATAACTCTCTGATGTCTACGCTTCAGCCAGCTGCAAATCCATTGAACTATCCAGGGATTAAGTCCAATCTTCACTAATTTATCTATCAGCTCTTTATGTGGAACCGTATCAAAGGCTTTGCTGAAGTCCAGGTAGGCAATATCCACGGCACCACCTTCATCCAACACCTTTGTGACATAGTCAAAGAAATCAATGAGATTAGTCTGACATGATTTGCCTTCAGTAAAGCCATGCTGATTTGGGTCTAATAAGTTATTGTTTTTTAGGTGCTGATTTATCCTCTTTTTGAGTAGAGTCTCCATCATTTTAACTACAACTGATGTCAAGCTAACTGGCCTGTAGTTACCAGCTTCTTCTCTACTGCCCTTCTTGTGAATAGGCACAACACTGGCCATTCTCCAATCCTCAGGAACTTCTCCTGTTAACAAGGATTGGTTAAACAAATCAGTCAGGGGGGTAGCAATGACAGATCTGAGTTCTTTAAGAACTCTGGGGTGGATGCCATCTGGACCCATTGCCTTATTTATCTTTAATCGTTCAAGTTCTTCTAAGACATCGGCTTCTAAGATCACTGGAGCTGAATCCGTACAGCTGGAAGCAATGCTATATCCCTCTATAGTATTATTTTGTAAGGTGTCTTTTGAGAAAACTGAACAGAAGTAGCTATTGAAATGGTCAGCGATCTCCTTATTCCCATTAATGCATGTATTATTCCCGGTACTAAGCTTCGTGATGCCGCAGTTTTTCTTCTTCTTATCATTAATATATCTGAAGAAGGTTTTATCCCCCTTCTTTACAGATTTGGCAATTTCTTCCTCTTTTGAGGCTTTAGCAGCATATATTATCTGTTTCGCCTCCTTCTGTCTCATTTTATATACCTCCCTATCAGCTATACTTCCAGACTCTTTATACCTCCTATAGGCAGCCTTTTTTTCATTGACTATAGCCCTTACATCATTGCTAAACCATAGCGGTTTCTATTAGATTTGTATGCTGCCCCTCTCCAAAGACTCGGGGCGGCTCACAACACAACAGTGATACAATACATTACAAATCCAATACTAGAAAAATTAAATCAATTTTAAAAACATTAATAACATAGTAAAATCCCTAACTATACAATCATACACATTCAACCTAATCCATCATACACTAAGGCCGAAAACATAATAAAAACGGAGGGAGAAGGTGGAAATTATCCCCACACCTGGTGACAAAGGTGGGTCTTCAGCATTTTACGGAAGGCAAGGAGGGTGGGGGCTGTTCGAATCTCTGGAGGGAGTTGATTCCAGAGGGCCGGGGCCACCACAGAGAAGGCTCTTCCCCTGGGTCCTGCCAGCCGATATTGTTTGGTCAACGGGACCCGGAGAAGGCCAACTCTGTGGGACCTAAGCAACTGCTGGGATTCATGCGGCAGAAGGCGGTCTCGGAGATATTCTGGTCCGATGCCATGTAGGGCTTTATAGGTCATAACCAACACTTTGAATTGTGACCGGAAACTGATCGGCAGCCAGTGCAGGCCATATATACCTGCGTATACCAATACAAGTAGCCAACCAATCAGTTTTAATACTCTGCCTAGTAGAATTCTCTTTACAGTGTCAAAACTACTTTGGCCTGGGTCTCCTTCTTTATCTCTCAACAGCTACAAAAGGACTAACTCACAAGCTTTCCATTTCATCTATGTTGGTCCTGCCAACACAGTGGAGTCCAGCTCAGCTCTCACAGCACGATGAAGGAAGGCTCACAGCTGATCAATCCTGGGTGTGATTGGAAGCCAAAATGTAATTTTACCTTCTGCTTGTTTGGGACATGTTGCAGTCTCTTGGCAAGGGAGATTTGGCAGCACAAACGTGGCCCAAATATTTTGAAAACAGAGGAGAGCAACGCTGTGAACACCCTATAAAGCAGTGATGGCAAAACTTATTTTGCTTGGGTGCCTAAAGAGTGTGCACGCACACAATACCACACACATGTGTGCTCACACCCATAATGCAATGCCCCCATGCAGCTTTCCAACCAGCTAAACCAACATTACTGGCACCAAGGAAGAGTCGCCTCTGGTGATTGGATATGGAACTTGGCACTTTTGCAAAGTGGGTAGAAAAATAACAGTATGTTTTGGTGTTTTTTTTAAACTGCTTATATTTTTCTGCATTGATTCAGTCAACTGTTATATCAACCTTTAGTTAGACAATTTGAAGACTGCTATGCTGCTATTCCTCATCCCTGATTTTAAAAGAGGTTCAAGGGGAAAGTTGCACAACATAAAAGTGATACAATACATTACAAATCCAATAGTAGAAAAATTATGATGGCACTAAACACTTGAAGGTACCCAGGTAAAACCTGGCACAGTTGAGCTCTTCTTCAGATCTGCCATCTCTGTTACTTTCATCCTAAAAGTCTGCCATCCCACATCAAAAAATATAGGAGCCTCTCAATATAACATCCCAGCGACCAGTCAGGTCCCACAGAGTGGACCTTCTCCCGGTCCCGTCGACTAAACAATGTTGTTTGGCGGGACCCAGGGGAAGAGCCTTCTCTGTGGCGGCCCTGACCTTCTGGAACCAACTCTTCCCAGATATCAGAGTTGCCCCCACCCTCCTTGCCTTTTGTAAGCTCCTTAAAACCCACCTCTGTCGTCAGGCATGGGGGAATTGAGATGTTCCCTTCCCCCTAGGCTTATAAAATTTATGCATGGTATGTCCCTATGTATGATTGGTTTCTTAAATTGGGGTTTTCTACATTACTTTTAATATTAGATTTGTTCATATTGTCTTTTTACTGTTGTTAGCCGTCCTGAGTCTACAGAGAGGGGCGGCATACAAATCAAATCAAGTCAAGTCAAGTCAAGTCAAGGCCAAGTCAAGTCAAGTCAAGCCAAGTCAAGTCAAATCAAATCAAATGAAATCAAGTCAAGTCAAGTCAAGTCAAATCAAGGCAAGTCAAGTCAAGTCAAGTCGAATCGAATCGAATCGAATCGAATGAATGAATGAATGAATGAATGAATGAATGAATGAATAAATAAATAAATAAATAAATAAATAAATAAATAAATAAACAAACAGACAGACAGACAGACAGACATATTGAAGCTTCTCTATTGTAGCCTATGGACATTTAAAAAAAATCACATCCCAAAACATGATAAATCACATACTGGATTAACCCTTGAATCAAAGACTTGAATCACCCAGAGCCTTCTTAAATACCAGTTCCCCTATTCGGATCAAAGGCTAGTTGCTTGGCACAGGCCCAATTTGTAGGTTTGCAGGATGTGTATCTGAAAGTCATTAGTTGATTGGCAACCTTCAGTCTTGAAAGACTATGATATCATGCTCTTGAAAGAGTTCCTAAAACATCATCTAATGTGGCTCAAAAGGCCAATCTGAGGGTGGCAATCCTTTCCTCATTGAGGACAGATCCATTATGTCCTATGCCTGGCCCCTGGATTTTGCTGGTTCCAGGACTGCTTCTTTGTCTAAGCCAGCTGAACAAGTGTCTCCTCAAAATGGAGAAGGCCATGCTGTGTCTTTAGCCTCCAAGCGGAACAATCAGAGGTCAAGGTTTCCCAGCTGTTAATGTACATTCTCAAAGCCTTTAGATCCCTCTTACAGATATCCTTATATTGTGTTGTGGTTAGCTCTGGCCCAGCTCCTGCCCCAAGGAATGTGGATGTGGGGGAGACATCCACATGCCGCAGGCCTGTTTTGCTCCTGGTGGAATCTGCTGCTGAAGGCTCCTCTGACCAAGAAGACATGAGTGACAGGGAGGAGGAGAGTGTGGCAGACAGCTCAGAAGGAGATCAATTATCTAGCTCCTCCTTGGATTCGGAACAAGAGTTAATGATACAGCCACGCATGCGGAGAGCGATGCATAGGCAACAACAACTGAGAGATTATTATCAAAGAAAATGAGGCCACCTGTGGTTGGGTGGAGCTTTGGTAATTATTGAGGCTGCTATAAAGAGCAGCGTGTGGGTTTGGCCATTGTGGAGGATTATCTGATCGTTGTGTTTCGTGACTGCCTTGCTGACTTCGACCTTGGTGTGTTGCTTTTTCCCCGCTTTGAAACTAAAGCAGAGCAAAGTGTGTTTCACTTTGTGAAAGAATAAGGACTGTGAATTGCCTCACAGCTGCAAGCTAAGTATCTCAGAACTGATAAGGGACTTGTACCAATTACCAGTTTGTTTGGAGACGAGTGCTCTTTGCTATACAAAAAGAGGGCTTAATTTAAGTGAATTTTTGTTATAAAGAACATTGTTTTGAATTTTCAAACATGTGTGTGTGTGAAATTTGTACCTGTGAATTTTCGGGAGGATTCTACCAGAGAGCCCAACAGAACATATCTTAGCTGTGGTCTCCCTCTGGGGTGAATTCTCTGCACTAATTATTCATACAGGAGATCTTTCGCAGTCCACCCATCAGTAATGCTGCAATATAGATTCAGTTTTAAAGTAAAATTAAGATAGAGTTTCTGGCTGTCCCTTATTTTGATAGGCCTGCCATTCATTTTCACACGTCACAGCTTCATGGAACAGAGAAGTTTGACCCTTATTTCAAGCACTCAATCTTCTTTGCTACCACAATACCCATGAGAACTCTTCTATGCTGTGACACTAGGTAACTCACTGGGTTGTGTAACAATTACTCTGTTGTTTGTGACCCAGGCACAACCACAAGAGCACTTGTTTGTGAATTAAAGAGTCAAAATTTCACTCAGGAATGGTTTATGATAAACAGCCTCTCTCTACAGTTATATTATGATTGAAGTGTCTTTGTGTCATTCCAAAAATGCAAGTGAAAAAGAAAAAAAAAATTACTTATTTTAAAGTAAAACCCTTTGTTTTAAAGAATGGCTTTTATGACCTTGATTCAGCATAAGAAAGTGGTGTTGATTTTTCACAGGCTGACCAAGGACCTATTCCTTATTCCTTCTACCTCTGATTTATAAGGAGATCATGGGGAAGTATTTCAAGAGTGAAATCCTTGAAAATATCCAGTGGGATTGGTTCTGAAGGGCAGGGAGCATCCACAAAGGGACTCAAAAATCAGGATGACAGCCGTGACTCCAAAATCAAAACCTGAGAGTTCCCATCTTCAAAGCCAACAGATTTGTTATTAATTTAAAACTTAGACCATATAAAACCTCTCTTACATCGCCTCCAGATTTTAAAGATGACTTTGAGGTGACAGGGAGATACACCTAAAAGCTCCAAGTGCCATAACAATTAGAAGAAATTGGTTAAAAGGAGACACCAACTTTTTAAAAGGATGAGTGGAAGGCTGTTTAGGGACATTTTAATACCTAGGGCATTGCAATCTATGTAAGTAAAAATGTGAATGTTCATTTGTTCAAAATCTTAAATCTCCAAAAGTTCTTCGCCGATTGCTTTGAAATCTTGACACAGCGTTGCATTTGAATAAATGTGTGTTTTTATATACTTATATTATATAGATGTCACACCTGTGACAGGTAAAAACAAACAGGTGCTTAAAACAGGTCCTTCTTCACCAATTGCTTTCAAATTTCGACACAATGCTGCATTCGAATACCCAAGTGTTT
The DNA here is from genome assembly GCF_031021105.1 of Erythrolamprus reginae. Classification (NCBI taxonomy): domain Eukaryota; kingdom Metazoa; phylum Chordata; class Lepidosauria; order Squamata; family Dipsadidae; genus Erythrolamprus; species Erythrolamprus reginae. The sequence continues at coordinate 11,162,513 of NC_091954.1, forward strand.
TTATATACCTATTACTATATTATATAGATGTCACACCTGTGACAGGTAAAAACATGCAGGTGCTTAAAACAGGACCTTCTTCACCAATTGCTTTGAAATTTCGACACAACATTGCATTCAAATACGGGTGTGCGGTCCCCTTGGATTCATGAGGCAGAAGACAGTCCCATAGGTAGCCTGGTCCTAAGTCATGTAGGGCTTTATAGGTAATGACCAACACTTTAAATTGCCTCCAGAGACCAATCAGTAGTCAATTTATTTATTTATTGGATTTGTATGCCGCCCCTCTCCGAAGACTCGGGGCGGCTAACAGCAATAACAAGACAGCATTCTATAATAATCCAATATTAAGAACAATTAAAAAGCCATTATTATAAAAACCAAACATACATACAGACATACCATGCATAAAATTGTAAGGGCCTAGGAGGAAAGAGTATCTCAATTCCCCCATGCCTGGCGGCAGAGGTGGGTTTTAAGTAGCTTATGAAAGGCAAGGAGGGTGGGGGCAATTCTAATCTCTGGGGGGAGTTGGTTCCAGAGGGCCGGGGCCACCACAGAGAAGGCTCTTCCCCTGGGTTCCACCAAGCGGCATTGTTTGGTTGACGGGACCTGGAGAAGACCCACTCTGTGGGACCTAACTGGTCGCTGGGATTCATGTAGCAGAAGGCGGTCCCTGAGATAATCTGGTCTGGTGCCATGAAAGGCTGTTGAGATATGGATATACCTTGACAATCCCATGATGGCTCACAAGGCTGTATTTTGCACTAACTGAAGTGTCCAAATGTTCTTTAAAGGTAGACCCATGTAGTGAGCTCAGAATCGGCAAACCAGTCAAACCAGACTGAGCCACACCAACGTGTAGCCAGGTACAGCTACTATTTAATAAAAATATTTCAATGAAAAAGCCTTAGGTGTAGGTCACTCCTTCATATATCCAGCCTCCCCTCCAGCTTAACTTCAAGACAGAGCCTTTGTCTCATTCACAGCAGAAAAATGCCCATATTCTCCAACTCTCCAGTGATCTAAGACTAAACAACTGAAATGGAGACTGATACGATCCTCAACGGAGGTGGAATGGATTTTGATTAACCGTGTAACTCTTCATTGGCTTTAGATCACGGCCAGAACAGCTTTGAGAAGTTTTGAGTGGAAGTTGCAATTCATGGACACGCCGAGCAAATCAAATTGATGCAGCGTGTTGACTTAAATTTGGTGCTGTTGAGCAGTTGGAAGGAACACATGGATGCTCTTCTTATTGAAACAGATTGATGATTCTAAGTGAATCAATTCAACACACTAGAGTGAACAATTTGTTTGAGTTGGTTCTTTAGGGACCAACTCAATTTGTTTGAGTTTGGTTCTTTAGGGACTTCTTATTTGATTCTCACCCAAGAGCTGTCCGAGGTCCTGATTTGGTTTCACTTTTCTCCACCTGCTTTCCATGCCTGCTTCTTCTTCACTGTCCATGTTCTTTTTGGCTCCACTTCCTCTGTGGACCTCTTCTGATACAATCACCAACTATTTTGTTTATTTTTTTAAGAAAATATAATCTTTATTGAAGATAAATAAAGCAAAAGGACTATGCAAATATTGGTACAAATGTGTATGAATTTAGAATGTACATAAATCAAAATATATACTTACATATATAGAATAAAATAAGGCTAAAGAGAGAGAAAGAAAAAAAAGAGAAAAAGGGGAAGGAAAGAGAAGAGAAGAGAAAAAATAAAAAGAAGAAGAAAGAAGAAGTGATAAGTTCATATTTATGAATTTATCAGATGTCGTAAATAATGTCAACTTATCTGTTGACCCGATTACTCTACAGCTTTTAAGATCTTCACTATCAATATAGATGAAAGTTTTAGGTTTCTAAACTTTAGTTAGAGTTTAAGTTTTTTTCATTTTAAATTTGTTCATCTTTTTATCAATGATTCATAATGTTATTTTATAAGTTTGTGGGATAATAGTTTGGGTGAAGGGTCATGATGGAGTTGTATGTTGTCTTTTATCCAACCAGATGTACCATTTATTCCATGCTTTATAGAACCCTGATTCTTCTTTGTCCTGTAGTTCAAGGGTCATTTTCATCAGCTCAGCACATTAATGAGTTTTGTTAATGAAATTTAGGGTAAATGGGTGTGATCCAATTTCCAAGATTGGGCAAGTGTTATTCTTGCAGTAGTTAAAATGTTTACCAGTAGGTAGAAACATAGAAAATATAGAAGATTGATGGCAGAAAAATACCTAATGGTCCATCTAGTTTGCCCTTATACTATTTCCTGTATTTTATCTTAGGATGGATATATATTTATCCCAGGCATGTTTAAATTCAGTTACCGTGGATTTACCAACCCAAGCATCTACTACTCTTTCAGCAAAATAATCTTTCCCCCAACTAACCTCAGATTGTGACCCCTTGTTTTTGTGTTCACTTTCCTATTAAAAACACTTCTCTCCTGAACCGTATTTAACCCTTTAACATATTTAAATGTTTCGATCATGTCCCCCCTTTCCCTTCTGTAGTATCAGTATCGGTATCAGTATCAGTATCTATCGTCTTTGTTTAATGGCTGTCTAATTATTCCTAGGAGGAATAATTCTGGTTTTAAGGGAATTGATTTCTGTATAATTTGATCAAGGTACAGTGGCACCTCATCATACGAACTTAATTGGTTCCAGGAGGAGGTTCGTAAGGTGAAAAGTTCGTAAGATGAAGCAATGTTTCCCATAGGAATCAATGTAAAAGCAAATAATGCATGCAAATCCTTCAGGAAAATCCCAAACTTTAGAAGGGAGGCGAACAGAGGGCAGGGAGGAGCAGCTAAAGGGGGCGGGTGGAAGAAGCAAGGCTAGGCTAAAGGGTGAGTGGGAAGGAAGAAAGGCAAGGGGGGCGCCCCTCCCTTTTCTTTTTTCAAAAGACACAGTTTCAGTGCCTTTGCAAGCATGCAAAATCTTTACTCCTCCAAGCTGCCCCTCCCTTTTCTTTCTTAAAAAGACACAGTTTCAGTGCTTTTGCAAGCATGCAAAATCTTTACTCCTCCAAGCTGCCCCTCCCTTTTCTTTCTTCAAAAAAGGGGAAAAAAAGAAACCCCTTCATCCCAGCAGCAGCTGCTTGGGTTCGTAAGGTGAAAATAGTTCGGAAGAAGAGGCAAAAAAATCTTAAACACCGGGTTCGTATCTTGAAAAGTTCATTAGAAGAGGCGTTCGTAAGATGAGGTACCACTGTATTTTTTTAATCTTTAGCCAAAAGGTTCTAACTTTGGGGCACGTCCACCAAAGGTTGTTTAATTTAACCCAACAATGTTTACATTCACATGAGAAACAAAGCTAGGTTTTTAAACCACATCTCTAACTGTTTCATAAGGTCAATTCCATTTTTTGCTAGGATTAATAAGACTACCCCTTCCCCTAACGTCCAAAGTTGTGCACATTAAGAGTTAATTTTTATAGTGAAAATTTCATTTTTGAAAACAACATTGACTGGAGGGCAAAGCCACCAGGGAATTCACTGGTGTGAGGTGAGTTATGAAGTTGGAAAATATCTTAAAAGAAAGGAACGGTAAGAACCCAGCTGCCAAAAAAAACCTGCTCAGAAAGGTTCAGGCACAGATACAGACATGGGCTGATTTATCTTTTATTTTGTGTAAAATAAAATGCACATACCCCTCTCTCTTAGACAACCTGTTAATTCAATTTCATTCCAGATATAGGGATGGACAAACCTGAAATATGATTTTGTTTGGTTTCTCATTCTCCTAACGTTATATTTTTTTCCTACCGTACATTTGTGTTAAAAATGAATAAAAACATTTTGCACATTTTTCCCTAAAACATGCACTTCTGTATGCCCTTTTCCTAAAAGATGTGAAACCTAATAATATCTTTTTTTTTAATTTAGTGGATAGCTTCCTCTGAGAGTAGAAACCACAATTCTCACATCTGTTGGAGAAACACTTTTATTTTTCCTTTTAATGTGCTGGGGTAGCTTAGAAAAATAGAAAACAAATGCATCTTGTGTTACTTGGAGGTCTTAAAGTCCTTTTATATGAATGTTGTTGTTTTTTTGCAAAAGATTTGACCAAATATAAAATAATATAAAATGGTCAAAGCAATGGGAACTGTTTCCAAATGTAAAATAATGAACTTGGGGAAAAGGAATCCTCAATCTGAGTATTGTATAGGCAGTTCTGTGTTAGCAAAAACTTCAGAAGAGAAGGATTTAGGGGTAGTGATTTCTGACAGTCTCAAAATGGGTGAGCAGTGTGGTCGGGCGGTAGGAAAAGCAAGTAGGATGCTTGGCTGCATAGCTAGAGGTATAACAAGCAGCAAGAGGGAGATTGTGATCCCGCTGTATAGAGCGCTGGTGAGACCACGTTTGGAATACTGTGTTCAGTTCTGGAGACCTCACTTACAAAAATATATTGACAAAATTGAACGGGTCCAAAGATGGGCTACAAGAATGGTGGGAGGTCTTAAGGATAAAACGTATCAGGAAAGACTTCATGAACTCAATCTGTATAGTCTGGAGGACAGAAGGGAAAGTGGAGACATGATCGAAACATTTAAATATGTCAAAGGGTTAAATAAGGTCCAGGAGGGAAGTGTTTTTAATAGGAAAGTGAACACAAGAACAAGGGGACACAATCTGAAGTTAGTTGGGGGAAAGATCAGAAGCAACACGAGAACATATTATTTGACTGAAAGAGTAGTAGATCCTTGGAACAAACTTCCAGCAGACGTGGTTGGTAAATCCACAGTAACTGAATTTAAACATGCCTCGGATAAACATATATCCATTCTAAGATAAAATACAAAAATAGTATAAGGGCAGACTAGATGGATCATGAGGTCTTTTTCTGCCATCAGTCTTCTATGTTTCTATGTCCCATAAGTAATCTGTCCTGTAAAACTCTCCATTCTCTTCCCATTCCAGGGGAAGAATACTGCAAAATCTCCATCCCATTCCCATTCCAGGGGAAGAATACTGCAAAATCTCCATTCCCACTCTGGCAGCCAGAGGTGGTATTTCTGCTTACCGGGTCTCCAAACTACTCCAAATTTCTGCTATCGGTTCTCCAGAACTTGTCAGAACCTGCTAGATTTCACCCCCAGTTGGATCTCTCTTTGACAAACTTCTACTCATTAGTTCAGTTTAGTCCATAGTTAGGTAACCTGATGCTATACAATCATTTTGAACTTCAAATCCTATCAGCCACTTGAACTTCATCTGCAGTGGATTATGATAGGTTCATTTCATCCGGATCAATACATTGAAGGCACTGCAAAGGAAACGTGTGGCTTGGGGAGGAACAGTTTCTCCTTTGAGAGGCCTTTTTAAAAGAACTCTGTCCAAGCAGCATTCATGATATTATAACCAAGTCGACTTTGAAGTCAGTGGAAAAGAAAAGAAGAAGGGGACTCCCACAACAGGTTGAACTTCATCTGCAGAGGAGAATATTTCATTGTGAGAAATCAATACCAAAGTACAGTCTGATCCTCAGAGAATCTCTCTGCTTTATTATTTTTAGTATGAAGGGAAGAAGCTTCTGCCCAAGTCACAGGGGCGCTTTGAAGGAATTCAGTGATTTTATGGTGATTAGGTTTGGACTGTTGCCAGATCTCCAGCTTCAGGAGCAATACCGGTGAGCTACGAGAGGCCTGTTCTGCTATTTTATATCTGTACGAGCTAAAGAATTGATTCTGACAACTGACAGGGGGAGGTGGCAGGGATACAGCAGAGTCATTTTGTTTTCAAATATGTGAACATCTCTGCCCACCCCGTTCTCAACGATCTAACTAGCGAAAAGCTAAATATTTTGTTTTTAGTGTTTACATAAATGGCTCCAGCTTGAATACTAGTTCGACAGATGCTGGGCAGGGCTAAGTTGCCAAGAGTCTGTCACTGTAGTTTTTCCGACTGCTCGGTTCCTTCACCATCTAAGAAAGAGTATCAGAATCCACTGGCATTGAGGCGGTTGGGTCTCTGTTAAGCACCCTGTTTTGAATGGTCCAACTGAGAAGTAACCTTCCTATCAAATCTGTGATTTTGTCATTCTCCAAGGTGTTGTGGTTCAGCCTGAGGCTGCTCAGGGACCGGCTGTGTCTCTGCTGGCTCCATGCCCGGAGGAGGAAGACAGCGCAGAGGAGGGGGCTGAACAGTCGGACGGGGGAGAGGAAAGTCAGGAATGGGATGAAGGAGAACAGCATGAGAGCCTCGGGGGGGGGGGGCTCTCCCCAGCCAGTAGCTTGGAGTAATTAGGTGATGATGCACAAGCCGTCATTGACATGCGACAGAGACGTTCAGATCAAAGAAAGGAGCAATTAAAGAAGTATTATCAGCACTGAATTAGGAACAGCTGGGCTTGGGTGTGGTCCTCCTTAGCAGGGTTTAAAAGACAGGCAAGCCCTTGAAGCCATGTGGAGTGTTATCAATTGGAGTTACGGTGTCCTGCTTTGTTCTCGATGTCTCTGTTCCTGGCTTGTGGCCCAGCAGTTTGGAAGACCCGTGGGAGGTGTAGGTCTGCTATCTACAGCCGCATATTGGCAGCAAGAATCCTGTATTGCTGCATGGACTTTTGCCTTCGTGGATATATCTGAAGATACAGCATTTTCCTGTTTGTAAGGACATTTTCTGTTACCTGTGTTTTTTCTTGAATTTTATAAACTGCCTTTACCTTTTATCGGTGTGTCTGGATTCTCTTTTTGGGTTGGTATTGGCTTCCGGGGTGACCACAACAGAACACAAGGGGAGAGGGGATCATCAGTTACATTATTTCATAGAATCATAGAGTTGGAAGGGACCTCCAGGGTCATCGGGTCCAACCCCCTGCTCAATGCAGGATTCACTAAACCATCCCAGAAAGATGACTGTCCAGTCTCTGTTTGAAGACCTCCAGTGAAGGCGAGCCCACCACCTCCTGTTCCACTGGTTTATCTCCCTTACTGTTCCAAGGGTTTTTTTTTCCTGATATCTAATCTAAATCTACTCCCTTGCAGTTTCATTCCATTGTTTATAGTCTTTCTATGTGCTGATGTGAACAATGCTGATCCCTGTGCTCTTTGATGGCCCTTCAGATATTTGTAGACAGTTATCGAATCTCCTTTCAGTCTTCTCCTTTGCAGACTAAACATCCCTAGATCCTTTAACCGTTCCTCATAGGAACCTGGGCAAACGCCCCACTCGCCACAGCTGAAATATGTTTCTCTAATGTGAGCTGTGGATCAAGGAGGACGCCCAAGTTGCAGACCTTCTCTGAGGGGGTTAGTGATCCCGCCCCCAGGGTAATGGACGGACAGATGGGATTGTCCTTGGAAGGCAAAACCCACAGCCACTCCATCTTATCAGGGTTGAGTTTGAGTCTGTTGACACCCATCCAGACCCTAACAGCCTCCAGGCACTGGCACATCACTTCCACTGCTTCACTGACTGGACAAGGGGTGGAGATGTAAAGCTGGGTATCATCTGCATACTGATGATACCTCACCCCATGCCCTTGGATGATCTCACCCAGCGGTTTCATGTAGATATTAAATAGTAGGGCGGAGAGGACTGACCCCTGAGGCACCCCACAAGGGAGTAACCTCGAAGTCGACCTCTGACCCCCCACTAACACCAACTGTGACCGACTGGAGAGGTAGGAGGAGAACCACTGAAGAACAGTGCCTCCCACTCCCAACCCCTCCAGCCGGCGCAGAAGGATACCATGGTTGATGGTATCGAAAGCCGCTGAGCGGTCAAGAAGCACCAGGACAGAGGATAAATCCCTGTCCCGGGCCCGTCAGAGATCATCCATCAGTGCATCCAAAGCAGTTTCCATGCTGTAGCCGGGCCTGAATCCTGACTGTTGAGGACCTAAATAATTGGCTATTTCCAAGGACCGCTGGAGCGCCACCACCTTCTGTTCTGTCTAGGTTCCCCCAGACGCCAACACCAACTAAAAAGAGTAGCCAGACACGCTGGTAAAAAGCAAAGTCATTTTATATCTTTGAAAACAAACACAGAGAACAAAAACTGTTCTTACAAACTGGAATGCTGTGAAGCTTCACAGAGGAGTCACGACGGCCAGACAATACAACAGGCTTCTTGCTGGCACACACACCACTGTAGATAATAAAACCCACGCCTCCCCCAAGTTTTCAGCCTTCGAGGCCACAAGCCAGAATCAGAGACGCCAAGGATCGAAGCAAGGTCACAGGACTCCCAAAAGATAACTCTCCACAATACAGGAAGGGCGGGCCTGCCTTTTCAACCTTTCTGAGGAGAACCACACCCAAACCCAGCTGTTGCCTATTAGGGATGGAAATACCTGGCTAATTGTTCCCTTCTTTGTGCAGCCCTTCTCTGCCTCATATCTATGATGGCTTGTGTGTTCTAATCTAATGACTCCAGGCTACTCGCTGGGGAGAGCTCCCCCCCGGGGGTCTCAGGCTGTTCCCCCTCCTCCTCGTCCTGACATTCCTCTTCCCCGTCTGCCTGGTCCTCCTCCTCCTCCTGTTCCTCGTCCTCCCCCTCTGAGCATGGAGCCGCCAGAGTTCCAGCCGTTCCCTGAGGAGCCTCAGACTGAATCACAATACCTTCTCAACAAGGGAAGGTTGGTGACTGGGCGACAGTTGTTGAGAATGGCTGGGTCCAGGGATTATTATGCTTCTAAATTCATCAAGCAGAGATGCAGCTATTTGAGCAAAACTTGGAGAATGTGTGTGTGTGACTGAAGAACCATGATCTCACTGAGGAATGTGATCATTAACTTTGACTCTGGGTGGCTGCCCTGACATTTTATCTCTTATCCAATTTAACATGGAAAGCTGCCAAAATGGACTGAAATGCTTGTTATATAAAAGTGTTTTATTTGATATCTCAGTGCCTGGATTCTCCCTTTGTTCCGATCTGGATTGTTGTACATATTCTTGATCAGTTGGAGGATGATGACGATATTGAGGACTCAGATTCAGATAGTGTTTATGAATTAGTGGGGGGCCCGGGGTTACAGGTAGTAGAACAGGTGGGAGGCCAACCACAGGATGGGGCTATGAGTTCAGGATCTAGCGAGGGAGGATCAGACGCTTGCTGGGTTAACCCTAAATTCAGAAGGATTCAGAAACATAGAGAGCAAAGGTCTGGAAGAAGATATTAAGGAGAGGAATGGGTTAAATGTTGTAGTGAGGTATTTGGCACGTCAGGGGGCTAGTGGAGAAGAAGGGTGGAGTTTCAACGTTGCTGAAAAGAAATATGGAGGGGGGTTTTCGCCACGCCAAAGTATTTTGTATTGTATTTAGTCAGTGTTGCTGTTTTTTATAGCTATGCAGTTAGGAAATAATCTTGTCTAAGTGAAGCAGGAAAAGGAATGTGAGGAATGCGGTTAGAAGAGAGATAACGGACCGATTGATGTCTGGAATGTGTTGAAGTACAAGAGAGCAGAGAAATAAACGGAATTGCTTTATTCATGAAATGATGCATTTAATGAGAGTTATTTGTAATTACTAAACTTCTACCAGGAACCAGAACATGGATAGGCCAAAGCAGAACAAAGACAAAAAAAAAAAGACATCAGAAAATCCCTACCCATTTTCCTGTCCTGAAGAAATATGAATATTTTGCCTGCTAGCGATTACAGTGTTGCCTTCTTCAATCTTTTCTATGTCACTTACTGGTACCCAATGGCGCAGTTGAGCCCTGGAGGACATTCACATCCCACCATTATCACCATCATCATCATCATCATCACCACCACCACCATCATCAGTTGTGCAAATTAGTTTGCCTCTACCATACAAAGCTTAAAACCCAACTTTTCCATTGGGTGCCCCATAACCTGTTTTTTATAGCATTTTAACAGTGATAAAACTATGTATCTGTGCAAAATAAAATAAAATAACCCCAGTTGCCAAGTTATTATTTAAAAAGAAAATAGTTTTCAGGTAAAGCAAAGTTATTTTTTTTAAAAAATCTCAAAAGTGGGGAAGGGAATCTTTGACAAGATATTTTACGGAGAGGAAGCGAGGGAGAAAAGATAGAAATACTGCAAGATTACTAAGACAATTTCCATAAAGTGAAAACATTTGGAGATAACTCCACTGATAAGTAGATAATGACAGCATGTCACCTAATTTTATGTCTTAAAACCTTACCCAGCCTAAATGTGAGTGTATTTCTGCTGTGGCTCAGAATATCTTTCCTTTTCTTGGGCTTGGCATTTGCTTCAAGCTGCATATTTTTCCAGCTTCTCTGTGTGTGTGTGTGTGTGTGTGTGTGCGTGCGTGTGTCTGCATATGATCAAGTATAATTTATAGACTGCCACCACAGTTAAGAACAATATAAAAACCGTCCTGACAAAAGGCAGATCTATAAATTTGGCAAATAAATCCCATGGCTAATGTCACTTCTGCCACAAGACCTTGCAACGAAGGCAGTTTGCATGGCGCATCCACCTGCTTAGATTGACTCACATCCATCAGCCTTAAAACTGTGGTGTATCCAGTGTTTGGATAAGTTATTCAAGACACTTCCTTCCTCAAATGCTGGGAGGGAGGGAAGGAGGAAGGGAGGAAGGAAGGGGGGAAGATGGAAGGGAGGGAGGGAGGAAGGGAGGGAAGGAGAAGGAACAGTTGGAGAGTGGGAGAGAGGAGGGGGAAGGAAAGAAAGAAGGGAGAGAGGGATGATGGGAGGAAAGAAGGGAGGAAGATGGAAGGAAGGGAGGGAGGAAGGGAGGGAAGGAGAAAGAACAGTTAGAGAGAGGGAGATAGGAGGGGGAAGGAAAGAAAGAAGGGAGGGAGGGATGAAGGGAGGGAAGAAGGGAGGAAGGGGGGAGGAAGGAAGGAAGACTAATTTTGCGTATGGGATTCATATCCAACCAGTGATGGGATTGAAAAAAAAATTTACTGCCTTTTCTGTTGGTGTGGCTTGGTGGGCGTAGCAGGGGAAGGATACAGCAAAATTTCAATTCTCTCCCCACTCTAGGGGAAGGTTACTGCAAGATCCCCATTTCCAATATAATTTCCATTTCCATTTACCAATACATACTTGACAAAATAAAATAAATTTCCTCCCAATCAGCTGGGACTCGGGAGACAGAGAATAGATGGGGGCAGGGCCAGTCAGAGGTGTTATGTAACGTTTCTCCAAACTACTCAAAATTTCTGCTACCGGGTCTCCAGAACCGGTCAGAACCTGCGGAATACCACCTCTGTATCCAACAATGTTTCTGGCAGAGTTTGTTGCATAAATCAAATCCAGAAACACGCACAAATAACTGATTCAGCTGGATTCATTAACTTAGTTATATGCATAACACCAGATGAGTATTTACAATGCCAGAAGCAGATGTTCTGTCTGGCCAGATCAAAGAGTACTTAACACAATTTCTGCAATACAAGAGTTAACACAAGGAATCCCATGCTGACTGTGTTTCTTTAATTAGCAGTAGATAACTAATGCCTGGGATGCCAGCCACCTAGAGTCATAAATCTCCACTAATGGTGGAGCCTTTCATTTTGAACTACACTCACTCAGTCCAGATAGTTTAAACAACTCAGGCAGCAGGCAGGAATTGAAGTCCAAGGAAGCAGAAGAAATCTCCCAGCTCCACGATGGGAACATTGTTCGCCACACATCCCTTCCCCATCAGCCTGTCCTTATATACTGCCAAGGTGTAGCCAAATGTCCCATAGATCTATTTAACACCAAGAACCTCTTTTTGTGAGATATTCATGCCTAGATCTCATTCTCCTTATCCATGCATATAACAGGAGGTCCTGATCCTCAAAGTCCCCATCATCCTCTAACTCCATAACTGTGGGCTCTACAGTCTCTGGTTGACCCTCAGTCCCTAACCCTCACTCTCACTTTTAGACTCAGATGGCAAGAACACTTGCCTGCAATGCCAGTATTTATCCATCTCCTGGTCCTTGAAATTTGTGATTCGGTGAGCTGGACATGGACCTCTCACAGCAGCAAAGTTTATTTATTTATTTATTTATTGTTAGAGTTGGAAGGGACCATGCGGGTCATCAAGTCCAACCCCCTGCCTAAGCAGGAACCCTACAGCATCCTAGCCAAATGACAGTCCAATTTCCTCTTTAAAATGTCCAGAGTATTGGAGTTCACAACGTCCGCTGGTAGGTTGTTCCACTGGTTGATCGTTCTGACCATCAGGAAGTCCTTCCTTATTTCCAGGTTGAATCTCTCCTTGGTCAGCTTCCAGCCATTGTTCCTCGTCCGGCCCTCCGGTGCCCTGGAGAATAAAGTGATCCCCTCCTCTCTGAGGCAACCCCTCATATACCTGTAGACTGCTATCATGTCCGCTCTGGCCGTCCTTTTCTCTAGGCTATCCATGCCCAGTTCCCACAGTCTCTCTTCGTAAGTCTTCATTACTGTAGCAGTAGTTACAAGTGGTTTCTAGTTCAGAGTCCAGAGCAGAGTACAGAGTGGACTGAGCCACGCCCAGCCTTCTAGATTAATATTCAATTTCAATTCTCTTCACAGACGTGAAATGTTTAGCTCCCATTGGGTGATTTAGTTGCTATGCTTATTCATTGGCCGGCCTTGTTACTATGTGTTGTGGTTCAGCCTGAGGCTGCTCAGGGACCGGCTGTGTCTCTGCTGGCTCCATGCCCGGAGGAGGATGACAGCGAAGAGGAGGGGGCTGAACAGTCGGATGGGGGAGAGGAAAATCAGGAATGGGATGAAGGAGAACAGCATGAGAGCCCCGGGGGGGGGGGCTCTCCCCAGCCAGTAGTTTGGAGTCATTAGGTGATGAAGCTCAAGCTGTCATTGACATGCGACAGAGACATCAGATCAAAGAAAGGAGCAATTAAAGAAGTATTACCAGCACTGAATTAGGAACAGCTGGGCTTGGGTGTGGTCCTCCTTAGCAGGGTTTAAAAGGCAGGCAAGCCCTTGAAGCCATGTGGAGTGTTATCAGTTTGGAGTTGCGTTATCCTGTCTTGTTTCTCGGAGTCTCTGTTCCTGGCTTGTGGCCCAGCAGCTTTGGAAGACCCGTGGGAGGTGTAGGTCTGCTATCTACAGCCTCGGCTTGGCAGCAAGAATTCTGTATTGCTGCATGGACTTTTGCCTTCGTGGATATATCTGAAGATACAGCATTTTCCTGTTTGTAAGGACATTTTCTGTTACCTGTGTTTTTCTTGAATTTTATAAAACTGCCTTTGCCTTTTACCAGTGTGTCTGGATTCTCTTTTTGGGTTGGTATTGGCTTCTGGAGTGACCCAGACAGAACACTATGACTCTCCCAGTCATGAATATTCTAACAGTTTCATCTGAGCATGACTCCATTTTCAATCTTATAGGTCTGAGTCAGGACATTGGGGGTGGCGTTATTCTCCAATGTTCTCTCCCTAAACCTCCCACTTACAATCTTGCTCGCTCATGGTTTTCCATGCTTTTCTAGACCACTCTGCTTCAGCAGTTTTTTGCCCAGGCTGGCCTTTCTTTTAGCTACAATGAAGCAATCAGTTTGGACAGTGGACCGTGACAGATACTGTACTGCAATCAAGCCTCTCTTGTTATCTTACCAAACTCTTCTCCAGGTCAATGGTTTTATTGTAGTCGGATTATAACTCGGCAGCTACACTTCCTGCATAGATCTGAGAGGTTCTGTGGAGTGACAGGCTAAGTAACCATCACAGCTATGATGCAATGTATCGTTCTGTAGGTATCGTCAGAGTGATACCTACAGAGTGACAAGTTCAATGGTTTTCCAGACGCTGAATGTATAGGGTTGTGAGAACTTGGGAAGGTTGCTGGCTGAAGCGTAGACATCAGAGAGTTATTGTTAATGGCGAGTATTCTGAGCAGGGACAGGTTACAAGCGTTGTGCCACAAGGGTCTGTTCTGGGTCCTATTCTTTTTAATATGTTTGTGAGTGACATAGGGGAAGGTTTGGTAGGGAAGGTTTGCCTATTTGCCGACGACTCTAAAGTGTGCAATAGGGTTGATATTCCTGGAGGGGTCTGTAATATGGTAAATGATTTAGCTTTACTAGATAAATGGTCACAGCAATGGAAACTGCAGTTTAATGTTTCCAAATGTAAAATAATGCACTTGGGGAAAAGGAATCCTCAATCTGAGTATTGCATTGGCAGTTCTGTGTTAGCAAAAACTTCAGAAGAGAAGGATTTAGGGGTAGTGATTTCAGACAGTCTCAAAATGGGTGAACAGTGCAGTCAGGCGGTAGGGAAAGCAAGTAGGATGCTTGGCTGCATAGCTAGAGGTATAACAAGCAGGAAGAGGGAGATTGTGATCCCGCTATATAGAGCGCTGGTGAGACCACATTTGGAATACTGTGTTCAGTTCTGGAGACCTCGCCTACAAAAAGATATTGAGAAAATTGAACGGGTCCAAAGACGGGTTGCAAGAATGGTGGATAAAACGTATCAGGAAAGACTTTAATGGACTCAATCTGTATAGTCTGGAGGACAGAAGGAAAAGGGGGGACATGATTGAAACATTTAAATATGTCAAAGGGTTAAATAAGGTCCAGGAGGGAAGTGTTTTTAATAGGAAAGTGAACACAAGAACAAGGGGACACAATCTGAAGTTAGTTGAGGAAAAGATCAAAAGCAACATGAGAAAATATTATTTGACTGAAAGAGTAGTAGATCCTTGGAACAAACTTCCAGCAGACGTGGTTGGTAAATCCACAGTAACTGAATTTAAACATGCCTGGGATAAACATATATCCATCCTAAGATAAAATACAGGAAATAGTATAAGGGCAGACTAGATGGACCATGAGGTCTTTTTCTGTCGTCAGACTTCTATGTTTCTATGTTTCTAACCATCACAGCTATGATGCAATGTATCATTCTGTAGTTATCGTCAGAGTGATACCTACAGAGTGACAAGTTCAATGGTTTTCCAGAGGCTGAATAAATAGGGTTGTGAGCACTTGAGAAGGTTCTGGACCAATGAGAAGTCCTCTTGCTACCTCAAGAATTGCTTCTTTGGAACCATCATTGGCTAATTCATACTTCTAAAGTAAGATGGGGAAATTTATTACGACATTAGCTTTCTTGGAGTCCAACCCAATTCATCAGTTCCAAGGAACATCATGCATGATGAAAAGCAATATTTAACAGGTTAACAGAATTGGAAGGGATCTTGTAGATCATCTAGTCCAATTTCTTTTTGAAAGTGATGGAGCTTCCACGACTTTGGAAGGCAAGCTGTTCCTGACAGTTTTGGAATTTGTTACAGTCGTATCTCTACCTAAGAACGCCTCCACTTACAAACTTTTCTAGATAAGAACCGGGTGTTCAAGATTTTTTTGCCTCTTCTCAAGAACCATTTTCCACTTACAAACCCAAGCCCCCAAAACTGTAACCAGAAAAGGTGGGGAGAAGCCTCTGTGGGGCCTCTCTAAGAATCTCCTGGGAGGAAACAGGGACAGAAAAGGCAGGGAGAAGCCTCCATGGGGCCTCTCTAGGAATCTCCTGGGAGGAAACAGGGATAGAAAAGGCGGGGAGAAGTCTCCGTGGGGCCTCTCTAGGAATCTCCTGGGAGGAAACAGGGCCGGAAAAGGCAGGGAGAAGCCTCCATGGGACCTCTCTAGGAATCTCCTGGGAGGAAACAGGGCCTGTAAAGGCAGGAAGAAGCCTCCATGGGGCCCCTCTAGGAATCTCCTGGGAGGAAACAGGAACAGAAAAGGTGGGGAGAAGCCTCCGTGGGGCCTCTCTAGGAATCTCCTGGGAGGAAACAGGGCCTCCACCCTCCCTGTGGTTTCCCCAGTCACACACATTATTTGCTTTTACATTGATTCCTATGGGAAAAATTGCCTCTTCTTACAAACTTTTCTCCTTAAGAACCTGGTCACAGAACGAATTAAGTTCATAAATACCACTGTATTTCTTTTTGCTTCAACTGTCACATATTTTAGCCTGGGAAAACGGGAGGGGTTTCTTTGTTGGAGCGGTAGAAACTTAGGCATAACGAAATTCTTTACTCAAGGACAAATGCCTGCACCTGCATGGAGAGGGTATCTAGAAGAAATTAAACTATCTTCATTAATTGTGCCAAAGTGAATAAATTAGCAATGAAAATTAAAGATAAGGAGGATTCAGATTATTATAATGTATGGGTGAAATGAAAATTATGAAATTTTATGAATGGATAGAAAAGGAATATAGATAGGGACTGAACTATTATGATTAAGAGAAAAAGAAAATGGGATGGAAATTGAGCTAACCCAGACGACAGAATTAGACTAAGGAGGTAGCATTACATTAACAACATATACTGATTTTAAATTTTAAAACTAATGCTGACAACTGAAGTATGGAAAAATGTTATCAATATGTTAAATGAATCAATATTACTCAGGGAAGCCTTTAGAAAGGAAAAAGGAAGGAAGGGAAGGAGGAGAGGGAAGTAGGAAGAGGGAGAGAAGGAGTAAGAAGGTTGGTAGGGGAGAAGGAGATAGAGAGTGTATGTGTGAAGAAAAAGAAAAACAGACTGATTAACAACAGAAAGGTTAGGTGTAAAATAGTGTTGGGCGAACCCAACAAAGTTCGGGTTCGGGGAACTCACCCGAACTTTGCCGTGAAGTTTGGGTGAGTTCGCTGAACCCGAACCCGAATTTTTGCTTTCTGTAAAAATAAACAAGGAAGTGGGGAATTCCCACCTCCTTTTGCTTCCTTTTATTTTTACAGAAAAGGATGCCGCAGCGGTGCTGCAAGCAAAAGGAGGTGGGGAATCCCACGAAGGGATTCCGGGGGTGGGGCTTTGACATCATGGAGACTCCTTCCTCCCCATTTCAGCCAGCCAGGAAGCAGTCTCCATGACATCAAAACCCCACCCCCAAAATCCCTTCGTGGAATTTCCCACCTCCTTTTGCTTGCAGCAACTTTGCAGGTTCGGTTCACCTAACACTAGTGTAAAAATAAGTTATTGAACTTTGATCGATTTGAAAATGTGTATACTGTTGATATATTCTTATGTATTCATTATGTATTGGTAATGAAAATGTGGAGAAAAATAAATATAACTTTCAAAAAGAAATGTAAGGCATTATCCTTGCAGGACCTCTTGATACTTTCATAATTTACATTCCATAATGGGACAAATGAATCTAAGGGCTGCCAAGTACTATGTAGACAAACTCAGCTTTCTTTTTTAACATGGGATGATGAGTTCTCTTGTATGTCCAGCATAGCATTTATTTTATTTTATTTTATTTATATTTACTGGATTTGTATGCCGCCCCTCTCCGCAGACTTGGGGCGGCTAAGAGCAGTAATAAAACAGCATATAATATGTTGTGATTCCGTCTGAGGCCCCTCAGGGAACGGCTGATCCTCTGCCGGCTTCCTGCTCAGAGGGGGAGGATGAGGAACAGGAGGTTCAGGCAGACGGGGAGGAGGAATCTCAGGCTGAGGGAGAGGGAGGACAGCCAGAGTCCCCCTCGGGGGAGCTCTCCCCAGCAAGCAGCCTGGATTCCTTAGATGAAAATGCACAAGCAATAATCGATCTCTGGCAGAGAAGAGCAACACAACGAAGGGGACAATTAGCCAGGTACTTTCAGCACTAAAGAGGCAACAGCTGGGTTTGGGTGTGGTGCTCTCTGGAAAGGCTGAAAAGGCAGACCCACCCTTCCTGGCTTGTGGAGTATTATCTTCGGGAGTCCTGGGACCTGGCTGTGATCTTTGGCGTCTTGGAATTCTGGTTTGTGACTTTGAATACTGAAACCTTGGGGGGGGGGAAGGTGTGGGTCTTATTCTCTACAGTGGTGGGTGTGCCAGTAAGAAGTCTGCTGTATTGTCTGGCCATCAGAACTCTGCTGTGAAGTCTCATAGCCTGCCTGTTGGGAAGAACAGGTTTTTCTCTGTGTTTATTTTTCAAACTATAAAGTGCTTTTGTGTTTACCAGCGTGTCTGGCTGCTTTTTCCAGTTGGTGTTGAAGTCTGGGGGCACCCAGACAGAACATAATAATAGTCCAATACTAAAAACAGTTAAAAACCCATTATTATAAAACCAAACAGACATACAGACATACCATGCATAAAATTGTAAAGGCCTAGGGGGAAAGAGTATCTCAATTCCCCCGTGCCTGGTGGCAGAGGTGGGTTTTAAGCAGCTTACGAAAGGCAAGGAGGGTGGGGGCTATTCTAATCTCTGGGGGGAGTTGGTTCCAGAGGGCCGGGGCCGCCACAGAGAAGGGTCTTCCCCTGGGTCTCGCCAAGCAACATTGTTTAATTGACGGGACCTGGAGAAGACCCACTCTGTGGGACCTAATTGGTCACTGGGATTCGTGCAGCAGAAGGCGGTCCCTGAGATAATCTGGTCCGGTGCCATGAAGGGCTTTATAGGTCATAACCAACACTTTGAATTGTGACCGGAAACTGATCGGCAACCAATGCAGACTGCGGAGTGTTGGTGTAACATGGGCATATTTGGGAAAGCCCATGATTGCTCTCGCAGCTGCATTCTGCACGATCTGAAGTTTCCGAACACTTTTCAAAGCATCTTTTTCCCCCATAACTTTTTTGTAGCTTTTCATTTTTAAATCCATTTTCAGCTTAATCCCAGTCCTGTCTGGGAAAACCTGGTCTTCTTCCATAACATTTTTGAAACACCGTCTATTGATAGAGTCAGTCGTTCTTAATTCCTTGGTCCATTGTTCAATCTTCCAATATGCCAAATGTGGAATAACTTTGCTCCATTCCACATTAGTAAATCAAATTTAAATGCTCTTCTCCTATAATTGCTATATTTATTTCCTTCTAGCTCCCTCTAGCGTCCAGCATTCAAAGTCCCATCCTACCATGCTCTTTTTAATTAAAAAAAATTCAAAATGAAAGTACACCGCTCAAAAAAAATAAAGGGAACACAATATAACTCCGATTAAATCAAACTTCTGTGAAATCAAACTGTCCACTTAGGAACTGACACTGATCGATAATCAATTCCGCCTGCTGTTGCAAACATTCAACTTTGTACAGAACAAAGTATTCAATGAGAATATTTCATTCATTCAGATCTAGGATGTGTTATTTGAGTGTTCCCTTTATTTTTTTTGAGCAGTATATTTTCCCAGGGAACATATTCTTACAATAAACGTGAAAATCTTATTTCAAATTTATCTAAGTTCATTTGCAATTTTCTAAAATCAGAGTTTTGATTACATTTTTGCTGCTTATTCTATTCTACTTATTCTACTTCTATTCTACTAGTTTTTCTCGTCATTCCTATCACCCATTTCCTCCCATGTTGACTGTATGACTGTAACTTGTTGCTTATATCCTAAGATTTTTATTAATGTTGCTTCTTCATTGCTCTTTTGACCCCTATGACAATCATTAAGTGTTGTACCACATGATTCTTGACAAATCTATATTTAGAAACATAGAAACATAGAAGACTGACGGCAGAAAAAGACCTCATGACCCATCTAGTCTGCCCTTATACTATTTTCTGTATTTTATCTTAGGATGGATATATGTTTATCCCAGGCATGTTTAAATTCAGTTACTGTGGATTTACCAACCACGTCTGCTGGAAGTTTGTTCCAAGGATCTACTACTCTTTCAGTAAAATAATATTTTCTCATGTTGCCTTTGATCTTTCCCCCAACTAACTTCAGATTGTGTCCCCTTGTTCTTGTGTTCACTTTCCTATTAAAAACACTTCCCTCCTGAACCTTATTTAACCCTTTAACATATTTAAATGTTTTGATCATGTCCCCCCTTTTCCTTCTGTCCTCCAGACTATACAGATTGAGTTAATTAAGTCTTTCCTGATACGTTTTATGCTTAAGACCTTCCACCATTCTTGTAGCCCGTCTTTGGACCCGTTCAATTTTGTCAATATCTTTTTGTAGGTGAGGTCTCCAGAACTGAACACAGTACTCCAAATGTGGTCTCACAAACGCTCTATATAAGGGGATCACAATCTCCCTCTTCCTGCTTGTTATACCTCTAGCTATGCAGCCAAGCATCCTACTTGCTTTTCCTACCGCCCGACCATACTGCTCACCCATTTTGAGACTGTCAGAAATCACTACCCCTAAATCCTTCTCTTCTGAAGTTTTTGCTAACACAGAACTGCCAATGCAATACTCAGATTGAAGATTCCTTTTCCCCAAGTGCATTATTTTACATTTGGAAATATTTTATTTTATGTGCGCTGAGAGCATATGCACCAAGACAAATTTCTTGTGTGTCCAATCACACTTGGCCAATAAAATTCTATTCTATTCTATTCTATTATTTCAGGTTTTGTTTTTTTTAAAAAAGGCCCTTAAACTTGTATTTTAAATTCTTTCACTAAGAACTGAAGGCAATTTCAAAAAGTGATTATAAAAGGAAGTATGCAAACTTATTTTCCTTGCAAAAATGCCAATCACAATTTGAAGAAGGTGATCATTCCCTCATTGCTCAGAGGTCTAAACCTGCCAAGGATGCTGTCTTGATGTCTCTTGGGAGGAACAACGGTATGAAGCATTCGTGGGTGAACACTGTCTCTTTCTTCCACTGCAGCCTCTGGATCTGTGCAGCTATCTTCAATTTAAATGCAGCTATCTTCATTGCCCCGGAAGCGGAGTAAAGACGCTGACACACTGTATGGGTTAAAAATAGGGTCCCTTTATTAAAATTAACATAAATTTAAATAACGTAAATTTAAATACGTAAATTTACATATTCAAATATTCAAATTCAACTATAAACAAAGGACCTGCAGAGGCCAAAAACTAACGGGGCGGAAATTCCTATCAAAACATTCCTAGGCGACTTATTGGGCATAACTCCTTGCTGAACCAGGTGAAGGTACCACGTTTACCTGGATCCAAGCCACACCCCCTGGAGTGTGGGAGGAGCTCATCCTCCAATCCCCGAGGGAAATTGGATCCGGTGAGTCCCATGGGCATCCTCTCTCCCATCTCCGAAGTTGTTCAAACCTCTAGTTCCTGGAGAGAGGCGGTCCATCACCTTTTAAAAGATGCCCAAAGGGGCATGCGTGGTTGCTCCTACTGCCCATTTCCGCCCCTAACCTGCCAACCCCAGTGACCAGAGGGAAGCCTAATTAATACTATAAGGCGCTTCACCCCCTAACCATTCCATCCGTACCGTCAGTGTGGAATAGGTGAAAAAATGGCTGTCTCTAATTCCTATTCGGCCCCAAGTGACCTCTTCAGACACACTGTTGATAGCCGAGGGCGGGCGGGTGTTCACTTCGGGATCATCAGGAGGCAAGGAGGAGGTCCTGCTCGGACAGCCCTTAAATAGGGCGATCCCGGACCTCCCCCTGAGCCCAGCATGCAGCACGCCGACCTGGCATGCTGCCAGAAACCGAACTTCCAGTTTCACCAGAAACCGGAAGTTCGGAGCTCAACAGAGCTCAAAGCAGCGTCCCCCTTGCTCTGTGGCAATTTCGGCCGGCGGTTTAAGCCGCTGGCCGTGCATCTTTAAGGTACGTGGTTGCTCAGTGGCTCAATGGCGAAGACATTGAGCTTGTTGATTAGAAAGGTTGGCAGTTCTGCGGTTTGAATCCCTGGCACCACATAACAGTATGAGCTCCCATTACTTGTCCCAGCTTCTGCCAACCTATCAGTTTGAAAGCACGAAAAAAAAAATGCAAGTGGAAAAATAGGGAGCACTTTGGTGGGAAGGTAACAGTGTTCCCTGCGCCTTTGGCATTGATTCATGCTGGCCATGTGACCAAAGGGACATCATTGGACAGTGCTAGTTCTTTAGCTTAGAAATGGAGATTAGCACCGCCCCCTAGAGTCAGGAATGAGTAGCACATATGTGCAAGGAGAACTTTTACTTTACCTTTTTATCTTCAGTTTGCCATTTCTTCCTTGAAAATCCTTTTGAACTCTTTTCTCACTGTAGAAAAGTTAACATCTGGGCAAAGGCAGATGTGGAATCTACATGCCCTACATAAAAAGACTTCTTTTTCAGCACTGGAAAAGTAAACACGTGACCACCACCATTCAATGATTTGCAGGGTTGCTGCTATTAACATCTTACAAACAGATTATTTAACCAAGATACTGTAGGTTAACTTTGATTGAATATCATGAGATATGGTTACATTTTACTGTAAAGCTTATGTAGAAAAATTATAAATATATATGTCTGATATACATAGGCCTTGTAGGGTGGCGATGATTGGTCTTTTTTTGTTTTGTTTTTAAGGTCATTCAGTTTTATATCTTTTTTGTATCAAGCAAAAAAGTAAAAGCACCAAACTAGTAATGACAAAAGCACTCATACATTCTCTCTCTCTCCTCTCCCCTTTCCCCTCTCCCCTTTCCTCTCTCCTTTCCTCTGTTGTGGTTGGCTCTGGCCCAGCTCCTGTCCCAAGGAATGTGGAGGTGGATGCAGGGGAAACATCAACATGTCATAGGCTTGTTTATTGCCGACAGAGTCAGGTAGTGCAATTTCCTCCGACAAAGAAGAAGGTGGGGAGGACTTGGAAGAGGGGGGCTTGGCACACAGCCCAGGAAGTCAATCTCCATTATCTTCGGTCGATTCAGATGAGAAAGTGTTAGACCCACGCAGGCGCAGACTTATGCATAGAAGAGACCAATTGAGGAAATATTACAGGAGATAAGAGAGGCCACCTGTGTTTGGGTGGGGCTCCAGTAATTAGAGCTGCTGATATAAATAGCAGCGTGCTAGTTTGGCCGTTCTGGAAGATTATCTGCTCATTGTTTCTTCAGGACCGTGCCTTGCTGTTTCCAGACTTTGCTGATTTTTCACGACTTTGAAACCAAAGCAGAGCAAAGTGTCGGGGTTTCACTTCGTGGACAAAGGAGGGCTGTGACGTTCCTTCACAGCTGCTAGCTAAGTACTTAAGGACTGATGAAGGGGATTGTACAGAGTACCAGGTTGTTTTGGGACGAGTGCTGTTCTGTCGAGCTCTCTGGTAGAATCCTCCCAAAAATTCACAGGTACAAATTTCAGACACACACACGTTTGAAAATTCAAAACAATGTTCTTTATAATGAAAATTCACTTAAACTAAGCCCTCTTTTGGTATAGCAAAGAGCACTCGTCTCCAAACAAACTGGTAATTTGTACAAGTCCCTTATCAGTTCTGTGATACTTAGCTTGCAGCTGTGAGGCAATTCACAGTCCTTTTTTCACAAAGTGAAACACACTTTGCCTTGGTTTAGTTTCAAAGAGGGGAAAAATCAGCACACAAAAGGTCAAAGTCAGTAAAGCAGTCATGAAACACAATGATCAGATAATCCTCCACAATGGCCAAACCTACAGGCTGCTATTTACAGCAGCCTCACTAATTACCACAGCCCCACCCAACCACAGGTGGCCTCATTTTCTTTGATAATAATAATCTCTCAGTTGTTGTTGCCTATGCATTGCTCTCCGCATGCGTGGCTGTATCATTAACTCTTGTTCTGAATCCAAGGAGGAGCTAGATAATTGATCTCCTTCTGAGCTGTCTGCCACACTCTCCTCCTCCCTGTCACTCATGTCTTCTTGGTCAGAGGAGCCTTCATCATCAGATTCCACCGGGGGCAAAAGAGGCCTGCAGCATGTGGATGTCTCCCCCACATCCACAGTCCTTGGGGCAGGAGCTGGGCCAGAGCTAACCACAACAAGTGCTCGTTGCAATGCAAAAAGGGTGCTTTGTTTCTTTTGAATTTTTGTGATAAAGAACATTGTTTTGAACTTTCAAGTGTGTGTGTTTCTGAAATTTGTACCCTTGAATTTTCGAGAGACTCATACCATAGAGCCCGGCAGAACTTACTCTCCCCTCCCTTCTCCCCTCTCCCCTCACCCCTCTCTCCTCTCTCCTCCCTTTCTCCCTCCCTCCATATGAGTTGGGTAATCCAAGGGAGTCATTTTGATCCTCAAGGAAAGAGATTATAATAACATTGGAGTTCCATCCTGCTGTCTGCTAGAGAGGCCATGTGATGGCTGCACCTGATTCGGAAACAGTCCGATGAGCCCAGCCTAATTTGCCCTGGCACCCTGTTGTAGAGAAGCCAACAGGGTATGGCATAATGTTGCACAGAATAAGAGACACTAGATGAAAACCTCGAGCAAGAATGACACCACCAGGCAGTCTAAGAATAGACGTCCGCAAACCTGAAAGTTAGATTTTTAATAGGCATAAATAAATCAAGCTTAAATAAATAAATAAAGAGATTAAAAAAGGAGAATTTCTCACAAATGAAGGACGATACAGGTACCAGGATAATCAGACATAACCTTGGTGATGCAGGTGCTTAGAGTGTAGTACTTCAAGCTACTTCTGCTGATCACCAGCTGCCAGCAGTTTGCAAGATCGAATCTTGGTAGACTCATGGTTGACTCAGCCTTCCATCCTTTGACTCCATTGGGAAAATGAATGACAGATTTAGTAGATAAATTCTAGCCCGCGTGGACTACAATAAATCGAATCTGAGAGTCGATGGATTAAAATAGAGAAACAGCTTACAAACGAAGTTACTTTTATTATGAAAATAACAAAATATAGCTAATGCCTATCAGAGGCATCTTCTATGCGTGCTACATCATTGAAGACAAAGAGAAAAGATGGAGATTTTGGAGAAGGAGGAAATGATGCATGTATGACATGGCAGGATTTTACATCATAATGGGTGGAGCTAATACAATACACACAGAGTTAACTATTTAATTACTGAATGACTTTTAAAGACTTAGAATGTCTCTGGAGCTGACAATATTCAGCGTGACAATGAGTACCAAGATTGTTGGGGGCAATATGCGTAAACTGCTTAGAGAGGGCTGTAAGGTAGTGTGAAGTAGTATATAAATTTAAATGCTATTGCTAATGCTATATCCTATAAAGCTCTACATGGCATCGGACCAGATTACTTATGGGACCACCTCCTGTCACATGAATCCCAGCAACCGGTATGCCTAGGTATGCCCATGTCACACCAACACTCCGCAGTCTGCATTGGTTGCCGATCAGTTTCTGGTCACAATTCAAAGTGTTGGTCATCACCTATAAAGCCCTTCATGGCACCAGACCAGGGTATCTACAGACCGCCTTCTGCCGCACGAATCCCGCAGAGTTGGCCTTCTCCGGGTTCCATCAGCCAGACAATGTCGTCTGGCAGGACCTAGGGGAAGAGCCTTCTGTGTGGAGGCCCCGGCCCTCTCGAATCAGCTCCCTCCAGAGATTCACACTGCCCCCACCCTCCTCACCTTGAGGCAAGAGCCTCAAAACTCATTTATGTCACCAGGCATGGGGTAATTAGATCAAGCCCCCTTCCCCTGTTTATGAGATGTAATGTGTGGTTGTGAATGAGTTGGCTGACTGATTTTAATATATATGGGATTTTAGTAGTAATTTTTAATTAATTAGATTTGTTGTGTTGTTTTTTGTATTCTGTGAGCCGCCCAAGTCTTCGTAGGGGGGCAGCATACAATAATAATAATAATAATAATAATAACAACAACAACAACAACAACAACAATAACAACAGCAACAGCAACAACAATAACAATAATACCTGGTCATGGCTTACAAGTTGAACACTCAAAAAGGAGACAGAAGGACTAATACTGGCGGGACAAGAACAGGCCATTAGAACAAATGCTGTCAAAGCCAGAATTGAAAAATCAACAGACGATCCAAAGTGCAGACTCTGTAAAGAAACAGATGAAACAATCGATTACATACTCAGCTGCTGCAAAAAGATCGCACAGACTGACTACAAGCATAGACATGATGCTGTGGCACAGATGATCCACTGGAACTTGTGCCAGAACTTCCACCTACCAGTGGCAAAGAACTGGTGGGATCATAAGCCCGAAAAAGTGGTTGAAAATGAACAAGCAAAACTACTGTGGGACTTCCAATTTCAGACTGACCGAATTCTGAAGCATAACACCCCAGACATTGTGATTGTGGAGAAAATGAAAGTATGGATCGTCAACATCGCAATCCTAGGGGACAGCAGAATTGAGGAGAAGCAGCTAGAGAAATTAGTGAAATACAAAGATCTAAAAATAGAGCTGCAACGACTCTGGCATAAGCCAGTGAAAGTGGTCCCAGTGGTACTTGGCACGCTGGGCGCAGTGCCAAAGGATCTCAGCGGAAATTTGAAAACCATCGTAATTGACAAAATCTCCATCTGTCAATTGCAAAAGGCCGCTTTACTGGGATCGGCAAACATAATTGCCGCTACATCACCCAGTCTTAGGTGCTTGGGAAGCACCCGACTGGTGATGAAATACGAAATCCAGCATAGTGACCTCGTTTGCTGTGTTGTATTGACATAATAATAATAATAATAATAATAATAATAATAATAATAATAATAATAATAATAACAACAACAACAGTAATTCTTGAAACATTGACCTGGATGTCCTGATAGCCTGATACTGATGTCCTGATAATATATCAGTTCTAGACCTCTGAAAGTTCCACATTTCATTTCTCTGGATAGTTTTGAAGTCTCTTTTACATGTCATGTTCCTTCCACTTTATTTCCAATGACACGTGTGAATGTGCTAAGACTGACCTCAGTTCTCACCTATCCATTGCTAAAAAACAAGGTATCTTCCCCAATAAACCCACTTCTGCTCCACTCGAAAGATCATTAAAGTCCTTGGTTACTGGAAGGACAGAATGAGCTTTTTTGCCCCCAAACAGTGAATTTTGTGACACCTTAAAAATCAAAAGTATTTATTATTAAATAAGCCTCCTATGAAGTATAATCCATCCAAAACCTGTGAGAAAATAAACATGTCAGATTTCCAAATGCCAAGAAATTCATTCTTGTTAAAAGTGAGCAAAGAGCAGTAATTCACTATACATTTGGATGCAAAATAATATTTTCCCTTACTTTGCCCTTAAAGTTGGCTTTTGTTCAGTCACCCAGTTCTACGGTTTTCGGTTTTCAATTTTTCAGTTAATTAGGGACCGCCTTCTGCTGCATGAATCCCAGCGACCGGTTAGGTCCCACAGAGTGGGTCTTCTCCGGGTCCCGTCAACTAAACAATGCCGCTTGGCGGGACCCAGGGGAAGAGCCTTCTCTGTGGCAGCACCAGCCCTCTGGAACCAACTCCCCCCAGAGATTACTCCCCCTGTTTTCTACTACGACTTGACTTCCTGGTTCCAATCCTTCCCCGCAGGGAGGCGGAACCGATTAAGTTATTCCACCCCAGACGCCTGATGGACCCAGAGGGCTTTCAGACGGCACTTGGGGTTATTCCAGATGCACTCTTGCACGAATCCCAGCGACCGATTAGGTCTCACAGAGTGGGCCTTCTCCGGGTCCCGTCAACTAAACAATATCGGTTGGCGGGCCCCAGGGGAAGAGCCTTCTCTGTGGCGGCCCCGACTCTCTGGAACCAGCTCCCCCTAGAGATTAGAATTGCCCCTACCCTCCTTGCCTTTCGTAAACTTCTCAAACCCCACCTTTGTCGTCAGGCTTGGGGGAACTGAGATATTTCCCCCGGGCCTATATAATTTATGTATGGTATGTTTGTATGTATGTCTTTTTAATAATGGGGTTTTAAAAAATATTTTAAATTGTAAATTATTAGATTTGTCATGAAATGTTTTATTGTGTTGTGAGCCGCCCTGAGTCTACGGAGAGGGGCGGCATACAAATCTAATAAATAGATAGATAGATAGATAGATAGATAGATAGATAGATAGATAGATAGATAGATAGATAGAATAGATAAATAGATAAATAGATAAATAGATAAATAGATAAATAGATAAATAAATAAATAAATTAGAATTGCCCCCACCCTCCTTGCCTTTCGTAAGCTACTTAAAACCCACCTCTGCCGCCAGGCATGGGGGAATTGAGATGCTCTGTCCTCCTGGGCCTTTACAATTTCATGTATGGTATGTCTGTATGTATGTTTGGTTTTTTTATATTAATGGGTTTTTTAATCATTGTTAGCATTTATTGGATTATTATTGTACATTGTTTTATTACTGTTGTTAGCCGCCCCGAGTCTCCAGAGAGGGGCGGCATACAAATCCAATAAATAGAGAAATAAAATAAATAAATAAATATGCATGCCTCTTACAGGTAGGAAGTTAGTATCACAACGACAAAATGTGATGGTGAGCGCAGGTGATTGAATCACCAACCCCCCCATCCCAAAACAGCAAAGTCTCCACTTTCTGAAATAGTGTCAAAAAAAAAAAGTTGTGATTATCATTTTTAAAAATACTTTGCCTGCACCTTTGAAACTGCTGATGGAGAGTTATTCCAAAGTATTTTGAGTTTTGCTTTGCTCGGATTTTAACAATCATGCAGGAAAGTTTCTCCCAACAAGACTGTATTTCTGTAGTTTTGATGGGGAAGAAAAATGACTGACTTTAGAACTGAAGCCGGTTCTTGTAAATGGAGCATTTTTAGGAGACGCCATATGTTTGTTCATCAGTTATGTATAAAAATCTTTCTCTGCTCCCTGCCAGGGTAAAAGCACTCTCTTTCTCTCTTTCTCCCCCCACCCTCCTTTCTGAAGGAAACAGATTGTGGACCCAGGTCTCAATTAATTCCAGCCCATCAGACATTTGCTCATTTTGGGTCTTTCCTTTGAGTTCACGCTGATGAAAAATTCAGAAATGCCAACTGTCCTGCGTGAGAACTGTCATCCTGATTTAGGAACCCATTCCTGATGGAACTGCTATTTTCTCAAAGGGGAAGTTGAAAATGTATCTCCAGTACAGAAGGAACAAGACCGAAGAATAAGAGTTGGAAGGAACTTCGGCGGTCTTTTAGTCGTGGGGTCGTATTTTCTGCAGTCTAGTTTGGAGCGATTTAGATTTAGTTTGTATCTATTACATGCTCTTGTCTTGTTGTTGTTGAAGATGAAGGAGTTAATAACAGGAAGGACATTATGGTGTATGATTTTATGAACAACAGTTAAATCAGTTTGTAGGTGACATAGTTGTAAATTGTCTAATCATAGTATTCGAAGTCTGGAGGAGTAAGATAATCTGTTTCAAGAGGAGGAGTGACGGAGTCTTCTTGTGATGTATTTCTGGACTCCTTCAGTTGTATTAACGTCTGTTATGCAATGTGGGTTCCATACAGGTGAGCTGTATTCAAGAATTGATCTGATGGATGTTTTGTATGCAATTCAGTGTTTCTAGAGAAAAAGCTACATAAACGTAGATTTACAGTCCTTTGAAATCAGTTTTTCCTTCTCCAAATCCCATTCTCCAAATTCCAATTCCAACACAGGTGCTCACTGTTCTGTACGAACATCACCTCTTTTGCAAATTCACTTTTCAGCTTTGAATTTCTTAGCCACTTCTAAGTCTTCCCAAAGCCGAACTGAACAATTATTTCCACTTATTCATGCTATAGAAAGTGGGGAAATCTTTTTACATGCCCTGGGAGATGACGTCCACAAGTCTTAAAGTTGCCAAAGCTGGAGACCCCCTATTCAAGCAGGAAGCCCTATAACAGTGATGGCGAACCTATGGCACGGGTGCCACAGGTGGCACGAGGAGCCACATCTACTGGCACGTGAGCTGGTGCCCTAGCTCAGTTTCAATGGGCATGTGTGTGCTGGCCAGCTGATTTTTGGCTCATACAGTTCAGGTTCGGGAGAGCGCCAGGAAGCCCCGCCACCCAGCTATCACCTTCCGAAACAGCCGGGGAGTGTCAGCCAGTTGGGAGGTGCAAAAGGAGGTGGGGAATCCCACGAAGATTCCAGGGGCGGAGCTTTGACATCACTGAGACATCCTTCCTGGTTGGCTGAGATGGGGACTCCAGGAAGGACGTCTCAGTGACGTCAAAGCTCCGCCTCTGGAATCCCCTCGTGGGATTCCCCACCTCCTTTTGTGCCTCCTGACCAGCCAACAGCTCCCTGGCTGTTTTGGGAAGTGCCGCCGCCCAGCTGTCACCTTCAGAAACAGCCAGGGCGCTTCTTGGAGGTCTCCCGAATGCCAAACCCAGATGTTCGGCAAAAGTTCGGGTTTGGGAGAGCGCCAAGAAGCACCCCGGCTGTTCTGGAAGGTGACAGCTGGGTGGCGGCGCTTCCTGGTGCTTTCCCGAGTGCCGAACTCAAAAGTTCGGCAAAGGTTTGGGTTCAGGTGCCGAACCCGAACTTTTAAAAATATTCGGGTGCCGAACCTGAACCCGAACTTTGTTGGGTTCAGCCAACACTAATTAGGAATATTTGAGTTTATTATTATTAATTTTAAAAAAGGTTAGCCCAAGTATACAGAAAGGGGGCAAAATATTTTCATATCAGCCTGACATTTTCCCCCGTGTCTTTATAACATTTCAACTGATCTCTTTCAATGACTATCTGGCAATCTGCAAAATTTCAGGTGGTAGGGAAAGCAAGTAGGATGCTTGGATGCATAGCTAGAGGTATAACAAGCAGGAAGAGGGATATTATGATCCCGCTATATAGAGTGCTGGTGAGACCACATTTGGAATACTGTGTTCAGTTCTGGAGACCGCACCTACAAAAGATATTGACAAAATTGAACGGCTCCAAAGACGGGCTACAAGAATGGTGGAAGGTCTTAAGCATAAAACGTATCAGGAAAGACTTAATGAACTCAATCTGTATAGTCTGGAGGACAGAAGGAAAAGGGGGGACATGATCGAAACATTTAAATATGTTAAAGGGTTAAATAAGGTCCAGGAGGCAAGTGTTTTTAATAGGAAAGTGAACACAAGAACAAGGGGACACAATCTGAAGTTAGTTGGGGGAAAGATCAAAAGCAACGTGAGAAAATATTATTTGACTGAAAGAGTAGTAGATCCTTGGAAAGAGTAGTAGATCCTTGGAACAAACTTCCAGCAGATGTGGTAGATAAATCCACAGTAACTGAATTTAAACATGCCTGGGATAAACATATATCCATCCTAAGATAAAATACAGAAAATAGTATAAGGGCAGACTAGATGGACCATGAGGTCTTTTTCTGCCGTCAGACTTCTATGTTTCTATGTTTCTATTTGTATCATCTCTTATTTTTCACAAAAAATATTATTATTACTTTTAATGAAGAACAGTTTTAATTGCAACAAGGAATGAACCAAAGTCCAGCAAGAAAGCCTGGCCACATGTCATGCACTTTCCCAGGGTAGTTTATTCCCAGAATAAGCAGGAAATGTTACCATCTGCCCAAGAAATTCTCTGACTTAATCTCCAAGGTTACCTAAATGGTTTTACATGATATGGATTCTGTTTTCAATTACATTTGAGGGGGAACGTTTTAGAAAATAGGGATGAAAACGTGTTTTCTCAGTTGATCTTAAATGCCACCATTTGGCAAGGGCATGTAAAAAGATTTCCCCACTTTCTATAGCATGAATAAGTGGAAATAATTGTTCAGTTCGGCTTTGGGAAGAGTTAGAAGTGGCTAAGAAATTCAAAGCAGAAAATGAATTTGCAAAAGAAGTGATGTTCGTACAGAACAGTGAGCACCTGTGTTGGAATTGGAATTTGGAGAATGGGATTTGGAGAAGGAAAAACAGTTTTTCAAAGGACTGTAAATCTACATTTATGTAGCTTCTTCTCTAGAAACACTGAACTGCATACAAAACATTCACCAGATCAATTCTTGAATACAGCTCACCTGTATGGAACCCACATTGCATAACAGACAATACAATTGAAGGTGTCCAGAAATACATCACAAGAAGAGTCCGTCACTCCTCCTCTGGAAACAGATTACCTTACTTCTCCAGACTTTGAATACTATGATTAGACAATTTACAACTATGTCACCTACAATTTAACTGTTGTTCATAAAATCATACACCATAATGTCCTTCCTGTTATTAACTCCTTCACCTTCAACAACAACAAGACAAGAGCATGTAATAGATACAAACTAAATCTAAATCGCTCCAAACTAGACTGCAGAAAATACAACTTCGGCCATAGAGTGGTCAACCCCTGGAATGCACTACCTGACTCTGTTGCTTCTTCCCCTAACCCCAAAATCTTCAACCTTAAACTATCTACAGTTGACCTCTCCCCTTTTCTAAGAGGTCTGTAAGGGGCGTGCATAAGCGCACCATTGTGCCTACCGTCCCTGTCCTGTTGTCTTTTTATCCTTTCTATCACTACTCTCTAACTTATGTTATAATAATAATAATAATAATAATAATAATAATAATAATAACAACAATAATAACAATAACAATAACAACAGCAATAATAACAACAACAATAATAATAACAACAACAACAACAACAACAACAACAATAACAACGGAACTTGTGCCATAACTACCATTTCCCAGTGGCAAAGAACTGGTGGGATCATAAGCCCGAAAAAGTGGTCGAAAATGAGCAAGCAAAACTACTGTGGGACTTCTGACTTCAGACTGACCGAATTCTGAAGCATAACACACCAGACATCCTGATTGTGGAGAAAAAGAAAGTATGGATCATCGACATTGCAATCCCAGGAGACAGCGGAATTGAGGAGAAGCAGCTAGAGAAATTAGTGAAATAAGAAGATCTAAAAATCGAGCTGCAACGACTCTGGTATAAGCCAGTGAAAGTGGTCCCAGTGGTACTTGGCACGCTGGGCGCAGTGCCAAAGGATCTCAGCAGACATTTGAAAACCATCGGAATTGACAAAATCTCCACCTGTCAATTACAAAAGGCCGCTTTACTGGGATTGGCAAACATAATTCGCCGCTACATCACGCAGTCCTAGGTGCTTGGGAAGCGCCCGACTGGTGATGAAATACGATATCCAGCATAGTGATCTGGTTTGCTGTGTTGTATTGACATAATAATAATAATAATAATAATAATAATAATAATAATAATATTATTATTATTATTTATTAGATTTGTATGCCGCCCCTCTCCGTGGACTCGGAGCGGCTCACAATGTTATGCTAATACAAACTATAATTCTATACTTGTTTGACAAATAAATAAATATAAATACATAAATAATAACTCATGATTATGTTTCAGATAGAAGAGTTACGTGTCCTCCAAAGAATAAATTTATGTGTCCTCCAAAGAAGCAACTTGGGCATCCATCACAGCAATGTTCATCCCCTTAGCATTTAGGTAGCACATTACTGTGCCCACTTCACACTTGGAGGGAAACGGAATGAGGACGCTCATCTCCAACCTTCACCACAACGCCAGCCGATGATCTACTGACCACTGACACTGTTTGTCCTCTTCTGCTAGCTTCCTGCTACATGATAGTAACCCCAACTTCCCCAGTGAACATTCCCTGCAAGAGCTATGTGCCTTGTAACCTTACTTTCCAGATAACCCTCGTACAAGTCACCTGGAAACCACCATCCAATTTGTGTGGTTTTAGGGAGAGATGCTTTCATTCCTGCAGTCCTTTTAATCCAAATCTTTTCACTCCTGGGCTACTTTTGATTTGATTTGATTTGATTTGATTTGATTTGATTGGATTGGATTGGATTGGATTGGATTGGATTTGTATGCCGCCCCTCTCCGTAGACTCGGGGCGGCTAACAACAGTAGTAAACAGCATATGACAATCCAATATTAAAACAATTAAAAACCCTTATTGTAAAACCAAACATACATACAGACATACCATGCATAAAATTGTAAAGGCCTAGGGGGAAAGAGTATCTCAGTTCCCCCATGCCTGGCGGCAGAGGTGGGTTTTAAGAAGCTTACGAAAAGCAAGGAGGGTGGGAGCAATTCTAATCTCTGGGGGGAATTGCTTCCAGAGGGCCGCCACAGAGAAGGCTCTTCCCCTGGATCCCACCAAGTGACATTGTTTAGTTGACGGGACCCGGAGAAGACCCACTCTGTGGGACCTAACTGGTCGCTGGGATTCGTGCAGCAGAAGGCGGTCCCTGAGATAGTCTGGTCCGGTGCCATGAAGGGCTTTATAGGTCATAACCAACACTTTACTCCCTTGGGAAAAATAATAGGCCTTATCCTTTGCTTGTTACAATTACCTAATTTTTGTTTCGAAGTTAAATTTATGCAAATGCTTCATGTTTTACAAGGCTGTAATTTTAGCAGGTTTTTTTTTTAATTTCGTAAGTCATTGCGAGAACGATTGTGATGGGATGGACTCATAAATAGAGTGTATAAATAGATCCTTTTTTATATAAACTATTCTTAATTGGTGCTTTACAGCAGGTTAGGGGAGCTGTTGGGATTTTTTTTTTTTACACGGGCGAGGGTGGGAGTTAAAAGTTTTCTCCCTTGCAACTGAGCAGATCGTAATTAATTCAGCATTTCCAGTGCTTTCCTCTTTCGCAAATTGCAATTGAACAGAAGGGGTAATGTTTAAAAACATGTTATTTGGAATTATGACACTCATGTTTCATGGAAGACATTAAAAAAAAAACCTATGATTGCAATGAGCAATTTGCTCTGGCCTGTGTATCCAGTAATTGCTCATCATGTTGAGTCTGCCCAATTTACACTTTGGTTCAGGACTGATTATTTATGCGACTTGCTAATTTTTACTTAATGAGACACAATATTCCAAGGTGATGGGGAACACAAACACGTTGGGGAGTTTGACTCGATGCTCTGCTTCATTACAGCTTTGTTTTCAGAAAGATTACACACTTGCCTTCCGGGCTCATTTTTGCACGCATGGTGTGGATTTCAAATGTAATTGTTGTTTTTCCTCCTAGACCAAGGAGGCAAAACAAATGGGAAAGGCTTGTGGAAATACGAAAGGGTCGGGAGGGACTTCAGAGGCCATCTGGTCCATCTTTTGCTCTGTGCAGAAGTCAACTAAAGCTTCCATGATAGGTGGCAATCCAACTAGTAAGTATTGATAAGAATTTTATATATGTTTTTTTCCTGTCTTCTGGCTCTTCCCTGGTACAACTGATACAGAAGTGAGCCTGTAGCCTAGAGGTTAATATCCTACCTTGTAGGCAGAGGTCTACAGGTTCAAATCCCAGTAAGGTTATGTCTAGCTGACGAAAGCATAATACCCTGTTTCCCCGAAAATAAGTCGTACCTTGAAAGTAAGGCATGTCAGAGGTTTTGCAGAATTTGCTAATATAAGGCACCCCCCGAAAATAAGGTGTAGTCAAGTTTACATACAGTACCATTCAAAGCTGTTCATAGCGGTACCGTAATAATGTGGCGTCCCCTGCTGGCCCCTTCCATCGCTTTGTACCGTCCAGTACAGCAGACACAGTCTGCTGCTGTCTCACCGCCATTACAGTCTCCACTACAGTGCGTAGACTGTAGTTACTCTGGTGGCCGGAAGCTGCAATAGCGGGAGTATACTGTTGTACCATATAAGTGCCGTCGTTTGTGTGTGTGGGTGCCATACTGACAAGTACCATACCGTAATCAGTGTACCGTACGATACACTTTCTTTGGGGGTGTCAGCTTTTCTCCCTGTGAATTTGTCTTATTTGAGAAATATAAGGCACCCCCCGAAAAGAAGACGTAGCACAACTTTTGGAGCAAAAATTAATATAAGACAGTGTCTTATTTTCGGGGAAACACGGTAAGCTCGGAATACATCTATACTACTGTAGGTCCTTTCCTTTTCACTTATAAGCAAAACTACGGCTGGTGTATATGGGGGGGAGGTGTATGGGTGTGTGTGTAACATTTTTTTTGCTGATAGTGAAAAAGAAAGGAGACTAGTATAGATCTATTTCAAGCTATTTTGCTCTTATCAGCTAGCCATATCCTTACCAGGATTTGAACCTGGGTAGTCTAACTGTAAGGCAGTAGCTTTAAGCTCTAGGTCACAGGTTCTTCTCCTCTCAGTTTGTACCAGGGAAGAGTTATATGCTCTTTCCCCACCATCAAATCACCCTGGTATATCCAAATATAGGTGGGAACATACTGCTTCCTTTCAATATCTTTCAGTGCAAATTGGGTGCTCTGGAGTGGAGCTCCATTTTTGCTACTCCATTACGTCTCCCCCCTCCTGTCCAGGCAATAGCCCGCCCCTGCACACATGCCATAGATCTGCCCTCACAGATCTAAGTCATGGCAACTGGATTGGACTGAGGTTAGTTAGAACTGAGGAAGCTTCTTGAATGAAAAACAGGAAATAGTATAAGGGCAGACTAGATGGACCATGAGGTCTTTTTCTGCCGTCAGTCTTCTATGTTTCTATGTTTCTATGAAAAACGCTCCTTTGGGACATGATGGACATGAAGTTGATTGCTCTGGATATTGTTGTGGTTGGCTCTGGGACAGCTCCTGCTCCAAGGATGGTGGGGGTTGTGTGGGAGAATCATCATATTATCAGAGGCCGGTTTTACTGCCAACAGCTTCAGACAGTGAAGCTTCTGTGTCAGGGGAAGATTCCAGGAGTGAAGCCGGATTGGATGAGGAGGTAATTACAGGCAGTCCATTAGCTAATTACCCCATTAGTGAGCCATCATCATCATCATCATCATTAGATTCAGAAGAGGAGGGATTCATAGATGTGCACAGACGCAGGTTTATAACAAGGAAGGAACAATTGCGCAAGTATTATAAGGGAGAACCCCTGTGGCTGGGACAATTAGGATAATGGGGCTGCTGATAAATTGCCCGCGTTGTTGCCTCTCGGCGTGGGAGATTTTCCATTTTGTGTGAGAGAGAAGTGTGGTTTGCTTCAGGATTTACAAAGACTTTTGTGAATGGTTTCAGGGTTTACAAAGACTTTTGTGAATGGCTTCAGGATTTACAAAGACTTTTGTGAATGGCTTCAGGATTTACAAAGACTTTTGTGAATGGCTTCAGGATTTACAAAGACTTTTGTGAATGGCTTCAGGATTTACAAGGACTTTGTGGAACAATTCATAGTTACGTTCAGCCTGATGACTCTTACAGTGGGGTGGCTGTGATGTCTTCTCAACTGCCTTTTATCTGCTCTGCTTTTGTTTTATGTTTTTCACAGCATTCAAAGCTTGTGGTTTGTGGGAGAGCACTTTGGCTGATTGAAGTGCGTTTGGACAATATTTTCCTTTTGATAAACCAACTTTGTTTACTTTACAACCGTGTGTGTTTGAATTTCTACTTTGGACTTAATTGGGGACTTGTAATGGGTAGCCCAGCATAACAGATATCATGGGTTTTGGTTTTTGTTTTGGAAAGGGGAAAGCAGACTTTCTTCACCCCATTCTGTGGACACTTTGCAACATAACCACCATGAGTATGCTTACTTGCAAGATCTTATTATTGATAAAATGAGTTCTTCCACAGTATTTGGGTGCAAATGTGAAGTTGTGGCAATTTTCTTACTTGGAGTGTAAGCACATATCTAATGGGTGTTCTAGTGTTCGGGTTCGGCAACTTTGGATGAACTTTACGCAAAATTCAGCCGAACCCAAACTGAACCTGAACTCGAACCCAAACGGGGAATCCCTCCCACGAAGAGATTCCGGGGGCGGAGCTTTGATGTCACCAGCAGGTTGCTAAGGACTCCAAGGTGATCACTTCCTGGATTCCATGGAATCCAGGAAGTGATCACCTTGGCATCCTTAGCAACCTGCCGGTGACATCAAAGCTCCAAACGCCAAACACGACCCCGAACTTTGCCTGAAGTTTGAAAAAATTTGGGGTTCGTGTTCGGCATACCGAACACCACAAAATTTGGTAAGGACCCGA
Source organism: Erythrolamprus reginae (assembly GCF_031021105.1). NCBI lineage: Eukaryota > Metazoa > Chordata > Lepidosauria > Squamata > Dipsadidae > Erythrolamprus > Erythrolamprus reginae. The sequence continues at coordinate 11,200,034 of NC_091954.1, forward strand.
ATTGTGCGGGTTTGGTTCGCCCATCACTACACATATCTTATCCCATGATAAGAGATCCAAGCACTTGGATCTACAAGCATTTATGAGATTTAAAATGGAAGAACAGGCAGGCCAAGGAAGTCAAAATGGCCTCCATATTTACTTTGAAGTATGAAAACTATGTTGCTGTTTCTTCAACAATTGATTTCTTTTCCTTTCTCTGAAAACACTGAAGCAGATTTCAGGTGAAATTTCTTCCCCTGATCTAATGAACTCTAGAAAGAGGCAGAAGATAAAAGATCTCAGGTTTCAATATTTTCTTATTTCATTGTGATCAAGCATATAAAGAATATTTCTCTCTCTCTCATTTTATATTGTTCTCATCACTTTAAACCTCTCATGGATACTTTTGCATTTTAATATTGCCCACACGACAAAGCCATTATTTTAATAAGTGGGTGAAAATTATTCAATGGAGAAAGAAGACCCATCCTGACAAATTAGCTCTTAATAAATGGAGGCAACCCTCTTTAATTGCCTCGATACTTTTTGGCAGATAATCTGTTTCCATTTATTGTTCCCTATATGAAAACTTCTGCAGTGTTACAAAAAAAGAGAGAGGGAGAGAGAGCGACAGGAAGATAAGTCTATTATTTCTTGGTTTGGATAAATGTGTTTATTGTTTTCTGAGGTACAAAGTTATTAATGATCATTACAAGAGGGGGGAAAGTCTAGGAAGATGAAAGGAAAAAAAGAATAAAGGGAGAAATAAATGATCTTCTGTAAGTTCAGACCAAAGTAATTTCACACATTTGTAAGGATACTTTAGTAAGAGCTAGTGAAGAATAGCTTTTTGAAATTTCATACCAAGTTTGTGGGAAGTGGAACAGGGTAGAAAGCCTGTAGCAGTAGAATTGGGGGATGAATGGATTTATTGGATTTATTCTTTCAAATAAATGGATGGACTTCAATTCCCAGAATTCCCCAAGAAGCCTCTCATCTTAAAGTTGAGAGCCACAGTCAAGAAAAATGGCCTTAGGATGTATAGCTACTTGACTATGTGACCAGCTCAGAAAAAAGAAAAAATCTGGCTGATGAATAAGATAATAATAATAATAATAATAATAATAATAATAATAATAATAATAACAACAACAACAATAATAATAACATATACAATAATAACAACAACAACAATAATAATAATAATAATAATAATAATAATAATAATAATAATAATTTATTAGATTTGTATGCCGCCCCTCTCTGCAAACTCGGGGCAGCATTGAAGGCGAATTCAGCTTCTTCAAATCAAAGCAAAGTTGTATTGTGTCATTTATTTTATTTATTTTATTTATTTATTTTGTCCAATACACAATGAGGGTTTTAGTGGGTATATATCTATATACACATAGTAAAATACATGATGAAGGTTATAGAGGAGATACTCATAGCCTTCTGCTGCACGAATCCCAGCGACCAGTTAGGTCCCACAGAGTGGATCTTCTCCGGGTCCCGTCAACTAAGCAATGTCGCCTGGCGGGACCCAGGGGAAGAGCCTTCTCTGTGGCGGCCCCGACCCTCTGGAACCAACTCCCCCCAGAGATTAGAACTGCCCCCACCCTCCTTGCCTTTCGTAAACAACTTAAAACCCACCTCTGCTGCCAGGCATGGGGGAATTGAGATCCTCTTTTCCCCTAGGCCTTTACAATTCTATGCATGGTATGTGTGTATGTATGTTTGGTTTTTATATTAATAGATTTTTAATCATCAATACCAAATTACTATTGTACACTGTTTTATTGTCGCTGTTAGCCGCCCCGAGTCTCTGGAGAGGGGCGGCATACAAATCCAATAAATAAATAAATATCTAAGAAAGAATAGAATGAGGATATAGTAATAGAACCTATCAATGAAAGAATAGAAGAAGAGATATAGGAATAGAAGAAAGGTATAGGAGATATAGGAGAGCAATAGGACAGGGGACAGAAAGCACTCTAGTGCACTTGTACTCATAAACCTGCACTCTAATTTTGACTTCTTTTAAATTTGTTAATCCAGAATTTATTTCCTTTTAACAAAAAATCAAGCATAATAAGTTTGGAAATTAAGGATAAAGCATTACTTTTCAACCTCCTCCCAGGACACTTTTTTTAATTATTTGCAGTTGCTCAGGATTCCTTTAGTACATTATTTTTTTAAAAATATCCAAAGAAACAACTAGCAAAAAAAAATAAACTTGTTCTATGATATTTTCTCCCTTTGACTTCCTTTGCAATGCAACTCATGTCAGGCTGATGTAGTCTGTATTTTCAAGATGTGTAAGGGTTAACGGTAATATCTCTTCAATATCTTCGTAAATGACTTAGATGAGGGAAAAGAAGGGGAACTTACCAAATTTGTGGATGATACTAAGATGGCAAGAATAGCCAATGCCCTAGATCAGTGGTCACCAACGTTTTTTCCACCAGGGACCAGTTTCAGCAAGACAATTTTTCTATGGCCCAGTGGGGGCGGAAAGGGGCATGGTTGGGGGCGGGATTAAGCATGGGCGTGCTGGTCCTCCCCGCCCCTCTTTCCCGCCATCGTACTGTGGCCGGCAGAACCTGCCTCCCAAGCCCTCTTGCCCAGCGGGAGCTAAGCGCTGGAGAGAGGGGGTCAGGCTGGCCCTCCTGCCTCCCCCCAGCCAAAAACGCAAAAGCGCCCCGTGGCAGAAGCCAAAAGAGGCTTGAGCCTCTCGGTCCTTCCCGCCCCTCTGTCCCATCCATCGTCCTATGGCCGGCAGAACCTGCCTCCCGAGGCCTCTTGCCTGGCGGGAGGCGAAGTGCTGGAGGGAGGGGGTGGCAGCATGAGGGCCGGCAGCTGCTGACTCCAGGGACCGGTGCAACATGCCCCGCGGCCCGGTACTGGTCCGCGGCCCGGTGGTTGGGGACCCCTGCCATAGATGATAGACTCATGATCCAGATGGATCTTGACAGACTTTAACACTGGGCCCTATCTAACAGAATGAAATTCAACATAGAGAAAAGTAAAATCATATTTAAAAGATTCAGTAAATACAAATATGGGTGATGGTTGTAATAATAGCTATTCTAATATCCATTAGTGTAGGGTGTGTGAGTTTTCAGCAGCAAAATTAAAGTTCTTTGGTAATACTCATCCAAAAATCGTAGGTAGAGGTACAGTGGTACCTCTACCTAAGAACACCTCTGCCTACGAACTTTTCTAGATAAGAACTGGGTGTTCAAGATTTTTTTGCCTCTTCTCAAGAACCATTTTCCACTTACAAACCGGAGCCTCTGAAACTGTAACTGGAAAAGGCAGGGAGAAGCCTCCGTGGGGCCTCTCTAGGAGTCTCCTGGGAGGAAACAGGGCCAGAAAAGGCAGGGAGAAGCCTCCATGGGGCCTCTCTAGGAGTCTCCTGGGAGGAAACAGGACCTCCACCCTTCCTGTGGTTTCCCCAATCGCACATATTATTTGCTTTTACATTGATTCTTAGGGGAACAATTGCTTCTTCTTACAAACTTTTCTACTTAAGAACCTGGTCACGGAATGAATTAAATTCGTAAGTAGAGGTACCATTGTATTTCAACAAATCTCAGTGCATCTCTGGAGTTTCCAGGTACTAATCAGGTGTAACTTTACTTAACTTTTTTCATGGTCAACCAATTGTCAGCCGGCTCCAACTACCTGCTGGAGGTCAACTTGCTTGAATGAATTTGCTACCTTTTTAAAACCAATTAAACAGAAAGCAAGATTTCTTTCCTATTAGCATCACACAGCATATGCTAAGTATCAGAACAATGCAAGGATGTTTATCACACCTAAATACTGTTTTGATAACAGGCACTGACTCACTAACTATTTTGGCTCTCAGCTTTTCACCATCATCCGTTCTTGCCCATCCCTGGAAATACTTAAATTGTTATGTAGCAGTAATAGTAATAGTTGTAGTAATAGTAGTAGTAACTGCATGTTTACAACCAGTAAATGGAAAGGAATATTCTCTATTTCCCCATCAAATAGAAAGGAAATATTTAGGGTACACATTTAATGTAAATAAAAATATTCCTCTCCCTGGTTTGTGTGTGTGTGTACCATGCATGTGATAAAATGGATTGTGATCCACTTGCTTATCAGAATAGAATAGAACAGAACAGAATGGGATCTTGTAGGTTTTCTAATCCAGCCCCCTCCTCAAGCAGGAGAATTTACAGTATACAATCTCAGACAAGTGACAATCCAGTCTCTTCTTAAAAACTTCCAGTGATATAACACCTACGATTTCTGAAGGCGAGCTGTTCCACTGGTTAATTGTCACCACTGTTAGGTTGTTTCTCCTTAATTCCAGGTTGCTTCTCTCTTTGATTAGTATCCGTCCATTGTTTCTTGTTCTGCCCGCCAGTGTTTTGGAGAATAATTTGACGCCCTCTGCTCTGTGGCAGCCGCTCAAATATTGAAATACTGCTGCATTTACTTAATGATTAGATATATTTATTTCATTAGATATAATTGCTTAGGTTCTTCTTTCCTTCCTTCCTTCCTTCCCTGCCTCCCTGCCTCCCTCCCTCCTTCCTTCCTTCCTTCCTTCCTTCCATCCTTCCTTCCTCTTTCTCTGTTGCTCTGTGGCAGCCCCTCAAATATTGAAATACTGCTGTATTTACTTAATGACTAGATATATTTATTTCATTAGATTTAATTGCTTAGGTTCTTCTTTCCTTCCTTCCTTCCTTCCTTCCCTGCCTCCCTGCCTCCCTCCCTCCTTCCTTCCTTCTTTCCATCCATCCATCCTTCCTTCCTCTTTCTCTCTCCTGCCACAATCTAACTAACTTCAAACAGTTTATAAAACATTTTTTCTTTATATTTAATCATCTTCGATTCCCAGAGACTGCTTAGAAAACTCTCTGTGGTTTTCATGGCAAGATATTTTAGAAGTGGTTAGTCATTGCCTTCTTCCTAGGGCTGAGAGGAACTGAGTAGCCCAAAGTCACCTGGCATTGTTCTTCAGTGGTTCTCCTCCTACCTCTGCGGTCGGTCGCAGTCGTTGTTAGTGGGGGGTCAGAGGTCGACCTCTAGGTTGCTCCCTTGTGGGGTACCTCAGGGGTACCCTAACCCTAACCCTAACCTTGTGGGGTACCTCAGGGGTACCCTAACCCTAACCCTAACCTGCTACTTCATATGAAACTCTTAGATGTCACCTAGTCGGTTAATTATATTTAAAGTGTCTCCCCCCCACCACAGCAAAGGTAGAGTATTTAAATTATTTCAAATAAAGCCATAAACTTTGTATTAGCAAGGTCCAAAAGAAATTTGATACCAAGAAATAATTGCATGGAACAAAAAACCATTTAAGAAGAGAAGAAAGGATGGTTTAAGACGAGAAAGGATTAAAATGTTTCTTATTCATAAGAGCTATGATTTATCATCTGTGTTACTTTTGCAGATTCTTGGAAAATGTGCGAGGCATTTATTAAAAGAGAAGCATAAACCATTTTTGGAATAGACCTTTGACATGGATTGTTGCAATCCATTTATATATAAAAGCTAAATACTACTCATGCATTATCACAAAATTTCCAGAACCGCACAGCCTACAAACGTGATACTTGGCATATATGCAGTGAAGGGCTACCAAAATTTTTACTACCACACTGTGGGCATGGCTTATGCAGGACGCCCTGCATTTTCTTTCAACATCTTTCAGTGTAAATTGGGTGCTCTGGGGTGGTGCTCCATTTTCGCTACCCTACTCTGTCCCCCCTCCCCCAGTCTTGGCAGTAGCCGATCCCAGAACATATGTTTCTCTTGACCGCTAGGTGGTCTTTAAGAAAGGATTTTTTGAAATGACCATCAGATCATTAGTTATTTCTTATATTATTATCAACCTGCTCTAATGCCAATTCAACTTCCCCTCCCCATCTGAAAAGAACTCTGTTCCAACTGCCAGTGGCCGTGGGCAGCACGTGACTCATCCGGCCTGTGGGCTGGGAGTCTAGACATTCTACTCCATGCTAAACAGTTCAGTTTCATAGCAAAACATGGGCATCCAGCTACTAGTTCCTTATAAGAAGTAGTCAAAGTGGAATGACATCAGAATGGGCGTTTGATGGTCCAAACCAGTTGTTTTGTGCTTGCAATGTTTTCAAACTTTTCTCTTTGTTATTGTTAGTTTCCAAGATGTGTTTGTTCAAATAGTCTAACAAGTGGAGGCCTTTTTGCATTTTAAAGACTTTGTTCATGTCTTTATGAAATGCACATTTGAGAAAATTAATTTTTTTCAATGAATAGATTTGTCAGGAATTCATGATTAATATATCAAAGAGGGTCCTGAATCATGAGTATACTTAATTAAGCAAAAGGGATTAACCAAAGGAACATTATCAAAACTGTAGCTCAGCCATAGAAACAAATACAGTACTAAGGATAATCTCTTTCATTTGACTAAAAGGGAACATGCAGATGAGAAAGAAATAATTCCTAAAGAAAGATGGTTGGTTTCACATTCACTGGGACTGACCTGGGTTCTAGGAAATATTTATTTATTTACTTACTTACTTACTTACTTACTTACTTACTTACTTACTTACTTACTTACTTACTTACTTACTTACTTACTTACTTACTTAGTTGGTCCAATACACAATGAGGGTTTTAGTGGGTATATATCTATATACACATAGTGAAATACATGATGAAGGTTATAGAGAAGATACTCATAGTAAAATATATCTAAGAAATAATAGAAAATAAGATAAAGTAATAGAACATATCAATGAAAGAATAGAAGAAGAGATATAGGAATAGAAGAAAGGTATAGGAGATATAGGAGAGCAATAGGACAGGGGACGGAAGGCACTCTAGTGCACTTGCACTCGCCCCTTACTGACCTCTTAGGAATCTGGATAGGTCAACCATAGATAATCTAAGGGTAAAGTGTTGGGGGTTTGGGGATGACACTATGGAGTCCAGTAATGAGTTCCACTCTTCGACAACTCGGTTACTGAAGTCATATTTTTTACAGTCAATTTTGGAGTGGTTAACATTACGTTTGAATCTGTTGTGTGCTGTTGTGTTGTTGTGGTTGAAGCTGAAGTAATCGCCGAAAGGCAGGAAGTTGCAGCATATGATCTTGCGGGCAATACTTAGATCTTGTTTAAGGCGCCCTTATACTATTTCAGGAAATATTGTAAAGGCAGACTAGATGGACCATGAGGTCTTTTTCTGCCGTCAATCTTCTATGTTTCTATGTTTCTAAGCAGGCAGAACAGATCCTAATTTAAGTATTAAATCAAGGTTTCCCTTAGGCAGGTTGATCCAATGCTAGAAACCACATGAAACGAAGGATATCCTTTGGAATGGGGATAAGTTAAAGTGCTCCTGTTTGGTCTACAGAGATAGTCATTCTGCTAGCACCATAGTGGTTGAAGGCCCCAGCAAAAAAGTTTGGATCCATGAGGAATTAGCACAGGATTTTAGACAGCCGAGCCCCTGCCAAGCTCTCTGCAGTTCAAATGGTAGATGCATTGCACATCTAGCAGGCCAATAACAGAGGGGATTATCCAACATGGGCTCAGAATCAAAACATAACTCAGTACTTGGCATAAGCTATGGCAACATTGGTTCCAACATTAGCTCCAGATGGAACCTGCTTTCATGTCGGCAGCCTTCTTGGAGGTTCTCCTGGAACCTCTGGCTCTTGAACAACAGGCAATGTCTTTGCCCAGCTTAAGCTCAAAGGTCAGTTTGGTCCCTTCCTGCATTAGGCAGCTCTCATGGTCTCCCACCATGTATCTTGACCGCCTCAATACATACCTGTGCAATAAACCACTGATAACAACTTCCATGATAAGAAACAAATATAAAACTTGCAATGCTTCCACAATTAAAGAAAGAAAAAAAATCACATGCACAAAGCAACATAAGGAGAAATTGTTTTGAAACTTTTTAATATCTGGGGATCAGAGGAATAAAGGGAAAGGTACACATTTTTTTTTCCTGCCAACTGGAATCGGAATACCTGGCCGGTGACTTTATCCCCAGCCCATTTTGCAGCAGGGCCAGGGAGACACGGCCCTCGGCACCGCCGCCATCTTTGTAGGCCGAGATCTCGTGAGATTTCGCGAGATCTCGGCCAATTTCGGGTGGCTTCGACCTACCTGATGACATTGTCCAGGGCGGAGCCTGCCAGCCCTATAAAAGGGCTGAGCAGGCTCCAGGGCTTCCATTTCGCCCCGGACAACTTCCAAAGCGAACACCCACCCGCCCTCCCTATCTTTCAGTGTGCTAACAAGGGTCGCCCTTTGGGGGCCGAATAGGAATTTTTGGCAGTCTCGGCATTTTCTGTGACCGTTTTTTCACCTATTCCACACTGCGGCAACGGATAGGCAGTTAGGGGGTGGTTTAGCAACTGCGTGTTCTCCGTTGGGCATCTTTGGGGATGATTGACAGGTTCTCTCCAAAGGATCATGGTTTAAGCGACCTGAGCAATTGGGGGGAACCTATCTTTGGGTCCCGCCCATTTCCCTCCCATTGTAGGGGTTAGAAGGTGGGACCTCCCACATGCAAGTGCATGGCAGTGACTCAGGTGAGGGCGTGGCCCCTCACCTGGATCAGCATGGAGCTGCGCCCATAAGTTGCCATGGAAGTTTTTCTGATATCATTTTCCGTCCCGGAAGCAATTGTTTGACCCTGCGGGTCCTTGTTAGGGTTATAGTTAATTATGCTAATTTATGCTAATTTATTTGAATAAATTATGCAAATTTAATTAATAAAAATGACCCAGTTTTAAATCCAGCTCTTGTGTCTGTGTCGTTACTCCACCTCTTCTGCAAATAGGCATGGAAAGGCATTAAATGTCTCCTGAGAGTTTATTTAGAATCAATATGAATCCAAGGAACTTTATAGGATGTTTAATCGAAAGTAGGTGTCTGCTCTGCTTATCACTCACTCTGTATAACCCTCACTCATTTATGCAGGTGTTAAAAAATAAAATAATAATCATTTATTTCCTTGTAAAGACAAATGTCGACTGTACTACTAAACCACATTTCTTCCTGCAGAATACATGCAATAAGGTTTAATTTGGCGACAATTCAACCGTTCACTTAGTTATTGGTAACATTTCATTGAAGCCCTTGCTTCCAAAATTTGGGGACTTCTTTCAGTGCACCAAGCAGAATTCCATTGATCCAATTTGATTATACTGAGCGAATCAATTCCAGGAAATCAATCCAGTTCAATTTGAACATTCAAATGGAATTGCTAAATCGGGTCACGTCAATGTGCATTTCCATCCAGGTAGAAAACACAAGGCTTTCCATTTGTGCAGAAAGGCCTGAATGCAGCCAATTCCTTCAATTAGGTGGCTGGAACTGATTTTCCCATTTCAATCAGAAAGTTGATTGGATTAGAGAGTTTGGTGTATAATTGCATTCTGTTCGAATCTCCAAACTGAATATGTGCACGAACCAAAGTGCTTGGCACAGAGTATAATCTATCCAAGCCTAAGAGTTTTTTATTATTATTATTGTTATTAAATGAGTAGGAAAGTATAGTCAATGTAAGATTAATATGATATAGTTTTAAGGATACAAGCCTATCTACACAGACACACTGTTGTTAGGAAAACCTTGCTCAGATCTAGTTACACATAATTGACAAATAGGTTCCCATGCATATGTGGGTGTTTGCGGGGTGGATATGTCTTTTATGGTGTGTGCATGTATTTATTTTTATTTTATTTTATTATTATTATTTATTTATTTATTCTTTGTCCAATATACAATACATATGAAAGAGAATAGACATTAAGTAATATATATAAAGATTGAAAGTAAGAAAGAAGAGAAGTAGAAGGAAAGGAGAGAAAATATATGATATATGAGATAAGGAAAGACAATTGGACAGGGGATGATAGGCACATCAGTGCACTTATGTATGCCCCTTACTGGCCTCTTAGGAACCTGGAGGGGTCAATCTTGGAGAGTCTTAGGGAGAAATGTTGGGGGCTGGGGGCTGACACCACTGAGTCCGGCAATGAGTTCCACGCTTCGACAACTCGATTGTTAAAGTCATATTTTTTACAGTCAAGTTTGGAGCGGTTAATATTAAGTTTGAATCTGTTGCGTGCTCTTGTGTTGTTGCTGTTGAAGCTGAAGTAGTCGTTGACCGGAAGGACGTTGCAGCATATGATCTTGTGGGCAATACTTAAATCGTGTTTTAGCTGCAGTTCTAAGCTTTCAAGATCCAGGATAGATAGTCTATTTTCGTAAGGTATTCTGTTTCGAGTGGAGGAGTGAAGGGCTCTTCTGGTGAAATACCTTTGGACGTTTTCGAGAGTGTTGATGTCTGAGATGTGGTGTGGGTTCCAGACAGATGAGCTGTATTCGAGAATGGGTCTGGCATAGGTTTTGTAGCCTCTAGTCAGTAGTGAGAGATTGCCAGAGCAGAAGCTACTTAGGATCAGGTTAACAGCCTTTTTGGCGATATAGTTGCAGTGGGCTTTAGCACTTAGGTCATTTGATATTAGTATTCCAAGGTCTTTTACTGAGTGAGGGTTGGCTGCGAGAATTTGTTTATTCAGTTCATAAATGTGGTCTTTTTGCTGATGTGGAGGGTAGAGCATTTGTTGGTTGATATTTGAAGTTGCCAGGTGTTAGACCAATCTGAGACAAAGTTGAGGTCCTTTTGGAGAGTGAGTGCGTTGTCAGTGGTGTTGAAAAGTTTCACATCGTCGGCAAAAAGCACACAGTTGCTTGCGATATTATCACAGAGGTCATTGATGTATAGGATGAAAAGAGTAGGACCTAGTACGCTGCCTTGGGGAACGCCGCTTTTGACAGGGACGGGGGAGGAGATGGCGCTTCCGATTTTGACAACTTGTTGCCTGTTTGACAGGAACGCAGTAATCCAGTTGTGGAGGAGTCCTGAGATGCCATAGGATTTGAGTTTTAGGAGAAGTTTGTCGTGAACCACTGAGTCAAAGGCTTTGCAGACGTCGATATAAATTGCATCGATGGATCTTCCTTGATCAAGGTGGGTGGTCCAGATGTTTTTGCAGTGAAGTAGTTGAAGGTTGCAGGATAGTTTCTTTCTGAATCCAAATTGTTTTTTTTATAGTAGGTTATTAGATTCTAAGTAAAGGGTGATTGATCTATTTATAATTGATTCCATGATTTTACAAGGGACGCAGCATAGTGATATTGGTCTGTAGTTATCAACTAGTGATGGGTCTCCTTTTTTGAGAATGGGGATGACTACTGCTTTTGACCACAACTTGGGGAGAGTGCTGGTCCTGAAGGTATATGTGATCACCCCACCTCACCGACAAAACACCCTAGAAAGTTTGTCCCATACCTGAAGGCGACTTTTCAAAAGGAAACTGGAGTTTGTTTTTCCTTGAAAACATTTCGCTTTACAACCCATGAAGCTTTTTCAGTTCTGACTATGTGATGGAGGATGGAAGGAATTCCATTCCTTGCAATCATCTGATCATTATCACTATGAATACTGCAAATGGGTATGGAACTTTTTTGAAACTGCTGAAAGGACTGTGTTGTAAACAGGAGCTAGCTAGCTAGCTAGCTAGATAGATAGATAGGATAGGATAGGATAGGATAGGATAGGATAGATAGATAGATTAGATAGATTAGATAGATAGATAGATAGATAGATAGGTAGGTAGGTAGGTAGGTAGGTAGGTAGGTAGATTAGATAGATTAGATAGATTAGATAGATTAGATAGATAGATAGATAGATAGATAGATAGATAGATAGATAGATAGATAGATTAGATAGATTAGATAGATAGATAGATAGATAGATAGATAGATAGATAGATAGATAGATAGATAGATAGATAGGGCAGGGCAGGGCAGGGCAGGGCAGGGCAGGGCAGGGCAGGGCAGGGCAGGGCAGGGCAGGGCAGGGCAGGGCAGGGCAGGGCAGGGCAGGGCAAGATAGATAGATAGATAGATAGATAGATAGATAGATAGATAGATAGATAGATAGGGTAGGTAGGTAGATGATAGGTAGGTAGATAGGTGGATAGGTGGATAGGTGGATAGGTGGATAGATGGATAGATGATAGATAGATAGATAGATAGATAGATAGATAGATAGATAGATAGATAGATAGATAGATAGATAAGGTAGGTAGGTAGGTAGATGATAGGTAGGTAGATAGGTAGATAGGTAGATAGGTGGATAGGTGGATAGGTGGATAGGGGGATAGGGGGATAGGTGGATAGATAGATAGATAGATAGATAGATAGATAGATAGATAGATAGATAGATAGATAGATAGATAGATAGATAGATAGATAGATAAGGTAGGTAGGTAGGTAAGTAGACGATAGGTAGGTAGATAGGTAGATAGGTAGATAGGTAGATAGGTAGATAGGTAGATAGGTAGATAGGTAGATAGGTAGATAGGTAGATAGGTAGATAGGTAGATAGGTAGATAGATAGATAGATAGATAGATAGATAGATAGATAGATAGATAGATAGATAGATAGATAGATAGATAGATACCATCTGCCAAATATTATAAAATTCCGATTCTTCTTGATTATTTAACTGTCTCGTCATCATATCTAGCTCAGCACATTCTAAAATTTACCTAAGTATTTCTTCTTCTTTCGGTGTCTCCGTTTCTTTCCACCTTTGTGCGAAAATGATCCTAGCGACTACTAATACATGGACTATTAAATAATATACTGTATATCTTCTTATATTTGTTATTTGAAGTGCCTTATAAAAATGTTGCAAATGTTGTAGCTGAAATGTTTTAATATTCAATGGTGGAATTTGTTACCTAAAGCAGGAGTCTCCAAGCCCGGGTGGCCCACTTCTGGCCTGAGGCATATTCGGAACCCGCCCCTCGCATTCCCAGGTTCCCTTCCCAAGGGTGGGCTGCTGAGGGTTCGCAGGGGTTCAGGAGAACCTCTAGCTAAGATTCTATGAAGTTTGGAAAATCCCAAAATCCCACTCCTGGCTGGCCATGCCCACTCCACCCCTTCTCTCGCAGGAGTTTTAGTTTTGGCTTTTAGTTGTCAGTTGGCCCATTAGGGATGTGCCACTCTGGAGAGGGCTTTGGTTTAAGAGAAGAGTCCACTTTTCCCGATGTACTTTGTGCTCCCTTCTTCTGTCCTTCAGTTGTAAATTATCATAGTTGTTGTTATTTATTGTTTTATCATTTTAACTTTTACTGGTTATTAATGTTTGTAACTCACCCAGAGTCCCCTACACAGGATTGGCAGCACACAAATATAATAGATGTGTAGTAAAATGGTTATGTAGTTAGATAGGGATAGTTATCTATCAGATAGATTGATAGATAGATAGATAGATAGATAGATAGGTAGGTAGGTAGGTAGGTAGGTAGGTAGTTTAGTTTTAGTTTAGTTTTATTGGATTTATATGCCGCTCCTCTCCGAAAACTTGGGGCAGCTAACAGCAATCATAGACAATATATAATAATAATCCAATAATAATAGCAAAGGTAGGTAGGAAGGAAGGAAGGAAGGTAAGAAGGTAGGTAGGTAGGTAGGTAGGTAGATAGATAGATAGATAGATAGATAGATAGATAGATAGATAGATAGATAGATAGATAGATAGATAGATAGATAGAAGACAGACACACAGACACAGAGAGAGACAGAGGGAGGGAGGGAGGGAGGGAGATATAGAGAGATAATAAATAGATGATAAATATAAAGACAGATGAATGATGATGATAGATGATAGATATAGAGATGATAAATTGATTGATTGATTGATTGATTGAGTTAGTTAGTTAGTTAGTTAGTTAGTTAGTTAGTTAGTTAGTTAGTTAGTTTATTTTGGAGGCAGATAAATCCAGGGTGTGCACAGGGGCTCAGGGAGGGTGAAAATCAGGCCAGAAATGGGCTACAGCACCTCCAGAGTCTGAGGAGGCCATTTTCACCCTTCTGGAGGCTCAAGGAAAGCCTCCAGAGCCCAGGGAGGGCAAAAATGCCCCTCCACAATGGTGCAGGAGGCCAACTAGGCCACACCCACCATGGCCACGCCCACCGAGCAACCAGGCAGAGAACCCCTTGCTAAATTTTTGAAGCCCATCCCTGTTCCCCCTCCCCACTCCACCCCATCTGGGCCCACCAAGCCGCTTGGGAATAAAACTTTTATGAGAGTTGATGAGCTCTTGGCGAAATCTACAAAACACAATAATCAAGCCGTAACACAGAGGATTAAAATAGTTGTTTCTATTTGCAGCCCAATTTGCAGCGAAGGGCTGTTCCCTATTAGGAAGGAGACTCTTATTATGTGAGCATGTTTCTTGATTTGTGCTTAAGAGGGGGGGGAGAGCTGATAAAGCGCTACTTCAATCACAGCAACAAATGTTTTGTTTTGTTGGATTTAGCTATTTAGGGCCTGAAGGAATGTATTCTGGAGGAAGTCTAAATAGGTGAATGAACAAATAACGTTTTTGCGCAGCAGACTCTGTTCAGTACATTAAGTAAACCACCCCCAATTTCTCATCCTGATGACAGCTGTATTTCTCAGCACCTTTTTCTCCTTGCCTTAAACCCAAGGTTAGGATACTACTCTACTACGCCCTGGTCCGGCCACACCTGGAGTACTGTATTCAGTTCTGGTCACCACACTTTAAAAGAGACATTGAAACTCTGGAGAAGGTGCAAAAAAGAGCAACCAAGATGATTAAGGGACTGGAAACCAAGACTTACAAAGAGAGACTGAGGGAACTGGGCATGGATAGCCTAGAGAAAAGGAGGGCCAGAGCGGACATGATAGCAGTCTACAGGTATACGAGGGGATGTCACAGAGAGGAGGGGATCACTTTATTCTTCAGGGCACCAGAGGGCCGGACGAGGAACAACGGCTGGAAGCTGTCCAAAGAGACATTCAACATGGAGATAAGGAGGAACTTCCTGACGGTCAGAGCGACCAATCAATGGAACAACCTACCAGCGGACGTTGTGAACTCCAACACTCTGGACATTTTTAAGAGAAGATTGAACTGCCACTTGACTGGTGTGCTGTAGGGTTCCTGATTGGGCAGGGGGTTGAACTCGATGGCCTTCATGGTCCCTTTCAACTCTAACAATAAATAAATGAATGAATGAATGAATGAATGAATGAATGAATGAATAAATAAATAAATAAATAAATATAAATAGAAACATAGAAACATAGAAGACTGACGGCAGAAAAAGACCTCATGGTCCATCTAGTCTGCCCTTATACTATTTCCTATGTTTTATTTTAGGATGGATATATGTTTATCCCAGGCATGTTTAAATTCAGTTACTGTGGATTTACCAACCACGTCTGCTGGAAGTTTGTTCCAAGGATCTACTACTCTTTCAGTAAAATAATATTTCCTCACGTTGTTTTGGATCTTTCCCCCAACTAACTTCAGATTGTTTCCCCTTGTTCTTGTGTTCACTTTCCTATTAAAAACACTTCCCTCCTGAACCTTATTTAACCCTTTAATATATTTAAATGTTTCGATCATGTCCCCCCTTTTCCTTCTGTCCTCCAGACTATACAGATTGAGTTCATTAAGTCTTTCCTGATACGTTTTATGCTTAAGACCTTCCACCATTCTTGTAGCCCGTCTTTGGACCCGTTCAACTTTGTCAATATCTTTTTGTAGGTGAGGTCTCCAGAACTGAACACAGTATTCCAAATGTGGTCTCACCAGCGCTGTATATAAGGGGATCACAATCTCCCTCTTCCTGCTTGTTATACCTCTAGCTATGCAGCCAAGCATCCTACTTGCTTTTCCTACTGCCCGACCAAATAAGTTGGGGAAAGAGGAACAGCGGATATAGCAATGGCATTTATAATATTTAGACTGTTTACTTTCCTCCATGTAGTTGTAGTACTATTAAGGACTACTCATCGAGTACAGTTTGTCAGTCAGTTACAAATCCATCTGATGGTGCTGCTGTCTATCCCAATTTTTTCTAATTTTCCAATTAATAGGTTGTGGTCTACTATGTCAAATGCCTTGCTGAAGTCTAAGGGGGGCGTTTGCCCAGGTTCGCCTGGTGCACCAGTTGCGACCCTATCTAGACCGGGACTCACTGCTCACAATCACTTATGCCCTCATCACCTCGAGGTTCGACTACTGTAATGCTCTCTACATGGGGCTACCTTTGAAAAGTGTTCAGAAACTTCAGATCGTGCAGAATGCAGCTGCGAGAGCAGTCATGGGCCTACCTAGGTATGCCCATGTTTCACCAACACTCCGCAGTCTGCATTGGTTGCCGATCAACTTCCGGTCACAATTCAAAGTGTTGGTTATGACCTTTAAAGCCCTTCATGGCACTGGACCAGAATATCTCCGAGACCGCCTGCTGCCGCACGAATCCCAGTGACCGATTAGGTCCCACAGAGTGGGCCTTCTCCGGGTCCCGTCAACTAAACAATGTTGGTTGGCGGGCCCCAGGGGAAGAGCCTTCTCTGTGGCGGCCCCGACCCTCTGGAACCAACTTCCCCCGGAGATTAGAACTGCCCCTACTCTCCTTGCCTTTCGTAAGCTCCTTAAGACCCACCTGTGTCGTCAGGCATGGGGGAACAGAGACATCTCCCCCGGGCATATACAATTTATGAATGGTATGTGTGTATGTATGTGTGTTTAGAAAATGGGGTTTTTAAAATGTTTTTAGTAGAAATTTAGATTTGTTATAAATTGTTTTTCACTTTGTTGTGAGCCGCCCCGAGTCTGCGGAGAGGGGCGGCATACAAATCTAAATAAATAAATAAAATAAATAAATAAATAAGTACTGTATGTACGGTATATACTAATTTGTCAAAGGTTGTTTTGGCATGATCTATTTTTAGCAAACCCACGCTGGCTACTAGTTATAACTTTATTGTTTCTAGATGCTCGTAGATCTGGGTTTTTATTATTATTATTTTCCCCCACTATCTTCCCAGGTATTGATGTTAGGCTGATTGATCTGTAGTTTCCCAGACCTGGGCTTTCTTTTTGTTTTTCCCCACTTCAGCTCTTTTCCAATCCTCAAGTGAGTCCCTGATGGTCCAGGATTTTTGAAACCCGGATAAGACGGAGTGGCTGTGGGTTCTGCCTCCCAAGGACAATCCCATCTGTCCGTCCATCACCCTGGGGGGGGGAATAATTGCCCCCCTCAGAGAGGGTCCGCAACTTGGGCGTCCTCCTCGATCCACAGCTCACATTAGAGAACCATCTTTCAGCTGTGGCGAGGGGGGCGTTCGCCCAGGTTCGCCTGGTGCACCAGTTGCGGCCCTATCTGGACCGGGACTCATTGCTCACAGTCACTCATGCCCTCATCACCTCGAGGCTCGACTACTGTAATGCTCTCTACATGGGGCTACCTCTGAAAAGTGTTCGGAAACTTCAGATCGTGCAGAATGCAGCTGCGAGAGCAGTCATGGGCTTACCTAGGTATGCCCATGTTTCTCCATCACTCCGCAGTCTGCATTGGCTGCCGATCAGTTTCCGGTCACAATTCAAAGTGTTGGTAATGACCTTTAAAGCCCTTCATGGCATTGGACCAGAATATCTCCGAGACCGCCTCCTGCCGCACGAATCCCAGCGACCGATTAGGTCCCACAGAGTGGGCCTTCTCCAGGTCCCATCAACTAAACAATGTCGGTTGGCGGGCCCCAGGGGAAGAGCCTTCTCTGTGGCGGCCCCGACCCTCTGGAACCAACTTCCCCCGGAGATTAGAACTGCCCCTACTCTCCTTGCCTTTCGTAAGCTCCTTAAAACCCACCTGTGTTGTCAGGCATGGGGGAACTGAGACATCTCCCCCGGGCATATACAATTTATGAATGGTATGTGTGTATGTATGTGTGTTTAGAAAATGGGGTCTTTTAAAATGTTTTTGGTAGAAATTTAGATTTGTTATAAATTGTTTTTCACTTTGTTGTGAGCCGCCCCGAGTGTGAAACTGAACTGAAACATCTCCCCCTGGGCATGTTTAATTTATATATGGTATGCTTGTGTGTACGTCTGTTAGTATATGGGGCCTTTTTAAATTTGTCAGATTATTTATGATTTGTTTCCACGTGTTGTGAGCCGCCCCGAGTCTTCGGAGAGGGGCGGCATACAAATCTAATAAATAAATAAATAAATAAATAAATAAATAAATAAATAAATAAATAAATAAATAAATAAATAAATAAATAAATAAATAAATAAATAAATAAATAAATAAATAAATAAATAAATAAATAAATAAATAAATAAATAAACAAACAAACAAACAAACAAACAAACAAACAAACAAACAAACAAACAAACAAACAAACAAACAAACAAACAAACAAACAAACAAACAAACAAACAAACAAACATACATACATACATACATACATACATACATACATATATATATATGGTACAATATTTCTGAGATGATATCTGCCAGCTCCTTCAGAACATCAGGTCTCAGTGATTTATATTAATCAAGGTCAGAAAGATGATCTCTTAACATTTTTTTGCTTATACTAATTATTAGTTTGGTAGATTGTTGTGGTTGGCTCTGGCCCAGCTCCTGCCCCAGGGAATGGGGGGGTGGATGCAAGGGAAAATTCAACATGTCACAGCCCTGTGTTATTGCCGACAGAATCAGATCAGAGTTTAGTTTCCTCGGACGAAGAAGAAGGTGGGAGTGACTCAGCAGAGGAGGGCTTGGCACACAGCCAAGGCAGTCAATCTTCCTTATCTTCTATAGCTTCAGATGATGACATGTTGGACCCACGCAAGTGCAGAATTATGTGTAGAAGAGACCAAGTAAGAACATATTACTGGAAATAAGGGAGGCCACCTGTGTTTGGGTGGGGCTCCAGTAATTAGGGCTGCTGCTATAAATAGCAGCATGTGGGTTTGGCCATTGTGGAAGAATATCTGTTGCAGTTTCGTCAGGAATCTTGTGTGCTGGACTTTGCTGCTTTTTCACACCTTTGAAACCAAAGCAGAGCAGTGTGTGTGTGTGTGTGTGTGTGTGTGTGTGTCTCCCTTCGTTGGAAGAAGAAGGTGTGTGCAGTTTCTCCACAGCTGCTGGCTAAGTACTTAATGACTGCTTAAGGGAAATTGTACCAACTATCTGGTTGTTTTGGGAAGAGTGCTCTTTGCAACACAAAAAGAGTGCTTAGTTTATTTTGACTTTTGTGATAAAGAACATTGCTTTGAATTTTCAAACGTGTGTGTGTATGTGAAATTTGTATCCTTGAATTTTCAGGAGGCTCCTATCAGAGAGAATGAGTTAAACAGCTCTGCTTTCCCTCTACTCTCTGTTTCTCTCTTGCCATCTTCTCTCTTTAGTGGGCTCTTTCCTTGACTTTTTTCTTGTTATTTATATGTTGAAAAAAACCATTTTTTAATTATCTTTGACTTTTGTTGCAAGTCTTTGTTCATTCTGAGCTTTTGCCTTCCTGACTTCATCTTTGCCTTAGTTATGTGTCCCTATCTTTGTGCTTATCTTTTGTCAGTTTTTGCAGCACATCTGGCCAGCACAGCAAATGAACTTCAGCAGGATTCAATTATATAGAAGAAACTTCTTTATATACAATACCATACAGCAGAATCCAGAAGTACAGAATCAATAGTCACAGAAGCAGGATCTAATACAGAGACAAGATAATACACTTATATATACAGTTCAGTCAAACAGAGGCACTTAGACCTGGCCTGCACGACCTCCCTTGAAACAGTGAAGGACCACCCTGCAGTGTCTCTGTCAGAGCTTGTGAGGGCTGTTTTCGCTGGCAGAGTGCTCTGACCACCACAGATGCCCCAAACGTGAGTGACAACAAGCTGGCCACACCCATCCTGACCACCCCAACCTCCCCCCGAGGTCAAACAGAATCCTGTTGCCCTCAACGAAATCAAGTTTGATACCCCATAGAATATTTTTATTGATTTGATTTGATTTGATTTGATTTGATTTGATTTGATTTGACTTGACTTGACTTGACTTGATTTGATTTGATTTCTATCTATCTATCTATCTATCTATCTATCTATCTATCTACCTACCTACTACCGATCTATCTACCTACCTACCTACCTACCTACCTACCATCTATCTATCTATCTATCTATCTATCTATCTATCTATCTATCCATGCATCCATCCATCCATCCATCCATCCATCCATTTATCCATCCATTTATTTATTCATTCATTCATTCATTCGTTCATTCATTGGATTTCTATCCCACCCTTCTCCTGTTTACCGTGGAGAAACAGGTCTGAAAATGTGCAAGGTTTTGAAAAGAACAAGTCTATGGCCTGTAACGTAATTTCATTATGCATTGCTATAGTTTCCAAGAATCATTTTTTTAACTAGTTAGATCTAACCTTTGGTTTAGGTACACTTTTCAAGTTAAGCCTCCAAAACAGGGAGGATACACGGGGTACTTAAAGTTCCACATCACAATCCATCTGCTGCTTGCTTGAAAGAAATGGAATTGAATAAAGAAGCCAGGTCAGTCTTACATTGTGGACGTATTGAGCGAAGATTGGTTTTGATAATTTATTGATGTTTTTGCAGAAAGCTTCTATACTGCCTCGAAATATAGTTCTGTGTTGTTTTCTTGATACCTACCCAGGGTAGGCATTTACATTTTTTACTCCATCCCTGGTGTACTATAGCACATTAACTTAAAAAAACAAATACAGTTCCATCAAAGTCTTCCTTAAAGCTACTGAGCTTAAAACACTAATGTTTCTGATAAGGTTGTTAAGCCCTACAACATAAAATGCAGGATGGATAGCCTCATGCCAACAGACCTAATGAAGGAAGAAGAAAATGAACAGAAAATATACTTTTATGGAAGCTGCCTACTGAAATAAAGGGAATAAAACAGTAGTTTAGCCTTGCTGAATCATTTCTATTGTAATAGCGCTATTACCAGTTGCATTTTTGTGTTGGTAGAAGGAAATAGTTATTCTTTTCTTTTCAAGTAGGAGGAAATAAAGACAGCTATATCTGCACACATCTACAACAAAGAGCAGGCCTACCTTACTTCTAATATTTATTGATTAATCTGTATCCAATGCAAAATCAAAATATCACAGTGCCCTCATCTGAACTGAGATCTGGTTTTTTTTAATTAATTGAATCTGATACCAACTGGGAAACAAACTCTGCAGGAATTGGGAGAGCAAACAAATTCCTCACCAACTTAGCTGACAGCTTTGTCATCCAAAAAGTTGAGGAGGGAACTAGAGAGAAAAAAAAAACTATATTGGACCTCATTCTTACTGGTAAAGAAGAAGGGATAGAAGGAGTTGAAATTGCTAGGACCTTGGGCAAGAGTGGCCATGTCATATAGGAATTCAATACAATGCAAACACAAGCAATAGAACATAACCAGTGTCTTAAACTTTAAAAGAGCTGATTTTAACAAAGTCAGAGAGATTCTAAGAAACATTCCATGGATGAAAACCCTAAAGGGGTAAACAACCCAAGAAACTTTGCAACTTTGAAAAATAGGATAATAAAAGCCTATGCCAACACAATACTACTGAATAAACTGAAAGACCAAAAAAAAAGTCAGAGTATGTTCATGGATTGGAATAGATATGGCAACATGTTCAACCAATGGGGGCTCCTTGCTATCTAACTCAGAGTTAGACAGCAAGGAGGCTGGGGAGGAACATGGGGGACCAGTCATGATGAGGACCATCTTCTACTCTTTCTATTTTTCCACATAACCTCCAGCGAGACACAAGGGTGTGTATGCCCTGTCGGTACCACTCCTTGTTCTGGTCACGAAGCTATTTCTGCACTGTGCAAATCACCTCTAATGGCCTCACCTTCTGTGTCCAGTGACTAACCGTACTTCTGTTGACTGCAGATTCTCTATAAACTGTACACAAACATTTGTGAATGTCCTCAACGGTTCCTTTCTCCACAGTGAGAAATTCAATGACAACATGCTGCTTGTAACGTACACAGGGGTGGGCTGCTGCCCGGACCGGGGGGGGGGACCCAGTGGGGTAGCAAAAATGAGCTCCAGCCCAGAGCACCTAATTTGCCCAGGAATATGTTGATAGAAAATGTAGGGCATCTTGCATAACCCATGCCCACAGTGTGGTAGTAAAAACTTAGTAGCCCTTCACTGAGCGTACATCACTTACAGACGTCATTTCGAAACACTGCTACAGCTATGCTATCTGTCTGATGAAACACAAAATTTACACACGCACTCCTGACAATTCAAATAATGTTGTTGTGGTTAGCTCTGGCCCAGCTCCTGCCCCAAGGACTGTGGATGTGGGGTAGACATCCACATGCTGCAGGCCTGTTTTGCCCCCGGTGGAATCTGCTGATGAAGGCTCCTCTGACCAAGAAGACATGAGTGACAGGGAGGAGGAGAGTGGGGCAGACAGCTCAAAAGGAGATCAATTATCTAGCTCCTCTTTGGATTCAGAACAAGAGTGAATGATACAGCCACGCATGCGGAGAGCCATGCTTAGGCAACAACAACTGAGAGATTATTATCAAAGGAAATGAGGCCACCTGTGGTTGGGTGGGGCTGTGGAAATTAGTGAGGCTGCTATAAATAGCAGCCTGTGGGTTTGGCCATTGTGGAGGATTATCTGATCGTTGTGTTTCGTGACTGCTTTACTGACTTTGACTTTTTGTGTGCTGATTTTTCCCCGCTTTGAAACTAAACCAGAGCAAAGTGTGTTTCACTTTGTGAAAGAAGAAGGACTGTGAATTGCCTCACAGCTGCAAGATAAGTATCACAGAACTGATAAGGGACTTGTACAAATTACCAGTTTGTTTGGAGACCAGTGCTCTTTGCTATACCAAAAGAGGGCTTGGTTTAAGTGAATTTTCCTTATAAAGAACATTGTTTTGAATTTTCAAACGTGTGTGTGTCTGAAATTTGTACCTGTGAATTTTTGGGAGGATTCTACCAGAGAGCCCGACAGAACAAATGTATATCTAAAGTTTTGCATTCGTACCATTGCTGCAGGCTGAGGAAAAAAAATGTGGTGCATTACTGGGTGACCCTCGTAATAAGGGATGAAATTTCCTCCTGAGAACATTTTGCATTGTGTAAACACTGCCTTTCCTCCCCAAGCATATAACATAATCAGCTACTCTAAAAAAAAGGGGGGGAGTGATGGAATTTGTGGTCCACCCAGAGTTGGTAAGGAGAACAGACGTAAGGTCCATGCTTCACAGAAAAGATTGGGTAAGTGGTTTTCACTTCAAGAGGCAGAGGGGATTACAATAAAACCCCTCAGGGTTATTGATTATTTTCCATGTCTTTGTTTTTCCTTCATCTTCATTTATAACAATTTAGAATGCCACTGTTACTAAATGTGTAATTGGCATCTTCTGGTTAAAAAAAAAATAAGATCACATTGGAGATTTTTCACATTTGCTGACTATTACATAGGGCATAGACGCAATGGTGTATAAAATCAATAAATAATTACAGAATGATAACACTGCCTCTTTGATGTCTTAAATTATAAGAAGTTTGCGACCTGCACTCCTGTCCTAAGAGCAGTTTCTCCATCTCTCTCTCTCTCTCTCTCCCTCTCTCTCTCTCTCTCTCTCTCTCTCTCTCTCTCTCTCTCAACTGGTCCTTTGAAGAATGGAGAATGAATCTCCACCTGGGAACTGTCATAGGTACTAACCAGAGATTTCAAAACATTTGTAGAAGCATGGAACTCATTACCCCTAACCCTCAACATTTTTCCCTTAGACTATCCACAATTGACCTCTCCAGGTTTCTTAGAGGTCAGTAAGGGGCGGGCATAAGTGCACCAGTGTGCCTTCCATCCCCTGTCCAATTGTCTCTCCTTATCTCATTTATCTTTTCTTCCTTTCAAATATGTTCACCTATACTTTTATATCTTTTCTTCTATTCTTTTCTTTATTTATAGTATTACATATCTATTCTCTTCAATGTGTATTATATATTGGACAAAATAAATAAATGAATAAATGAATGGATAGATAGATAGATAGATAGATAGATAGATAGATAGATAGATAGATAGATAGATAGATAAAATAAGCAAATACTTTACAGCATGAGTAAGTACAACATATTTCAACAGTTCCCAGAAGATGATGGTAGAGCGGACCACTGGATAGTTCAGAAAAAATATCCAAAGGTGTTTAGAGATCCATAAGAACTAATGAAGACATGTTGGCATATCTCCTCTGTTAAGATGTCTAAAGCAATTAGTGCTATAGCAAAATCCCAGAAGAGGATCAGGAATATTAATGTCATTTAAATTCATGTATATTTGAGAGGCCACCATCTTCTCAATTACCTGTCTCATAAATGGAACATATAATGCAGCCACTTGCATATTTCTCCAACACTCTGTGGTCTGCATTGGTTGTCAGTTGGTTTCTGGAACCAATTCAAAGTGTTGGTTATGATCCATAGAGCCCTTCATTTCTGACAGTCTCAAAATGGGTGAGCAGTGTCATCGGGCAGTAGGAAAAGCAAGTAGGAGGCTTGGCTTCATAGCTAGAGGTATAACAAGCAGGAAGAGGGAGATTGTGATCCCACTATATAGAGTGCTAGTGAGACCCCATTTGGAATACTGTGTTCAGTTCTTGAGACACAATTAAACGGGTCCAAAGACAGGCTACAAGAATGGTGGAAGGTCTTAAGCATAAAACGTATCAGGAAAGACTTAATGAACTCAATCTGTATAGTCTGGAGGACAGAAGGAAAAGCGGGGACATGATTGAAACATTTAAATATGTCAAAGGGTTAAATAAGGTTCAGGAGGGAAGTGTTTTTAATAGGAAAGTGAACACAAGAACAAGGTGACACAATCTGAAGTTAGTTGGGGGAAAGATCAAAAGCAACGTGAGAAAATACTATTTCACTGAAAGAGTAGTAGATCCTTGGAACAAACTTCCAGCAGACGTGGTTGGTAAATCCACAGTAACTGAATTTAAACATGCCTGGGATAAACATATATCCATTGTAAGATAAAATGCAGGAAATAGTATAAGGGCAGACTAGATGGACCATGAGGTCTTTTACTGCCATCAGTCTTCTATGTATCTATGTATCTATGTTTCATGGCATGGGACCAGAATACATCCGAGACTGCCTTCTGCTGCATGAATCCCAGCGACCGGTCAGGTCCCACAGAGTCGGCCTCCTCCAGATTCCATCAACCAGACAATATTGTTTGGTGGGGCCCAGGGGGAGAGCCTTCTCTGTGGGGGCCCCGGCCCCCTGGAATCAGCTCCACCCTAGAGATTTGTACAGCCCCCATCCTCCTTGCCTTCCATAAGAGTCTGAAGACTAACTTATGCCCCCAGGCTTGGGGCCATTAGTTCTTTGCCCCCTGCCCAAAGAATGTTTTGAGAGAATGTGAAGTGATTAGAATGATTGTTTTTATGGGGGGGGCTTGGGGGGGTAGATTTTTAATTAGTTAATTGGATTAAGATATTGTGTATTGTATATTTTATATGTAATGAGACACCCCGAGTTCTCGGAGAGGGGTGGCATTGAAATCCAATTAATAAATAATAAATAAATAATGTTGTTCCCTAATTGCTCAGATTTTTTTTTCAGATCAAAGGGAAGTTTCACCAATAAAAGCTTGTTAATCTCTTTTAGGCAGAGAGAAATGCATACATCCAGCAAGGACTCAATCCATATCCATAGTTAATCTTTGGCCATCTTGGCCTGGCCACATTAATTAGCCAGGAAGTGGTAACCCTAATATCTTCACGCAACCTGGCAACATCTAAAAGCTCAAAAGGCGAAAAGATTCAGTTATAGGGACTGAGCTGAAACAGGTCTTAATGACTTGCAATTACAGAGAATAGTATTCAACTATATGTGACAAATACACATATAAGAAAAATGTAAATATCGTGCAAACGTTCATTTATTTCAGTAATGTAATTTAAAAGGTGAAACTTAATATATGAGAGATGCTCACAACATTCAAGGCAAGATAGTTCAAGCTGTGATTTGCCATAATTGTGATGATTATGGGGTACAGCTCATGAAAACCCCAAATCCCCCATCTCAGAAAATCAGAATATTACATGCAATCAATAAAACAAGGATTGTACATAGAACAATATCAGACACCTGCAAAGTATAAACATTAGAATGAAACCCAAGTACAGTGATACCTCGTCTTACAAACTTAATTGGTTCTGGGACAAGGTTTGTAAGGTTAAAAGTTTATAAGATGAAACAATGTTTCCCATAGGAATCAATGGAATCAATGTTTCCCATAGGAATCAATTAATGCGTGCAAGCCCAAAACTCACCCCTTTTGCCAGACGAAGCACTCATTTTTGCACTGCTGGGATTCCCCTGAGGCTCCCCTCCATGGGAAACCCCACCTCCAGACTTCTGTGTTTTTGTGATGCTGCAGGGGAATTCCAGCAGGGGAATCCCAGCAGTGCAAAAACGGGTGCTTCGCTGGCAAGGAAACTCCAGGGGTGGGGTTTTCCAGTGAGGGGAGCCTCAGCAAAATTGCAGCATCACAAAAACATGGAAGTCCTCGAAACCCCACCTCCGGACCTCCGTGTTTTTGTGATGCTGCAATTTTGCTGAGGCTCCCCTCTCTGGAAAACCCCACCTCTGGACTTCCGTTGCCAGCGAAGCACCCGTTTTTGCGCTGCTGGGATTCCCCTGCTGGGATTCCCCTGCAGCATTGCAAAAACATGGAAGTCCAGAGGTGGGGTTTCCCATGGAGGGGAGCCTCAGTGAAATACCAGCAGCACAAAAACAGGCGCTTCGCTGGCAACAGAAGTCTGGAGGCGGGGCATCCCAGTGGCGGTGGCTTGGGTTTGTAAGGTGAAAATAGTTTGGAAGAAGAGGCAAAAAAATCTTAAAACCCAGGTTTGTATCTCAAAATGTTTGTATGACAAGGGGTTTGTAAGACGAGGTATCGCTGTACTGGGTACATATGCATACTTATAGTTTTTTCTCCATGTACAATCCTTGTTCTATTGATTGCAAATAGGAAAATATTTCTCCTTTTGTTTTGTTTTTCTTTCACTTTATTTTGCTAGCCCTCTACCAGTAAAAAAATGGAACTTGGGGGAGGGCACACACAGCACCCCTGAGTTCCATTTTGAGTGCCAGAAGCACCATGGGCCGGTTGTTTGCTGTTTCCAGGATGGCCTTGCAATCCAGATTTAAGCACCCCGTGGCCAGGATCAGGCCCACTGGCCTTGAGTTTGACACCCCACCCTAGTGTATCATGCTATATTTTTAACTTAGGGAAGAGAAGAATTGTATGCAGGAAGAATTGCACCGGAGGCAGAATGGACACCAAGAGCTGGATTTCAAATGGGTCACTTTATTAAAGTTAAATGAACTGATTATCGTCAAATAATCAGGACCTGCAGAGGCCATTAAAATTTTTGGGGTGGAAATAATTCACAAATAACCTTCCTGGGCAACCATGGGCATAGCTCCTTGCTGAACAAGGTGAAGGTACCACGACTTCACCTGGATCCTGGCCATGCCCAGGCGTGTGGGAGGACTCACCATCCCATCCCCTTCCGGTTACTGGGATAGGTGAATCCCAAGAGCAGCCCTTCTCCAATCACCCAGGTCGGTGCAGACACCATGAGCTCCTGGCGAGAGGCTGCCCATCATCTTTAAAGATGCCCAAAGGAGAACACACAGTTGCTACCACCGCCCAATTTCTGCCGCTAACTTGCCAACTCCAGTGACCAAAGGCAAGCCAATTATCCAATTGTGCCTAAATGCGCTACAGCCCCTAACCAGGCCACCCTGACTCTCCAATGTGGAATAGGCGAAAAAACGGTTGCCGCTAAAACGCTGAGACTGCAAAAAATTCCTATTTGGCCCCCGCGGGTGACCCCTTCGAGGCACACTGCAAGATAGGGAGGGCGAGCGGGTGTCCACTTCTTCAGGAGCTGGGGGCGAAGGAAGAATGCATGTGTCATAGCCCTACTTATAGGGCACGACCGGCACACACCCCCAGCACCAACGGGCCATGCAGAACATGCAAAGCCCGGCAACAGCGATCTCGTGGTCCCCTGCAATATCGCGGCCGCCAATTGACAGATTACTGGGCTGTGTTCATCCTGGCCCCGGCGCAATTCTCTGCCCACCGTTAAGGCAACCAGCCATGCATTTGTATAAGTATTTGCTTTTTTCAGCACAAAGTTTTTATTTTAAATACAAATGGAGCAGATGAATTTGTTAGCAATTTGACATGATAAGTTGAGCACATGTTACCAACTTTGGAAGCTGGTGGGTAGTCTATACTCGAGATTTTACTTCTGCAATAGAATAAATTGAACTTCTCTCTTGACTACTTAGTGAGGGAAGCTACATAAGTGAAGGCTATAAACACATATTATCTAAGCACCAATGCTTTTGGAACCCTGAGTTCTTGTTTTGTTTTATAATATTTCAAGGAAAATGAAATTAAAAGCACATAAGGGAGTGTTATCTGGAATGAAATACTGATTAATATGTCAAATGGTGAAGAAAATGCTTTGTTACATTGTCCCTAGTGCTATATTTCTGCGGTCCAAGTCACCGAGTCCAATATCCAATCGATAGAGCAAAGAAGTAGAATGT
Organism: Erythrolamprus reginae; assembly: GCF_031021105.1. Lineage (NCBI taxonomy): Eukaryota > Metazoa > Chordata > Lepidosauria > Squamata > Dipsadidae > Erythrolamprus > Erythrolamprus reginae. The sequence goes on from NC_091954.1 coordinate 11,228,602, forward strand.
TTTACATTTTCCAGATTAAAATGTAAGCCTCTTCTTACATATTCCTTCTTACATACATAAATCTCACCAGGCTCAAGGTTGACTCAGCCTTCCATCCATCTAAGGTGGGTAAAATGAGATTGTTGGAGGCAATATGCTTACTCTCTGTAAACTGCTTAGAGAGGGCTGTAAAGTAGTGTAAAGCAGTCTATAAGTCTAACTGCTATTGCTAGCAACTGGCTTGGCTTTATTATTTTGCTTTGTTTTTCATGATTCCAAAAAACAAAAAACAAACCAGTGCATGCTTTAAATTCTGGGGTTGTTTTTTTAAAAAAAACAGAATGCCCCACCAAATGAGTCTCTGTGGGATGTTTCTTATATACATCTGGAACACTTTCCTTCAAGTTCTTTTGAGAAATAGCTTTCCATCATTTACTTAACAATCGTTTTCATTATCAATCGTCCAAAACAGGCAATTCCCAGTGAAAGGGGAAACCAGATCACCTTCTAACGCATGCCAAATCATTACTCAAAATTTATTGCTAATAATTTTCCCCATCGTATTCCTGTTCCTACAGTAGCATGGTGTGATCTTCCTCCGCTTTCTACAGAAGGCTCTGTAGAACAAAAAAAAAAAGATTACTGTAATCCTTTTCTTCCCATGACATCCAATCCCTGTAATCTTCTTGCTAGGTTAGTGGCAAAATCCTACCTGCTAATGTCAAGGCCGACTTTACAAGAAAAACTTACTCGCAAGGCTTCCTTGTATTGATAAATAGTGATCGGTGGCTTGAAAAAAGCTATCCAGGGCAAGTGCACCAGGGAAAGGCCGAAGACTAAGCCCAACCTATAATTTAGCCATCGAATTTGTCTGCATTTTTAAAGCACTTGGATAATTCACTGACGTGTTCTTTTACAATGAGATTTTGATTGAATAATTACCTAGTATATCCTTGGGCATAAACAACATTTACAAGTATAAATACATAAGGGAAGACTCTCATACTGAAAATGATTTTGATACGATGTGACAAACCAGGTGATAGGGTATCCTTATTACTGACAGCTGACATCAGGCACACAATGATCATATTTAGCCTGCAAAAGGTTGTACAGTCCCTAGATGGCAGCAGGGAGACCTTGAAGCCTGAGCTCTTTGCTGCCAACTAATGATCACATGAATTGTTTGCAGTCAAGACATGGAGGTCTTAGGGAAGTAAGTCCATAGCAATTAATCAGTCCTGAATGTTTTATTAACCAAACATTAGAATGGAATGAAATGGAATGGAATGGAGTAGAATAGAATAGAATAGAGTATAGTAGAGTAGGGTAGGGTAGGGTAGGATAGGATAGGATAGAAACATAGAAACATAGAAACATAGAAACATAGAAACATAGAAACATAGAAACATAGAAACATAGAAACATAGAAACAAACATAGAAACAAACATAGAAACAAACATAGAAACAAACATAGAAACAAACATAGAAACATAGAAACATAGAAACATAGAAACATAGAAACATAGAAACATAGAAACATAGAAACATAGAAACATAGAAACATAGAAACATAGAAACATAGAAACATAGAAACATAGAAACATAGAAACATAGAAACATAGAAACATAGAAACATAGAAACATAGAAACATAGAAACATAGAAACATAGAAACATAGAAACATAGAAACATAGAAACATAGAAACATAGAAACATAGAAACATAGAAACATAGAAACATAGAAACATAGAAACATAGAAACATAGAAACATAGAAACATAGAAACATAGAAACATAGAAACATAGAAGTCTGACGGCAGAAAAAGACCTCATGGTCCATCTAGTCTGCCCTTATACTATTTTCTGTATTTTATCTTAGGATGGATATATGTTTATCCCAGGCATGTTTAAATTCAGTTACTGTGGATTTATCTAGCACGTCTGCTGGAAGTTTATTCCAAGGTTCTACTACTCTTTCAGTCAAATAATATTTTCTCATGTTGCTTTTGATCTTTCCCCCCAACTAACTTCAGATTGTGTCCCCTTGTTCTTGTGTTCACTTTCCTATTAAAAACACTTCCCTCCTGAACCTTATTTAACCCTTTAATATATTTAAATGTTTCGATCATGGATAGGATAGGATAGGATAGGATAGGAAGGGACCTTGGAGATGTTCTAGTCTAGCTCCTTGCTCAAGCAGGAGAACCTATACAATCTCAGACAAATGACTGCCTGGTCTCTTCTTAAAAACCTCCAATGATGGAGCACCCATGATTTCTGGAAGCAAGTGCTTCCACCGGTTAATTGTTCTCATTGTTAGGAAGCTTCTCCTTAATTCCAGGTTGCTTCTCCCTTTGATCAGTTTCCAACCATTGCTTCTTGTCCTGCCCTCTGGTGCTTTGGAGACCAATTTGATCCCCTCCTCTTTATGGCAGCCCCTCAAACACTGAAATATTGCTATCATGTCACTCCTGATTCTTCTTTTCTTTAGAATACCCAGACCCTAACTGTGCAGCCATTCTTCATTCTAAGATGTTGGGGCAAATAATGACCAGATATTACAATCTCAGATTCTTGGACTGAATTAATTGAATACAAGGATCCTCTTTGTAGACTTTAATTCAGCATTCAATAGTATCATCGGACCAGAATACCTACGGGACCGCCTTCTGCTGCACGAATCCCAGCGGCCGATTCGGTCCCACAGAGTTGGTCTTTTCCGGGTCCCGTCAACTAAACAATGTCATCTGGTGGGACCTAGGTGAAGAGCCTTCTCTGTGGCAGCCCCAGCCCTCTGGAATCAACTCCCCCCTGAGATTCGAATTGCCCCCACCCTCCTTGCCTTCCGCAAGATGTTGAAGACCCATCTATGCTGCCAAGCATGGGGGGATTAATTCCCCCCCTCACCTTTTCTGACTTAAACACTTGAGATTGGTGTGACTGTTTTAGAATGGCTAGTTTTTAACAATACAGGTTTTTAAATATAGTTTATATTGGATTTGTATTCTATGGTATTTTATTGTTGCTGTGAGCCGCTCCAAGTCCTCGGAGAGGGGCAGCATACAATTCTAATAAATTATTATTATTATTATTATTATTATCATCATCATCATCATCATCATCATCATCATCATCATCATTATCCAGGACATACTTCTAACTAAACTAAACTAAACTAAACTAAACTAAACTAAACTAAACTAAACTAAACTAAACTAAACTAAACTAAACTAAACTAAACTAAACTAAACTAAACTAAACTAAACTAAACTAAAAACTAAACTAAACTATACAACACCAGACAACACAGTATCAACAGTAGAGACCTTCAAGTTTCTAGTTTCTATCATATCTCAAGACTTAAAATGAACACCTAACATCAAAAACATCATCAAAAAAGCACAACAAAGAATGTTCTTTCTGCACCAGCTCAGGAAGCTCAAACTGCCCAAGGAGCTGCTGATACAGTTCTACAGAGGAATCATTGAGTCTGTCATCTGCACCTCTATCACTGTCTGGTTTGGTGCTGCAACCCAACAGGACTGACACAGACTTCAGAAGATAATCAGAATTTCAGAAAAAACAATTGCTGCCAACCTGCCTTCAATCGAGGACCTGTATACTGCATGAGTCAAAAAGAGGGCGGAGAAAATATTTACTTTTTATTTTTTTCCTGAATGCCATCACTCTACTAAACAAATAACTCCCTCAACACTGTCAAACTTTTTATTAAGTCTGCACTTCTATTTCTACTAGTTTTTTCTCATCATTCCTATCATCCTTTTCCTCCCACTTATGACTATATCACTGTAACTTGTTGCTTGCATCCTAGGATTTTTATTAATATTTATTGTTTCTTTATTGTTTATTTGACCCCTATGATAATCATTAAATGTTGCACCACATGATTCTTGACAAATGTGTCTTTTTCTTTTGTGTACACTGAGAGCATAGGCACCAAGATAAATCCCTTGTGTGTCCAATCATACTTGGCCAATAAAAAATTCTATTCTATTCTATCTATCTATCGACCAAGAAAATAGAAAAGAACCATGTTCACATATCCTGTTTCTAAGGAGATCTTGGTGCGTGAAAAATATTGGCAGATTTCACTACAGTCCACAGCCATCAGTTCACAAATAATTCCGAGAGGCTCGGCAGGCGAACAAAATCAAACAGGGGATGAAATGAAGTCCCACCAGCTTCCAATCCCATCCATCATGGTTTGTTAACCTAATAGAAAATAGACTCTTTTCCTTGGTGGATGAGAATACATTAAGTCTGAGGCAAGAGCAAAACACACAGCTCTTAAACCGTTCTGTCTGCTTTCATCCTGTTAAATGAACAGAGAAAACACCATTAAGAACATTCCAGAATTTTAAATGTGCCTGTCTCGTAGGAGCTGTGGCGATTGGAAATGGCATTTGCTCACGTTCCAAGAGGCTCCAATTGAGGTCATTATAGATTTGTTCCAGAAGGGATTTCTATATCCAAAAAGAGCTCCTGTTAAAATCCAGAGTAATTTTGTTTCATCGTCATTGGCATCCTTCAGTCTCGAAAGACTATGGAATCAAGCTCTGGAAAGAGTTCCCAAAATGCCAATTTGGTAAGCTGGAGTAACCTCTCCAGAGCAGGAGACCTGAGTAGGTTAGTATCCTATCACTCATGCCCTCATCGCCTCGAGGTTCGATTACTGCAACGCTCTCTACATGGGGCTACCTTTGAAAAGTGTTCGGAAAGTTCAGATCGTGCAGAATGCGGCCGCGAGAGCCATCGTGGGGCTTCCTAGATTCGCCCACGTTTCTGCAACACTCCGCGGCCTGCACTGGCTGCCGATCAGTTTCCGGTCACAATTCAAAGTGTTGGTCATGACCTTTAAAGCCCTGCATGGCATTGGGGCAGAATACATCCGAAACCGCCTTCTACCGCACCAATCCCAGCAGCCGATAAGGTCCCACAGAGTTGGCCTTCTCCGGGTCCCGTTGACCAAACAATGTCGTTTGGCGGGCCCCAGGGGAAGAGCCTTCTCTGTGGCGGCCCCAGCCCTCTGGAATCAACTCCCCCCAAAGATTAGAACGGCCCCCACCCTCCTTGTCTTTCGTAAATTACTCAAGACCCACCTTTGTCACCAGGCATGGGGGAGTTAGGACATTCCTTCCCCTAGGCCATTACAAGTTATGTATGGTATGTTTGTGTGTATGTTTGGTTTTTATAATAAGGGTTTTTAGATGTTTTATTAAATTGGATTGTTACATGTTGTTTTTAATCATTGTTGTTAGCCGACCCGAGTCTGCGGAGAGGGGCGGCATACAAATCCAATAAATAATAATAATAATAATAATAATAATAATAATAATAATAATAATAATAATAATAATGATAATAATAGTATGGAGAATAGACTGTTATCTAAGCAGCAGATCACCCATCTCCATGTCTCTGAAATAATCCAATGGAATGGCAAATCCAATACAAACTAAATAAACATAATCTCACAGACAACCCCCACTGGGAATACTAATATCAAATGATTTAAGTTCCAAAGCCCACTGCAACAACATCACCAAAAAGGCTTCTAGAGTTGTTAATCTGCTCCTGCAACTTCATACTACTCACCAGAGTTTACAAAACTTTCGCCAGACCCATCCTTGAATACAGCTCATCTGTCTGGAACCCATACCGCATCTCGGACACACATCAACCAAAAAAAAAAAAAAAAAACCCCACAAATAAAACCAGACAAAAGCTTCTTTATTCTTAAATTCCATTGTTAACATGCCCAATTCAGTATCAGGATTAAATCCTTACCTGACATCATATTCCAAACTGCAGAGAGAAAAATTGTAATCAAGGTAATGACTTTAACAATGTAAAACTACTTAGTCACGGTGACTCTACTGATTGTAATGTAACCTGATTGGATGACAAATGTATATACCATGATGCACCTTTGCATAGGTGTGTCTTAGCCTGTGAATTAGTGTGGCTTAGTTTGGATTAGTGTGGTTTGTGGTACCTGAAGAATATTGTGGCTGAAGACTTGTAGCTGAGTATTTTAAATGAGAAGAGTAGATATTTTTATTTTTATTTATTTATTTATTTTGTTCAATACACAATAATACACAATGAATGTTACAGAGGATATAGTAGAGAGGAAATACGAGATATAGGAGAGGCTATAGGACAGGGGACGGAAGGCACTCTAGTGCGCTTATGTGAGTATTATGAATAGTATCTTATAAAGAAATAGCTACAGTGTGAATAGTGTAGTTTTCCTGCAAAGGAAGTAAATATTTTCTTAAGAAACTCTGCAGTACTTGTCTTCAATTACCTTCAGGACTATGGTTCCTGATATCTTGGTCTGAGGCTAGCTGATTTAGCTATCTGGATGAGCTAGCTTCTGCAAAACGCTACTCCAACATTCAGCACATTCTAAAAAAGGCATTTTCATGAGAAAAGCAAGGGACATGTGTTCCGTAGCAAGAATTTCAGGAGATCTGGTAAAGAAGGTTTGCCTATTTGCCGATGACTCTAAAGTGTGCAATAGGGTTGATATTCCTGGAGGCATCTGTAATATGGTAAATGATTTAGCTTTACTAGATAAATGGTCAAAGCAATGGAAACTGCAGTTTAATGTTTCCAAATGTAAAATAATGCACTTGGGGAAAAGGAATCCTCAATCTGAGTATTGCATTGGCAGTTCTGTGTTAGCAAAAACTTCAGAAGAGAAGGATTTAAGGGTAGTGATTTCTGACAGTCTCAAAATGGGTGAACAGTGCAGTCAGGCAGTAGGGAAAGCAAGTAGGATGCTTGGCTGCATAGCTAGAGGTATAACAAGCAGGAAGAGGGAGATTATGATCCCGCTATATTATGATTCCTGCTGGTGAGACCACATTTGGAATACTGTGTTCAGTTCTGGAGACCTCACCTACAAAAAGATATTGACAAAATTGAACGGGTCCAAAGATGGGCTACAAGAATGGTGGAAGATCTTAAGCATAAAATGTATCAGGAAAGACTTCATGAACTCAATCTGTATCATCTGGAGGACAGAAGGAAAAGGGGGGACATGATCGAAACATTTAAATATGTTAAAGGGTTAAATAAGGTCCAGGAGGGAAGTGTTTTTAATAGGAAAGTGAACACAAGAACAAGGGGACACAATCTGAAGTTAGTTGGGGGAAAGATCAAAAGCAACATGAGAAAATATTATTTGACTGAAAGAGTAGTAGATCCTTGGAACAAACTTCCAGCAGACGTGGTTGGTAAATCCACAGTAACTGAATTTAAACATGCCTGGGATAAACATATATCCATCCTAAGATAAAATACAGAAAATAGTATAAGGGCAGACTAGATGGACCATGAGGTCTTTTTCTGCTGTCAGGGCTACACCCATTGAAAGAATTTCTGAGTGGATTGTGCCTGAAAAATGTATACCAGAAAAATACACTGCATTACATTTTCTCCCTGATCTTCCTGTAATTTATATGCTAATCAGCTGAGGGATTTTGTCTCAGTAAAAGCAGTTAATTCAGGCCTGGATATGGAGCGTCAGGGCCAGAGGTGTGTAAACACACCAGCTTACATACAGACTGTTTGAGGCAGAAATCGACTAATTTGTATGAGCTTGGGACTCGTGGAACCTGGACATCAACTATTGCTGATAGCGTGACATAACAAGGTTTCAGAAACATTAAACCTGGGGTCTCAGCAGTTACCATGGAAACTAATGTCACCCATTAGGGTTTCAATAAATGCCAGTTTTATGCCTGTCTGGAACTATAAAACAGACGTTTGGGTTGTGGGGTAAGGGGGCCTTCGACTTTCAGGCTACTAGCATGGGGTCTTTGATACGTGTGGTCAGGAAATTGACTCCTCGTTTGAACAACTAACCTTGTGGAGTGACCAGAACAATCTGGAACTGAACACACTCAAAGCCATAGAAATGGTGGTAGACTTTAGGAGAAACCCTTCCATCCTTCCACCTCTTACAATACTAGACAACACAGTATCAACAGTAGAGACATTCAAATTTCTACATTCTATTATATTTCAAGACCTACAATGGTCACCTAACATCAAAAACGTCAGCCAAAAAAGCACAACAAAGATGATATTTACTGACCCCTCACAACTTGGATGTTTCAACTCCTACCCTCAAAATGTCACTACCAAGCACTTCCCACCAAGACAACTAGACACAAGAACAGGTTTTTCCTGAACGCCATCACTCTACTAAACAAATAATTCCCTCAACACTGTCAAACTTTTTACTAAGTCTGCACTTCTATTTCTACTAGTTTTTTTCTCTTCATTACTGTCACCCATTTCCTTCCACTTAGGACTTGTTGTTTGTATCCTAAGATTTTTATTAATATTGATTGCTTCTTCATTGCTTATTTGACCCCTATGACAATCATTAAGTGTTGTACCACACGATTCTTGACAAATGTATCTTTTTCTTTTATGTACACTGAGAGCATATGCACCAAGACAAATTCCTTATGTGTCCAATCATACTTGGCCAATAAAGAATTCTATTCTATTCTATTCTATTCTATTTTGGATTACCACTCTCTTCTAGTGCAATTCTAGGATAGTTTGACTGCTGCAGAAATTCAATTGGTTCTACTGTATGTTAAATTCAACTGTTAAATTTAAAACTGATTCCCCCAATTGCTCGGAGGTCTTCCTGGAATAAAAATCAAGCGTAGGCTTTATGAAAATATCATGAATGGAATCCAGGAAGTGATCACCTTGGGGTCCTTAGCAACGTGCTGGTGACGTCAAAGCTCCGAACGCCGAACATGACGCCGAACTTTGCCCGAAGTTTGAAAAAATTTTGAGTTTGTGTTCGGCATACCGAACACCACAAAATTCAGTGCGGGTTCGGTTCGCCCATCACTATTAGTGATGTCTGCAGAATATCAGCAGCAGTTTGGCAAATGAAGCTGAGAAAGAAAGGAGGAGGGAAGAGAGTGGAGGAGAGGGGAGGGAAAGGGAAAGGAAGGGGAAGAAAAGAAGAAGAGAAGGAGAAAAAGAAGGGGCATCCAAAGAAATGTGTCATGCACCGGATGAAGTCACTAAGTTTATTTTGATCCTGCATTTAGCTGATGCCACTTGTTGACACGCAAAACGTATTAGAAAGACAGCACTGTAATGAAAGCTCTTGTTTGACTCACCCTCTCTCCGAACATCAGAAACATAATTAAGTCTGCACATCGGATGGCATATTTGCAGGCTGCAATCTGAGATAAGCTTGGGCTGAATTGATTCCAATGTCTGTTTCCTAGGACTTCACAGCACTTGGAATGCAACCGTGCCAGGGAAAAGGGCAGAGATGAGGTGACCTGCCTTTTCCTCCGGACTCTGAAACAAGGTCATATTGCTGAAACCAAATACAGTGATACCTCGTCTTACAAACGCCTCGTCATACAAACTTTTCGAGATACAAACCCGGGGTTTAAGATTTTTTTGCCTCTTCTTACAAACTATTTTCACCTTACAAACCCACCGCCGCCTCTGGGATGCCCCGCCTCCGGATCTCCGTTGCCAGCAAAGCACCCATTTTTTGTGCTGCTCACATTTCCCTGAGGTTCCTCTCCATAGGAAACCCCACCTCCGGACTTCCGTGTTTTTGCGATGCTGCAGGAGAATCCCAGCAGGGGAATCCCAGCAGTGCAAAAATGGGCACTTCGCTGGCAACGGAAGTCCGGAGGTGGGGCATCCCAGCAGTGGCGGTGTGTTTGTGGGGTTTCCCAGTGAGGGGAGCCTCAGTGAAATCGCAGCATCGCAAAAACACAGAGGTCCAGAAGTGGGGTTTCGAGGATTTCAGTGTTTTTGCGATGCTGCAATTTTACTGATGCTCCCTTCGCTGGGAAACCCCACCTCCGGACTTCCGTTGCCAGTGAAGCGCTCGTTTTTGCGATGCTGGGATTCCCCTGCAGCATCGCAAAAACACAGAAGTCCTAAGGTCGGGTTTCCCATGGAGGGGAGCCTCAGTGGAATCCCAGCAGTGCAAAAATAGCTGGAAAAAAGGGTGAATTTTGGGCTTGCACGCATTAATCACTTTTCCATTGATTCCTATGGGAAACATTGTTTCGTCTTACAAACCTTTCAGCTTAGGAACCTCGTCCTGGAACCAATTAAGTTTGTAAGACAAGGTATGACTGTACTGAATTCCTGGCACTGCATTTCACGTCCTGCCCATCCCCAGTCCTCCCACTCTTCAAAGGGGCTTCATGCTCCGTGTCCTGATGCTAGTCTTCAGCAGAACAGCCCCTTTTTCAGTGTGGAAATTCAAAAAGTTCTGTGGGTGTGGCTTGTGAGTGGGTGGGTGTGGCCAACTCTTTTTTAAACCTTTTAAAGCATTTTTAACTACCAGTTAAAAACTAAACCTGCTAAATTAAACTATTCTAGCGAATAGGTAGTTAAAATTCTTTTAATTTTTTTTAAAGTTCCAGATGTAACAATCATCTGTGCCTGCAATCATGCATGCGGAACTGTGTTCCACATTTTCCCGCCTCGTGCCCACCCCTGGACTCACCTATATGTTTGACATGTCTGTCTGTATGATTCAGAGGTTTCTTTAGATATTAACTTGTTACTAGTTAGCTACCATATTTTTCAAAGAATAAGATGCACCTTTTTAACCCCCAAAAGAGAGTGAAAACTTGGGTGCATCAATGCAGCCCCACCCAGCTACTCCCACCTTTTGGCCTCTGCCTCTCAGCAATTTACCTCCTTGCAGCAAATAGCACAGAGCCTGGTTGGCACAAGCAACCGGTTGTCAGCCTCCTAACCCACAACTGATTGAAGCTGCAGGCAGATCTGCTTGCTAAAATGAAAGTGAAGCTAAAGCTACAAGGAGGCAAATTGCTAGGAGGGAGAGCCCAGAGGCAGAATTATATTTTCTTGTGCTAATCAGTTGCTGAAACTGGATGCAAGGAGATGAGTCAATAACTATAGATGTCTATAGAATGTTCAAATTATTAGACTTATTTTTTAAAGACTGCTTTATTATTATTCTAGACAACTTAACAAAATGAAGAAGCTTTTTATAACAAATGCATGATTTCAAGAGGCCCACAGCTACTGTATCTTCTTTTAAATAGCAGAGAATAATGTATACTTCAAGAAAGTCACATCAATTTTAATAGCATCTGTAAAAGTATAATCTGAAATGTAACAGCGTCCTGTTTTAAGATAAGACAGCTGAGTTAAATTCTGACTTAGTCATGTTTAAATAGTTGGAAGAAGTCAGTGTGATTACATTTTAGAAAACTTTCTGGTATTCATATACTGCCCTAATGTACATTTATCCAATTCTTTGCTATTTCTATGAGTCAGGCACACTTGTACAGAAATACAGAGCAAACAGTGTATATTATCTGTGTTGTTTGCTGGGAGACAGAAGCAGATTGTTCCCCTCCTTGTTTTCCTACCCCAATACTAAGGTGCATCTCATAATAATAATAATAATAATAATAATAATAATAATAATAATAATAATAAGCCACAATTGAAAAATCAACAGACGATCCAAAGTGCAGACTCTGTAAAGAAAGATGAAACAATCGATCACATACTCAGCTGCTGCAAAAAGATCGCACAGACTGACTACAAGCATAGACATGATGCTGTGGCACAGATGATCCACTGGAACCTGTGCCGGAACTACCATTTCACAGTGGCAAAGAACTGGTGGGATCATAAGCCCGAAAAAGTGGTCGAAAATGAGCAAGCAAAACTACTGTGGGACTTCCGACTTCAGACTGACCGAATTCTGAAGCATAACACACCAGACATCCTGATTGTGGAGAAAAAGAAAGTATGGATCATCGACATCGCAATCCCAGGGGACAGCAGAATTGAGGAGAAGCAGCTAGAGAAATTAGTGAAATACGAAGATCTAAAAATTGAGCTGCAACGACTCTGGCATAAGCCAGTGAAAGTGGTCCCAGTGGTCCTTGGCACGCTGGGTGCAGTGCCAAAGGATCTCAGGAGACATTTGAAAACCATTGGAATTGACAGAATCTCCATCTGTCAATTGCAAAAGGCCGCTTTACTGGGATCGACACACATAATTCGCCGCTATATCACTCAGTCTTAGGTGCTTGGGAAGCTCTCAACTGGTGATGAAATACGAAATCCAGCATAGTGATCTGGTTTGCTGTGTTATATTGAAATAATAATAATAATAATAATAATAATAATAATAATAATAATAATAATAATAATAATAATAATTTATTAGATTTTCTATGCCGCCCCTCTCTGAGTGCTCGGGCATCTCACAACAATAATAACAATCTACAAATCCAATATCTAAAAGCACAATTTAAAAACCCTTATTAATAAAATAATCACACTACCCAATCAAACCATACATAAAACAGTAGTTAGGGGAGGTGTCAATTTCCCCATGCCTGGTGGCAAAGGTGAGCTTTCAACAACTTACGAAAGGCGAGGAGGGTGGAGGCAGTTCTGATCTCCGGAGTGGAATTGGTTCCAGAGCGCCGGGGCTGCCACAGAGAAAGCTCTTCCTCTGGGCCCCGCCAAATGACATTGCTTAGTCGCTGGGACGCGGAGAAGGCCAACTCTGTGGGACCTAATCAGCCACTGGGATTCGTGTGGCAGAAGATGGTCCCAGAGATATTTTGGTCCGATGCGATGTAGGGCATACTCCGGTGCATCTTATACTCCAAAACTACAGTATCTTTGGTGTAAATCAATCTTTGTAATTGTGTACACAAGAAGTTTGCTATAAGAAAAAAATACAAGCAGATTGAGAAGAGAAAGCTTGTAAACAGAGGCTTCTGCTCAACCTAGAGAGATTTCTTCCTAGCTCGGAACAGCTTTGCTCAGAAAACCATGTGTCCATGTTCATGATTACTACAGAGAGCCTTATCCTCCATGGGTTTGTCTACGCACCCTTTTCAAAGTGATTTAAATGTACACCTTTCCTCATATGGATCCTGTTGTGGTTAGCTCTGCCCCAGCTCCTGCCCCAAGGACTGTGGATGTGGGGGAGACATCCACATGCTGCAGGCCTGTTTTGCCGCCCGGTGGAATCTGATGATGAAGGCTCCTCTGACCAAGAAGACATGAGTGACAGGGAGGAGGAGAGTGTGGCAGACAGCTCAGAAGGAGATCAATTATCTAGCTCCTCCTTGGATTCAGAACAAGAGTTAATGATACAGCCACGCATGCGGAGAGCCATGCATAGGCAACAACAACTGAGAGATTATTATCAAAGAAAATGAGGCCACCTGTGGTTGGGTGGGGCTGTGGTCATTAGTGAGGCTGCTATAAAGAGCAGCCTGTGGGTTTGGCCATTGTGGAGGATTATCTGATCGTTTGTTGTGTTTCCTGACTGCTTTACTGACTTTGACTTTTTGTGTGCTGATTTTTCCCTGCTTTGAAACTAAAGCAGAGCAAAGTGTGTTTCACTTTGTGAAAGAAGAAGGACTGTGAATTGCCTCACAGCTGCAAGCTAAGTATCACAGGACTGATAAGGGACTTGTACAAATTACCAGTTTGTTTGGAGATGAGTGCTCTTTGCTATACCAAAAGAGGGCTTAGTTTAAGTGAATTTTCATTATAAAGAACATTGTTTTGAATTTTCAAACGTGTGTGTGTCTGAAATTTGTACCTGTGAATTTTTGGGAGGATTCTACTAGAGAGCCCGACAGAACAGATCCCATCACATGCATGGCACATCCATCCATATTATGTATTTCACTCTGCTTTGCTTCTTGAAAGAACCTTTGGTGGTGGTGGTGGGGGTTGTCTCTCAGAATGTTACAGAGAGCCCAGCTGTGAAGTTGAACCAAGAAATCTGTGAAAGGTATCCAAGAAAGTTGCAGCTGTCAAGATAAAACAGATTCTTTGATTTGGTAAACCAACTAATTTGCTCACCCAACTGGGTTCTTCTCAATCTTCAAAGAGAGTCAAATGCAGTTGCTGGTGTAGAATGAGCATTGATGTTCTTTGGGGAGTTATTGTATCAACACAACCACAGCAAGCCTGCAATCTGTTGACAGGGTTCTCAAATGTGTTTTGTATTAATTGATAGCTAGCTAACACGATAAAGTGACGTTGTTTGTCACGCTTCAACATCTAAATGGCCCATTCGATGTTATTATGTTATGTTAAGGCAGAAGTGTATTAATTAGTATTTATTAGTGAAATTTATTTGCCATCCATCTCATTTTGAAAGGACTCTGGACAGCTTACAGCATAAGACATTAAATCATCAGAAATAAATATTCTTAACCTAATAAAAGATCCAATTAAAAAGAAATTCTGTGCTTACTAGTTTTTGGTTTTTTTTTTCAAATATTGAGATAAGGTCATGCCAAGGATAGATCTGGCTTGTATTATTGTTCAAGAAAATTTAGTGAACTTCATTGGTGAGATTTCAATATTTAATTAATAATAATGACCAAAAACACTCTAACAAGTCACCTGTACAATCTTTTTCATGCTGTGTCCTATGCTTTCAATGTTCAGAAACCTTTATAGGTTTCCTGTCCATTTTTATCTGAAAACAACTGGCCTCCAACCTTAGTTTATTCTATTGCCTAACAGGTAATAATCTTGCTCTTAATATTTGACTGCAAATTTAGTTTGGAGCTTCTGTAAAGTTTCTTGACAGGGATACCTATTTTGATATCATACAACTTGATTGTCCCACAGGTGTTTTTTCAGGAGGCAACTGAATTCTTTTTTTTTTTTCCTTTGAAGATATTTTGCTTCTCATCCAAAAAGCTTCTTCAGATCTGACAGGATAGTGGGAAATGGAATTGAAGAACTTTCTTGGATGAGAAGGGAAACATCTTTTTTAAAAAGCAAGTATGTCGCCCCCTGAAAAAGCACTTTTGGGAGAACCATGATCTGGATGATTGAGAATCTCTACAGAGATGCAACTCTGGGGTCGTTGATGTAATTTATGTATGCTGATAAATGGATGTTTGTGGATTGGGGGTGATATCCTGAGTAGTTGGAGCTTGCAGGCTACTTAGCTGTTTTGTAATGTGTGTCTGGGGTGTAACAATTTTTGTTTGGCTATGAGTTCGGTTGAGATATATCATATATATCAGTATATATCAATTACATCAACAGATTTAGTACAATGTCTGACAGTGTTGAGGGAATTATTGGTTTAGTAGAGTGATGGCGTTTGGAAAAAAACTGTTCTTGTGTCTAGTTGTCTTGGTGTGCAGTGCTCCGTAGCGACGTTTTGAGGGTAGGAGTTGAAACAGTTTGTGTCCAGGATGCGAGGGGTCAGTAAATATTTTCCCCGCCCTCTTTTTGACTCGTGCAGTATACAGGTCCTCAATGGAAGGCAGGTTGGCAGCAATTATTTTTTCTTTAGTTCTGATTCTCCTCTGGAGTCTGTGTCGGTTCTGTTGGGTTGCAGCAACAAACCAGACAGTTATAGAGGTGCAGATGACAGACTCAATGATTCCTTTGTAGAACTGTATCAGCGGTTCCTTGGGCAGTTTGAGTTTCTTGAGCTGGCACAGAAAGAACATTCTTTGTCGTGCTTTTTTGGTTGACATTTTTGATGTTAGGTGACCATTGTAGGTCTTGAAATATAATAGAATGTAGAAATTTGAAGGTATCTACTGTTGATACTGTGTGGTCTAGTATTGTGAGAGGTGGAAGGATGGAAGGGTTTCTCCTACAGTCTACCACAATTTCTACGGTTTCGAGTGTGTTCAGTTCTAGATTGTTCTGGTCACTCCACAAGGTGAGCTGGTGCAGAAAGAACATTCTTTGTTGTGCTTTTTTGATGATGTTTTCTATTGGCTGTAGGGTCATGAATATGAACATGTGTTCTATTGGCTGTAGGGTCATGTTGGGGTTATGTAGAGGTCATAATTGGCTGTATAGGCAAAGGACAAATCCTAAGTGTTTGCCTGAGCTAATTTCAACCAAGTTTCTGAGGGTGCTGCCATGTCCTTAGGAGATTGTGAGATGTAATGAGCTCTGTGTCTTCTGCTAAATGGTAGTGGGTTAATCCTATCATGTCTTAATCCCATCACTCTGGAGCTGAAGATCTTTTGTTTTGTAGATAGGATGGCCCAGTCTTTTTTTTAATGCAAGGAGGCTATGTCTGCTTTCTGTCTCTAAAAACACGTTTCTCCATTTCTCATTTAGAGAAATATAATATTCTGCCTTTTTTAATATTTCCCAATATATTTCGTTATTCTATGAGAGGGGTGGGTGCTAACTTTCTACTGTGGGATAATAAGAGTGCAGTACTGCAGGCCACTAAAGCTGACTGTAGATCTGTAGGCCAGTGGTTCAAATCTCATCACCAGCTCAAGGTTGACTCAGCCTTCCATCCTTCCGAGGTGGGTAAAATGAGGACCCAGATTGTTGGGGGCAATATGCTTACTCTCTGTAAAGTGCTTAGAGAGGGCTATAAAGCGGTCTACAAGACTAACTGATATTGCTTATCAGCTGGCTTGACTTTATTATTTTGTTTTTTCATGACTCCAAAAACAAAAACCACAGCAGTGCAAAAAAAGTGCTATTGCTAATGTTGTAAGCCGCCCTGAGTCTAAGGAGAAGGGAGGAATGAATGAATGATTGAATGAATGAATGAATGAATGAATGAATGAATGAATTATTATTATTATTATTATTATTATTATTATTATTATTATTATTATTATTAATTAGATTTGTATGCCGCTCCTCTCCGCAGACTCAGGGCAGCTCACAATAGTGAAAAAACAGTATACAATGACAAATCTAATATTAAAAGTCTATAATAATAAAAAATCCCAAAAACCCCATTGTTTAAAAATCATGCATACAACATGCCATACATAAAACTGCATAGGCAAGGGGAGATATCTCAGTTCCCCCATGCCTGACGGCCAAGGTGGGTTTTAAGGAGTTTACGAAGGGCAATGAGGGTGGGGGCAATCCTAATCTCTGGGGGGAGCTGGTTCCAGAGAGTTGGAGCTGCCACAGAGAAGGCTCTTCCCCTGGGTCCTGCCAGACGACATTGTTTAGTCGACAGAACCCAGAGAAGGCCAACTCTGTGGGAGCTAACCGGCAGCTGGGATTCGTGTGGCAGAAGAATGAATAAATAGATGGATGGATGGATGGATGGATGGATGGATGGATGGATGGATAGAAATACTAAGGAAATACCACTAAATAAATCTTAAAGTGGATTTCATACCAACTGCAATGAAATAATGGTTAGAGACCCATTAAGATAAAATACAAAAAACTAGATTGATGGAAGATTATTTCAGTGTATGATAGGTGAGGCAAGATTCTTATATTCAGAAAGATGGAAAAAATTCATCATTATCCACCATGGAGGGATGGCTGCTGAAATTGACAGAACTTGCTGTGATGGACAATCTGAATTCTTTGATTAGAGACAACTCTTCACTGAGATTCGTCAATGACTGGAAACACTGTATGAACTTTTTGCATGAGGAAAACAATGACTTTGTGATTTATGGTTTTGATGCTTAGAAAGAGTAGGCTATGGAAAGAAGGGAAATAACATGGAATTGGACAGATTGGTTGTGTTTGAAATGTGGGATTGAGAACTAGGCACATTAAACACACACATGTTTTGGGAGACGCTGTATGGAAAACAGGATTATTTATTTAGTTATTTTATTTACTAAGATTTTTTCTTCTTCTTTTATTTAATGCTAGCTGTACCCGGCTACGCATTGCTGTGACTCAGTCTGGAAATAGAAAAAAAAGAAAACGCATGTTTCTAATATGTTTAATTTCACAATGCTTGTGCATGTACAATATTTTTGTTTATTATCTATATATTTATTAATCTTACTTATATGCCACCCAAGTCCCCAAGGACTCGGGGAAGCTTCCAGCAAGAAAAAAAAGCAATGTTTCAAAATCATTTAAAATATTTAATTAAAACACCCTAGTATTGCATACGTAACACTCATTCTCACTCATGGCCGGATCTAAGCAATATTTTATTCAATCAACAATGTTGTTCCATTGTCTTTTCAGATACAGAGATGGTCTGGTTTGCCGACTGCAGAACATGCATCATGTGATTGTCCATGTGCGAAGCAATCCGTGTGTAGATCTAAACCGCACAATTCTAAAGATTGGCTTTAAGCTTTGTTGATGGTGATTGCAAATGCCGATCAAATTGGAAATTGCAATCTCTTAAATTGAAATGGCATATCCGTTGGGATCGTAAGAGTGAAACGAATGAGGACATCTTCACCTTTGAAAGGTCCTGTCAAGATTGTTGCTTCTATGGCATTGATCATTAATTCTTTTACTCTACGCCGCGTGCCGTTGCAAAGCTGATTGATATTTTGCAACATGATAATTGGCACACCGATTTTCCATTGCAATACGTGTGGTGGCATCCCTGGCAGATTGATTGAATTCAAAAATTCTGTTGGATAATTAACTGCTTCATATGCCTCCACAACAGGGTCGACAGACTTGTATGTGACTGCCTCGCTTTGAATGTTGGACTGGATAATATTGTTAAGTTCGTAGACATCTTTGTTCTTGGCTGCAAGAATAGCTCGTTCACTCAGCCAATTGTGGTTCTTATAATTGGTTTGAATAATGGGAAATATGTTAGATCTGGCCCAGCTCCTGCCCCAAGGAATGTGCAGGTGGATGTGGGGGAAACATCCACATGCCGCAGGCCTGTTTTGCTCCTGATGGAATCTGCCAATGAAGCCTCCTCTGACTAAGGAAGCATGATTGACAGGGAAGAGGGGAGTTTGGCAGACAGCCCAGGAGGAGATCAATCATCTGTATCATCCTTGGATTCTGAACAAGAATTAATGACCCATCCACGTGTGCGTAGAGTGATGCATAGGACACAACAACTGAAGGATTATTACAAGAGAAAATGAGGCCACCTGTGGTTGGGTGGGGCTGCAGTAATTAGGGCTGCTGTAATAAATAGCAGCGTGTGGATTTGGCCGTTGTGGAAGAGTATCTGATCGCAGTTCTTCAGGAATCCTGTGTTGCTGTTTTCTGGACTTTGTTTATTGGTTTTTCACGCCTTTGAAACCAAAGCAGAGCAACGTGTGTGTGTGTGTCTCACTTTGTTGGAAGAAGAAGGGGTGTGAAGTTTCTTCACAGCTGCTAGCTAAGTACTTAATGACTGCTTAAGGGAAATTATACAGACTACCCGGTTGTTTTGGGACGAGTGCTCTTTGCAATACAAAAAGAGCGCTTAGTTTATTTTGAATTTTGTGATAAAGAACATTGTTTTGAATTTTCAGACGTGTGTATGTCTGAAATTTGTACCCTTGAATTTTCAGGAGGCTCCTACCAGAGAGCCTGGCAGAACACTTTTCAATCAATTATTCTTTTGACGTCACTAAATTGCAGAAATTATGAGTCAATGAAATTTGTCCTAAGGGCAGAGCAGCTAACACCTTTCTGTTCCCAATTACCAGCAACGGATGTGAGAATATCTCACTTGATTGATCATTTTGCAGCTGGACATGCATATTTGTTGTTAATTTCAGTATCTTTACGTGCCACCACATAGTAGACTATCTCAGGCAAGGATTTATTTCATGTGCTGGTGTTGATTGAGGAATTACAGGTAATATTTGACTGAAATTTCCTGCAAACAATATTAATGCATTTCCAAATGGTCTGATGTTTCCACGCAAATCTTGCAATGATAGATTGTGCATTCATCCCAAACTATAAGTTTGCATTTCTGCAATACTTTTCCTATGTTGGATGCTTTTGAAATGTTGCATGTGGGAGTTTTAATGAATTGCATGTTGAATGCTTTTTAAAAGAAGATACAAAAGCACCGGGCCTCTTCAGAGCAAGCATTTATTTTAAAAAGCTTTTTCGTTTTGTTAAGTTGTCTGGAACAATAATAAAGCAGTCTTTAAAAAAATAAGTCTAATAACTTGAAAATTCTACAGACATTTATAGTTATTGACTTACCTCTTTACATCTAGTTGAGGAACTGATTAGCACAAGAAAATTAGCATCCCAAGTTTTCGCCCTCTTTTTGATGGTAACAGGTGTGTCTTATACTCCCCAAAATACGGTGTATTTCATTTGCAGATTTACATTCCTCTCTGATCTATAACAATGGTGTTAAATGGCACTCAGAAATGCAAATGACATGTTTTAAGGTCCTGTCTTAAACACCTGCATGTTTTTACATGTCACAGGTGTGACATCTCTATAATGGTAGATGTTCTGTCGGGCTCTCTGGTAGAATCCTCCCAAAAATTCACAGGTACAAATTTCAGACACACCCACGTTTGAAAAGTCAAAACAATGTTCTTTATAATGAAAATTCACTTATTAAACCAAGCCCTCTTTTGATATAGCAAAGAGCACTCATCTCCAAACAAACTGGTAATTTGTACAAGTCCCTTATCAGTTCTGTGATACTTATCTTGCAGCTGTGAGGCAATTCACAGTCCTTCTTCTTTCACAAAGTGAAACACACTTTGCTCTGGTTTAGTTTCAAAGCGGGGAAAAATCAGCACACAAAAAGTCAAAGTCAGTAAAGCAGTCATGAAATACAACGATCAGATAATCCTCCACAATGGCCAAACCCACAGGCTGCTATTTATAGCAGCCTCACTAATTACTACAGCCCCACCCAACCACAGGTGGCCTCATTTTCTTTAATAATAATCTCTCAGTTGTTGTTGCCTATGCATCGCTCCGCATGCGTGGCTGTATCATTAACTCTTGTTCTGAATCCAAGGAGGAGCTAGATAATTGATCTCCTTCTGAGCTGTCTGCCACACTCTCCTCCTCCCTGTCACTCATGTCTTCTTGGTCAGAGGAGCCTTCGTCATCAGATTCCACTGGGGGCAAAACAGGCCTGCAGCATGTGGATGTCTCCCCCACATCCACAGTCATTGGGGCAGGAGCAGGGCCAGAGCCAACCACAACAGGTAGATATATAAAAACAAGTTCGTATTTGAATGCAATGTTGTGTCAAAATTTCAAAGATGAAGAACTTTTGGAGATTAAAGTTTTTGAAGAAACAAATATTTACATTTTTATTTATATAGATGGTTACAAATATACATAATACTCTTTCACCTTCAGAGATGAGTTCTTATTGATTTGGAGTGGTTCTATAAAATATGAAGTAACGAGGCTGCCTGGATCACTGGAACCAGTAGTGACCCAGGCTTGCCATGCCCCCTGGTCTTCTTTAGGACCGATATTTCTGAAGCAAACATTATAAACCACTAGATAACTGTTCTGTCTGGGTTAGCCACTGCCCATAATTAAAGATCACACATACAGTATATAAATAATATATATTGATTAAAAGATGTCAAGGCATAAAATGGCAGTATTCCCAAACTAATGACTTCTAGATAAGAACAGACCAGCCTGGTAGCCGAAGACTCATTAAGAAATTCTCTTTCAAGTGTTTCTGTCAGTCAACCAAACTCACACATCTGTGTCACCAATTCAGAGATGCAGATTGCATGGTTTTAAAACTGTATTTGAGGCAGAAATGCTCTTGAAGCTCCGGAGCTCACATATGGAAACGTTGTTCATCATGCTAAAGTCTCACGAGACTGTCCCTTAAATAGTGACAAGGTGTGGCCAAGTGTCCATAGAACTAACACAAAGATCCTTTCCTTCTCAGATAATCTTGCCTGGACATAGTTCTCCGCACCCTTATGTATGGGCTCATTCTCAATTTACTCATCATGCTCTAATTTATTTTCATCCTCTAACTCAATCAATACCATAACTGAAGGTGCTACAGTCTGTGGTTGGTCCTCAGTCTCTAACTCCTCATTTACTCTCGGACTCAGGTGTCAAGAACACTGGCCTAGGATACCAATATACGTCTGTATCTCGATCCTCAAAATCCATGAGCAGCTGAGCTGGACGTGGACCAGTCACAACAGATAATATTGCATCTTATCCATCTTCACTATTTTTTTTCTAGCAGGCATATATAAAATAGTGAGATATTCTCTTGAGCCTCAGTCATATGCTTAAAAAATGGCAATAAAGTTTAACTACCGCAATATTTGCAAGACTGACTGAGAGAAGATATTTGAAGTTTAGCAAACCCTTGAAATACATTATACAAAAGCCAGGTATTTTATTAAACAAGAGAGGAATTGACTATAAGGCCCTTAGTGACATTAAGCATGAACAACCTGACCAGTCAAAGTAATAAGAGACATTGAAGGACAACAGAAAAGTGAAGCTTTTTGTGGATTTGTATGAGTTGATGAATAATCCTGAAACACATAAAAAAGCAATTTATATTTAATTTTCAACTCTTCTGGTCCTCAAGTCTCTGGGGGGGAAAATGAGCATGGTTACTGTATAAAGTACAGAGACCTCATGAATAAGAAGAGTGGCAGAACTGCCAGTTGTTAGCACTCTTAAAAGGAGGAGGAGGGAGGAGGAGGAATAGCAATTCCAAAGCATTGGCTGCCGATTGGTTTCCGGTCACAATTCAAAGTGTTGGTAATGATCTTTAAAGCCCTACATGGCATTGGGCCAGAGTACCTCCGGAATTGCCTTCTACTGCATGAATCCCAGCAGCCGATAAGGTCCCACAGAGTTGGCCTTCTCCGGGTCCCATCGACCAAACAATGTTGTTTGGCGGGCCCCAGGGGAAGAGCCTTCTCTGTGGCGGCCCCGGCCCTCTGGAATCAACTCCCCCCAGAGATTAGAACAGCCCCCACCCTCCTTGTCTTTCACAAATTACTCAAGACCCACCTTTGTCGCCAGGCATGGGGGAGTTAGGATATTCCTTCCCCTAGGCCATTACAAGTTATGTATGGTGTGTTTGTGTGTATGTTTGGTTTTTATAATAAGGGTTTTTAGTTTTTTTTATTAAATTGGATTTTTACATGTTGTTTTTTATCATTGTTGTTAGCTGCCCCGAGTCTGCGGAGAGGGGCGGCATACAAATCCAATAAATAGATAGATAGATAGATAGATAGATAGATAGATAGATAGATAGATAGATAGATAGATAGATAGATAGATAGATAAATAAATCCCCAGTTGCTCATCCTACAGGCAAAATTTGGGAACATTTCCTAAATTTCTGCCTCCCCCTAATTCCCCATTTACCATATTTTTCAGAGTATAACATGCACCGGAATATAAGACACACCTTAGTTTTGGGGTAGGAAAACAAGGGGGGGGGGATCTGCCTCTGCCTCCCAGCAATTTGCCTCCCAGTAGGTAACAAACAGCACAGATGATATACACTGTTTGCTGTGTATTTCTGGGCATGTGTACCTAACCCATAGCAATAGGAAAGAATTGGAGAAATGTACATTATGGCAGTATATCAATGCCAGAAAGTTTTCTTAAACGTAATCACACCCCTATAACGATTTTGTTATAATTGCTGTTCACATGCCAATAAGAAACTTGGTATCCAAGGAGGAAAACAAAGGAAAGAGGCACCCAGGTTCCAAAGGGAATCTGACTGCAACCATTTGGATGCTGAACATCGCTAAAAAAAATAAGGCTTGTTGCAGACTTGTTCAGGGGTGTGCATTTTTACAAGAACCCCCTTTTTGTATCAAAAGAGCATTGGACCAAAGATGAAATAAACTCAATGTTGTGGTTGGCTCTGGGCCAGCTCCTGCCCCAAGGACTGTGGGGGTGGATGTGGGTGAATCTTCCCAGTGTCAACAGTCTGTTTTACTGCCGATTGCTTTGGACAGTGAAGCAGCATCGGAAGCAGGGAGTGACTGTTAAATGGGACCCTCAGAGGGGGTCATGGCAGGCAGCCCATTAGGAAGCAATTCATCCTCCTCCTTATCTTCACTGGATTCTGATGAAGAAGCATTCATTGACGTATGCAGCCGCAGGGCAATGACTAGGAAGGAGCAGCTGCGGAAATACTTCAGGAGATAAGGGAGTTTCACCTGTGGTTGGGTGTGGTTCAACTAATTGGGGCTGCCATTAAATTGGCAGTGTTGTGACTGCAGAAGTGTGGCAGTGGAAGTGGCTTTACTCTCCGGATTCTCCAAGGATGCTCTGTGCTTTGATATCAGGACTTTGAACTTAAACCATAGTCAAACGTGTGAATTTGAAAACGTTTGAAGGAGAGTAGCTGTGACATCTTCACAGCTACTTGTTAATTGCTTTGTGTTTGTTTCTTGTTTTTTCACCACATTCCAGTCTGTTTGCTTTGAAAATGAGCCCTTTGACTACCAAAAGGGTGTTTTGCTTCTATTTTCCTTTGGATAAAGACAGTGTTCTTGCCTTTTCACGTGTGTGTGTGTGTGTGTGTGTGTCCTTTGTCTACCTTTGCATTTAATTAGGGGCTTGTGCTGAGAGGCCGGCAGAACACTCAATATCTGCCCAAGTGTGTGTTGTGGTTAGCTCTGGCCCAGCTCCTGCCCCAAGGACTGTGGATGTGGGGGAGACATCCACATGCTTCAGGCCTGTTTTGCCCCCGGTGGAATCTGCTGATGAAGGCTCCTCTGACCAAGAAGACATGAGTGACAGGGAGGAGGAGAGTGTGGCAGACAGCTCAGAAGGAGATCAATTATCTAGTTCCTCCTTGGATTCAGAACAAGAGTTAATGATACAGCCACACATGCGGAGAGCGATGCATAGGCAACAACAACTGAGAGATTATTATCAAAGAAAATGAGGCCACCTGTGGTTGGGTGGGGCTGTGGTAATTAGTGAGGCTGCTATAAAGAGCAGCGTATGGGTTTGGCCATTGTGGAGGATTATCTGATTGATGTGTTTCATGACTGCTTTACTGACTTTAACCTTTTGTGTGCTGATTTTCCCCCACTTTGAAACTAAACCAGAGCAAAGTGTGTTTCACTTTGTGAAAGAAGAAGGACTGTGAATTACCTCACAGCTGCAAGCTAAGTATCACAGAACTGATAAGGGAATTGTACAAATTACCAGTTTGTTTGGAGACGAGTGCTCTTTGCTATACCAAAAGAGGGCTTGGTTTAAGTGAATTTTCATTATAAAGAACATTGTTTTGAATTTTCAAACGTGTGTGTCTCTGAAATTTGTACCTGTGAATTTTTGGAAGGAGTCTACCAAAGAGCATGACAGAACAGTGTGCAAACACAGAAGAGGGAGGGGGAATTGTTTTATCAATGCTTCTGTACATTTGGACCATTCTACCCTAAGTTCAGGATGCACTTTTCATGTACCAAAGTTGGCAATGGAGAGTCATAACAGCCGTGTTGACCGATTGCTCTTTGCACATGATGAAAGGTTAGGAACAAGAAGCTCTTCATTCGGGTCATATCTGAATGTCAGCTCACCTAAATTGTATCAGGCCTCTGTGTGAACCAAGACATGGCTCTATTCTTCTTTTGATATTTGCAGGGTTCCAAATTCTGCTGTGCAGCTTTCAAGAAGCCAGAGGAAGGAAGATTTCATACAAAAACTCCTCTTACAGAGGAGTGGGGAAAGGACAAACATTTGCCCTCGCTGCTAATATCTATGAAAATGTATTCGGTTGCTAAAGCTTGCATGTTTGGAAAACATTATACAAAATGCAGATGTACAAAATATGCCAATGCCTGATGTAAAAGCAAAAGAAATTGAGCAATGCATGGATACACACTGAGCAATAAGCTACATTCAGAGTAGCTTACAAACCCCTCGTCATACAAACTTTTCAAGATACAAACCCAGGGTTGAAGATTTTTTTGCCTCTTCTTCCAAACTATTTTCACCTTACAAACCCAAGCCGCCGCCACTGGGATGCCCCGCCATTTTTCGCTGCTGGGATTGCACTGCTGGGATTCCCCTGAGGCTCCCCTCCATGGGAAACCCCACCTCTGGACTTCTGTGTTTTTGTGATGCTGCAGGGGAATCCCAGCAGCGCAAAAATGGGCGCTTCATTTGCAACGGAAGTCCAGAGGTGAGGTTACCCAACGAGGGGAGCCTCAGCGAAATTGCAGCATCACAAAAACACAGAAGTCTGGAGGTGGGGTTTCGAGGACTTCCGTGTTTTTGCAATGCTGCAATTTCGCTGAGGTGGAGTTTCCCATGGAGGGGAGCCTCAGGGGAATCCCAGCAGCGCAAAAATGGGCGCTTCGGCTGGCAAAAGGGGTGAGTTTTGGGCTTGCACGCATTAATCACTTTTCCATTGATTCCTATGGGAAACATTGTTTCATCTTACAAACTTTTCACCTTACAAACCTTGTCCCGGAACCAATTAAGTTCGTAAGATGAAGTATCACTGTATAAGATGAATCCAAATTTTCAGCCTCTTTTGGGGAGGAAATAAGTGTGTCTTATACTCCGAACAATATGGTCCGTTGTCAGAGGAATTTGGGTTTGTCCTGGGTCATGAAGATCTCTTTAATATCCATCCTCCAGGAAAGGCTACAAGTGGGCTGACATTTTATATTCAAGACTATTTTTAATAGAATGCTTTCATCACACTTCCTCCTCCTCTTTTCTTCTCCCTTTGTCAAGCCACTCGTATTTCAAACACTCTTCCCTAGCAAATCAGTAATTGCAGTCCAATTACATCTGTGGAGTATGATGGTCCTCACTTAGTAAAATAGCACAATTCTTTGCTTTTCTGTTGAGAAAATATTGAAAACACGCCATCATGGGATGCATAATGGAAGTGAAGTATTCGATCACAAGCAGCGGACTTATTTTCCCTGCAAAACTGAAGAAATGAAATGTGTAGCTTGGGGGTTAAGAAAAAAATAAATAAAAGTGAAAACCTCAGTCTGCCTTTGTTTCCTCCTTTAACTTCATTAGCTAAAATCACTTTATTTATATTCAGTTTACTGCTGCTGGCCTCATGACAAAGAAACTATTTCCACTTTGGTTTCCAGATACTTTCCAAACACTTTCAGAAAAGACCATCCTTTCAGACAAAAACCAGAAGGTTCATCTGCTAGGACAGTGGTTCTCAACCTGGGGGTCAGGACCCCTTTGAGGGTCAAATGACTGTTTCACAGAGGTCAC
Organism: Erythrolamprus reginae; assembly: GCF_031021105.1. Taxonomy (NCBI): domain Eukaryota; kingdom Metazoa; phylum Chordata; class Lepidosauria; order Squamata; family Dipsadidae; genus Erythrolamprus; species Erythrolamprus reginae. The sequence continues at coordinate 11,255,552 of NC_091954.1, forward strand.
CTAAGATCATGGGAAAAGACAAATTTCCCATGGTGTTAGGAACTAAGGCTTTATTCTGGCACCTTGGAACATATTTGGCTGCCGATCAGTTTTGCATTGACTGCCGATCAGTTTCCAGTCACAATTTAAAGTGTTGGTCATGACCTTTAAAGCCCTACATGGCATTGGACCAGAGTACCTCCAGAACCACCTGCTACTGCACGAATCCCAGCAGCCAATAAGGTCCCACAGAGTTGGCCTTCTCCGGGTCCTGTCGACTAAACAATGTCGTCTGGCGGGCCCCAGGGGAAGAGCCTTCTCTGTGGCAGCCCCGGCCCTCTGGAATCAACTCCCCCCGGAGATTAGAACTGCTCCCACCCTCCTTGTCTTCCGTAAACTACTTAAGACCCACCTATACCAACAGGCATGGCGGATTTGAGGCATTTTTCCCCCAGGTTTATTATAATTTATGTTTGGTATGTATATGCTGTTTGGTTTTTAATTATGATAGGGTTTTTAGTTTTTTAATATTGTTTTGTGCCATTATAATATTGTTTTTTATCATTGTTGTGAGCTGCCCCAAGTCTTCAGAGAGGGGCGGCATACAAATCTAATAAATTATTATTATTATTATTAATTAATTAAATTCTACAAGTGACCAATCAGCCGTTTACAGAGGCGGTGTTCCTCTGTCCCTCCTGCCAATCAGCTTAAAGCTCTGTTGGGAGGATTGGTCCTAGACTTATGGTTGGGGGTCACCGCAACCTGACGAATTGTATTAAGAGGTCATGGGATTAGAAATGTGGAGAACCACTGTCATGATGTTATACAGTGTTTAAAACAGAATGCCCAACTTTACTGCATTTGATTTTGCAGCTTTTTTTTAGTTTAGGCAAGAAGTTCTCTCCCTTGATGTTTACAGGACTTGGAGATCTTGCATCTATGAGATAATTTCTGCAACTGAGAAACCCAGATAATATTATCAATGTTGCGTTTTGGTCCAGGCGGGTTCTTCCTGGAGCAGAAAACTTAAAATGTGCTAAAGGAACCCAGAAATAACTCAGGAAGGTTTTATGTATATTAAATTTATCACTGAACTTTGTATGTAGAAAAGCTGCTTTTTCTTTTCCCTTTAAAATAACTGCCACCTACTGAGATCACACATGGTATATTGTGTGAAGCCAAGGTTTTCAATCCTAGTTTCTGACTTCACACAGTATGGGAACCCATCCAATTCTGCCTTATCTACATGGAGCTGATGTAGTTCCCATCTTCAAAAAAGGGGGGGGGAAACGGATCCAGGAAATTACAGACCTATCAGCCTGACCTCAATATCAGGGAAGATTTTGTAAAAGATAATTAAGCAACGAATCAATGAACACCTAGAAGCAAACAAAGTAATTGTTGTGGTTGGCTCTGGCCCAGCTCCTGCCCCAGGGAATGGGGAGGTGGATGCAAGGGAAAATTCAACATGTCACAGGCCTGTGTTATTGCCGACAGAATCAGTTCAGAGTTTAGTTTCCTTGGACGAAGAAGAAGGTGGGAGTGACTCAGCAGAGGAGGGCTTGGCACACAGCCCAGGCAGTCAATCTCCCTTATCTTCCGTTGATTCAGATGATGACACTTTGGACCCACACAAGCGCAGAATTATGCATAGAAGAGACAAAGTAAGAACATATTACAGGAAATAAGGGAGGCCACCTGTGTTTGGGTAGGGCTCCAGTAATTAGGGCTGCTGCTATAAATAGCAGCATGTGGGTCTGGCCGTTGTGGAAGAATATCTGATTGAAGTTCATCAGGAATCTTGTGTTACTGGACTTTGTTGCTTTTTCACGCCTTTGAAACCAAAGCAGAGCAACGTGGGTGTGTGTCTCACTTGATTGGAAGAATGGGTGTGAAGTTTCTTCACAGCTGCTAGTTAAGTACTTAATGACTGCTTAAGGGAAATTGTACAGACTACCCGGTTGTTTTGGGAAGAGTGCTCTTTGCAATACAAAAAGAGTGCTTTGCTTATTTTGAATTTTGTGATAAAGAACATTGTTTTGAATTTTCAAATGTGTGTGTGTCTGAAATTTGTACCCTTGAAATTTCGGGAGGAGTTAGAGGCCGAGGACCCACCAGAGATTGTAGCACCCCCAGTTATGGGATTGAATGAGTCAGAGGACTATGGGGAAATAGAAGAGGTGTCCCCCCTCTTAGATGCAAGGGGTTCTTCGCATTAGTACCTCTATAGGAACTTGGCCACGCCTTGTCGGTATATAAGGGACAGTCTGGGGGGAAAGTGGGCATGGTGAACAACATTTGTAATCATGGCTGGATGTACCAGCTCCAGAATTCAAGGAATACTTTGTTTGCAGACTGTTCAGACTCATGTAAGTTCATCATAAAGTAATCCCATCATCTTAAAAAAAAAAAAACATGGAGAACTGTAAATTTGTATTGCATGACATAAGCATTTCAAAGGAATTTCCCTAATTGATTTTGGCTTCCAGCCCATGACTCTCTCATTATCTCAGAGATAAATTAGCCCCGAACACTGCCAGCATGGACTAAACTTTAACTTGTTTTATACTGGACCTTTTGATAGCAATGTAGTTTTATTTTAGATTCTCTCTCTCTCTCTCTCTCTCTCTCTCTCTCTCTCTCTCTCTCTCTCTGTGTGTGTGTGTGTGCTTTTATTCTGATGGGACCTGGTCCAGACAGAACACCATCTAGATCTTGTTGTGGTTATCTCTGGCCCAGCTCCTACCCCAAGGACTGTGGATGTGGGGGAGACATCCACATGCTGCAGGCCTGGTTTGCCCCCAATGGAATCTGAAGATGAAGGCTCCTCTGACCAAGAAGACATGAGTGACAGGGAGGAGGAGAGTGTGGCAGACAGCTCAGAAGGAGATCAATTATCTAGCTCCTCCTTGGATTCAGAACAAGAGTTAATGATACAGCCACGCATGCGGAGAGCGATGCATAGGCAACAACAACCGAGTGATTATTATCAAAGAAAATGAGGCCACCTGTGGTTGGGTGGGGCTGTGGTCATTAGTGAGGCTGCTATAAATAGCAGCCTGTGGGTTTGGCCATTGTGGAGGATTATCTGATCATTATGTTTCGTGACTGCTTTACTGACTGACTGGTTGTGTGTGCTGATTTTCCCCCGCTTTGAAACTAAACCAGAGCAAAGTGTGTTTCACTTTGTGAAAGAAGAAGGACTGTGAATTGCCTCACAGCTGCAAGCTAAGTATCACAGAACTGATAAGGGACTTGTACAAATTACCAGTTTGGTTGGAGACGAGTGTTCTTTGCTATACCAAAAGAGGGCTTAGTTTAAGTGAATTTTCATTATAAAGAACATTGTTTTGAATTTTCAAACGTGTGTGTGTCTGAAATTTGTACATGTGAATTTTTGGGAGGATTCTACCAGAGAGCCCGACAGAACAGATCTAAGTTAGGAATGGTTGATCTAGAGTTGTCTTTCCAATTCTATTGGGTTTTTTAAAAATTATGCAGTTGTTTGAATCTTCTAAGTGTGTTTTGTGAATCTGGGCTTCCAATATGCTGAATCGCAGTCCTTGATCACACGGAAGAGGCTGACATCCCATGCGGGAGCAAACATTATCACCCTCTGGCAGGCAGGAGAAAGCATCTGGTTGTGAATCAGGGAGAAGGAAAACTCTAGAGAGGTTCTAAGAGGTGAATCTTAGCAGATGGTGAGTTCAAAGCGTATAATTAGAGCCCCTAAGTGACAAACAGCAGAAATTGAGATATTGTGAGGCAAAGAATCATCTCATGGGGCAAACAAATCCCGAGAAATACTTTAGTTTGTCTTATTGCATGGGATTTTTCTTCTTTTCATAATGCCAGATACAGCTTTGTGATTGAGAGGAACAGAAAGTGTAATGTTTTGTAGGAGAGGACTGCTCAGGTAACAAAGCCATGCTATAAATCTTCACAGGTTCTGTCCTGTTGGGCTCTCTGGTAGAATCCTCCCAAAAATTCACAGGTACAAATTTCAGACACACACACTTTTGAAAATTCAAAACAATGTTCTTTATAATGAAAATTCACTTAAACTAAGCCCTCTTTTGTTGTAGCAAAGAGCACTCCTCTCCAAACAAACTGGTAATTTATACAAGTCCCTTATCAGTTCTGTGATACTTATCTTGCAGCTGTGAGGCAATTCACAGTCCTTCTTCTTTCACAAAGTGAAACACACTTTGCTCTGCTTTAGTTTCAAAGCGGGGGAAATCAGCACACAAAAGGTCAAAGTCAGTAAAGCAGTCATGAAACACAACGATCAGATAATCCTCCACAATGGCCAAACCCACAGGCTGCTATTTATAGCAACCTCACTAATTACCACAGCCCCACCCAACCACAGGTGGCCTCATTTTCTTTGATAATAATCTCTCAGTTGTTGTTGCCTATGCATCGCTCTCCGCATGCGTGGCTGTATCATTAACTCGTGTTCCGAATCCAAGGAGGAGCTAGATAATTGATCTCCTTCTGAGCTGTCTGCCACACTCTCCTCCTCCCTGTCACTCATGTCTTCTTGGTCAGAGGAGCCTTCATCAGCAGATTCCACCAGGGGACAAAACAGGCCTGCAGCATGTGGATGTCTCCCCCACATCCACAGTCCTTGGGGCAGGAGCTGGGGCAGAGCTAACCACAACAGGTTCTGATCTCATTGATCTACTAGGATTCATGCAGAGCCATCTCTAGATTCTCTTCTGCCTGGTTCACTTCAAGATGTTTCCTCCATCTTTGCCTCAAAGATTTTCAGGGGAATGAGTGAAAATTTGCTCTCCCGTAGTGGAGTGGAGTAGAGTAGAGTAGAACAGAACAGTATTCTGAATGGAATGGAATTCTATTCTATTCCATTCCATTCGTATCTGATAAGCAGCTAGATCACAATCTATTTTATCACATGCATGGTACACACACACACAAACAGACACATACACACACACACACACACACACACACACACCAGAGAGAGGAATATTCTTCACGCACACAATTTAAGTATTTCCAGGGATGGGCAAGAATGAATGATGGTGAAAAGCTGAGAGACAAAATAGTTAATTAGTCAGTGCCTGCTATCAACACAATATTTAGGTGTAATAAACATCATTGCATTGTTCTGATACTTAGCATCTTGCTTTCTGGAAGGAAGGAATATCTCCAGGACCGCCTTCTGCCACACGAATCCCAGTGACCGGTTAGGTCCCACAGAGTGGGCCTCCTCCGGGTCCCGTCAACTAAACAATGTCGGTTGGCGGGCCCCAGGGGGAGAGCCTTCTCTGTGGCGGCAGCGGCTCTCTGGAACCAACTCCCCCCGGAGATCAGAACTGCCCCTACTCTTCCTGCCTTCCGTAAACTCCTCAAAACCCACCTTTGCCGTCAGGCATGGGGAAACTAAACATCTTCCCCTGGGCACGTTGAATTTATATATGGTATGCTTGTGTGTGTGTATGTTAGTATAGGGGTTTTTCTTAAATTTATAATATTTTAATTAATTGGATCATGTATTGGATTGTCTTTTCACTTGTTGTGAGCCGCCCCGAGTTTTCGGAGAGGGGCGGCATACAAATCCAAATAATAAATAAATAATAAAGAGCCTTCTCTGTGGCGGTCCCGACCCTCTGGAACCAGCTCCCCCTCGGAGATCAGAACTGTCCCCCTTTGCCTTTCGTAAAGTTCTTAAGACCCATCTCTGCCGTCAGGAATTGGGGAACTGAGACATCTCCCCCGGGCCTATACAGTTTATACATGGTATGTTTGTGTGTATGCTTGCTTTTAATAATGGGTTTTTTAGTGTTTCTTTTAAATTATTAGATTTGTTCTTACATTGTCTTTGTTATTGTTGTGAGCCACCCCGAGTCTACGGAGAGGGGCGGCATACAAATCTAAATAATAATAATAATAATAATAATAATAATAATAATAATAATGGAAGGAAGGAAGGCCATTACAAGTTATGCATGGTATGTTTGTGTGTATGTTTGGTTTTACTATAAGTGTTTTTAGTTGTTTTATTAATTGGATTGTTACATGCTGTTTTTTAATCATTGTTGTTAGCCGCCCCGAGTCTGCAGAGAGGGGCGGCATACAAATCCAATAAATAAATAAATAATAATAAATAAAGGAAGATATTTCTAGAGTTAATATAACGTATGGATGATAGGATTGGAAAAGATGTCTTTGAAGTTATATAGGGGGGTATACTGTATACATACATACGTATGTATGTATATTGCAAATAAGATATACCATCAAAGAGCTCATTATGAACAAAAAGTACAGTGAAAAATCTGGGTTGATGTTACAAATTAAGACAAAAAAAATAACATTCTTTATGAACTGTTGTGGTTCAGTCTGGGACCCCTCCGGGAATGGCTGACCTTCTGTCGGTTTCCAGCTCAGAGGGAGAGGCTGAGGAACAGGAGGTGCAGACTGACGAGGAAGAGGAATCCCAGGCTGAAGAAGAAGGACAGCCAGAGTCCCACCAGGGGGAGCTCTCCCCAGCAAGCAGCCTGGATTCCTTAGGGGAAAATGCTCAAGACATCATAGATATGCGACAAAGGAGAGCTAATCAGAGACGGACTCAATTGGCTAAGTATTTCCAGCATTAGAGGTCACAGCTGGGTTTGGCTGTGGTGCTCTTGGGAAAGGATAAAAGGCGGACCCACCCTTCCTGGCTTGTGGAGTTTTATCTTGGAGATTCGTGAGACCTGTCTGTGAACTTTGGTGGCTTACAATCCTGGTTTGTGCCTTGGACTATTGAAACCTTGGGGGGGGGGGGTGCCAGCAAGAAGCTTGTGGTATTGACTGGACATCAGGACCCTGCTGTAACGTATTATAGCCTGTCTGTTGTGAAGACAGGTTTTCCTTTGTGCTTATTTTTTCCAGCTATAAAATACTTTTGGCTTTTACCAGAGTGTCTGGCTGTTTTTTCAGTTGGTGTTGAGGTCTGGGAAAACCCAGACAGAACAATGAACAAAGAGTTGATGTCAAGAAAGCGAAGATGATAGTTTAAATCCTTTGTCTCAATGACAGATAAAGATGGACAATGGACTTGAGAAGTGAAGAGGAAATTAATCCTAGATTTGAAGACATTGACAGACCATGATGAGTTCATAGAGATTGAAGATGTTTTATGATTCCCCCCACCAAAAAAGAAAAAAGAAATAGGTTAATTAAAGCACACTTTTTCCAATGGACATGTATAGCTATGTAAGGTAGGCATTAAGAAAGGATGAGAGAAGGAAGACATCACATCATTCATTATTTAATAAATCAATAAGCATCACTTTGAATTATAGATTTGGAAATGACTACTAAAATACCACGGAGTTCAGGAAGAACCAGCCAATCTTCAAAGGAAGATTAAGTGCTCCCTTGAGGCATTTATTAACAAGCAAAACCTCATCTTCTTTGGGCATGAATTGATGATTGATTAGGGAGAAACATAAATATTATAGCAAGACCAAAGGAAGTTGAAGAAGAAGGAGGAAACAATGGATGAAGGGATGGATGGAATCAAGGGGATGGGAGGATATGCTTGGAATATCTGTAGGTTGAGGTGGGAGGCAGCTATCAATGTCATCATTGGGAGTCAGGATTGACTTTGATGAAACCTACCCAGCTAAGTGGGCACGTAAACAAACTGAATAGATTTTGTTGCATTCAATCCTTTATTTATGCTTTAAATGTTTTTCAAAAGCATTTATGGCATTGGACCAGAATATCTCCGGAACCGCCTTCTACCGCATGAATCCCAGCATCCGATAAGGTCCCACAGAGTTGGCCTTCTCTGGGTCCCGTTGACCAAACAATGTCGTTTGGCGGGCCTCAGGGGAGGAGCCTTCTCTGTGGCGGCCCCGGCCCTCTGGAATCAACTCCCCTCCGGAGATTAGAATGGCCCCCACCCTCCTTGTCTTTCGCAAGTTACTCAAGACCCACCTATATCGCCTGGCATGGGGGAATTAAGACATCTACCCCAGGCTTTCTTATATTTTATGTTTGGTATGTATATGTTGTATGGTTTTTAAATTGTTGGGGTTTTTTAATGTAATTTTATTATTAGATTTGTTCCATTGTTATACTGTTTTTATTGTTGTGAGCCGCCCCGAGTCTTTGGAGAGGGGCGGCATACAAATCTAATACCTTGAATTGAATTGAATTTATCATTGTATTTTTGGGAGTGGAATTGATCATAGTGTTATCCATTCATTCATATATGACTCTCAGCGATTCTATGGGTCAGGTCTTTCCACATCTTCCAATCTTGACTACTTCCTTGAGTTGTTCTATGCTCTGGCTGGTGTCAGATTTGATGGCGTCCAACCATCTTTGTTCTTTGTTGGCCTGGCTTTCTTTTACCATTAGCTTCTCCACACATAATTTCTTTCTCTAGGGAAGGACTAGAGAATAACAGGGACAAAAAAAGTGAGATGATTTGTGATTTTGAAGTGAAATTACTGTATTTTTCAGAGTCAAAGACTCACCTTTTTCCCAATGAAAGAGGCTGAAAATTTGGGTGGATCTTATACTCCAAGTGTAGCCTTTTCCCCAGCCCTAACAAGCTGCTAACAATCTTACGGGCTCTTTCCAGCTTGCAGGTTTTTTTCATTGCTACTTCCTCCAAAAAAGTTTTTTTTCAGCTCTAACGGGTGCTATCTTCCCAGCTTTCAGGATCTTTTCATTGCTACACCCTCCAAAGAAGTTTTATCCAGCCCTAAATTTTTGCAAGCTTCTTTACATTGCTATTCCCTCTAAAAAGTTTTTTTTAGCCATAACAAAGTGCTAATGATCTTCTCGGCTTGCAAGATTTTTTTCATTGCTACTCCCTTTGAAGTTTTTTTCAGCCCTAAGTCTTTGCAGGCTTGTTTTTCATTCCTACTTCCTCCGAAAAAGGGTTTTTTTTCCCAGCCCTAACCAGGGGATAAAATAATGTCCTGAAGTTACCAGACTAAGGACACTAGCCAGATGAATACCTGGTATTGTGGGGTGTTGTGGCCGCAGGCCTGTTTTGCTCCCGATGGAATCTGCCGATGAAGCCTCCTCTGACCAAGGAAGCGTGAGTGACAGGGAAGAGGGGAGTTTGGCAGACAGCCCAGGAGGAGATCAATCATCTGTATCATCCTTGGATTCTGAACAAGAATTAATGACACATCCACGCATGCTTAGAGTGATGCATAGGAGACAACAACTGAAGGATTATTACAAGAGAAAATGAGGCCACCTGTGGTTGGGTGGGGCTGCTGTAATTAGTGCTACAGATAAAAAGAACAGCGTGCTGGTTTAGCCTTGTGGCAGTTTATCTGATTCATTGTTTCGTCAAGATCGTGGTTTTTGTGCTTTTCAAGATTGTGTGTGGACTCTCTGGACTTTAGAATTGGACTCAATTTCCCAGTTAGTGGGTGAGCAATTGGATTGCATTTAACCTGTGCCTTGTGTGTACCACAAAATCCGTTCGACATTTAAAAAGGGAGCTGTTTCTGTTTTTCTGTTTATAAAAACTTTTGGGTTTTCCTTTTATCATGTGGTGTGTGTCTTCCTGGACAAATTACCCTGTAATTACGGGAGGTTGAAACACGCCGGCAGAACACCTGGTAGGTAGATTCCCCCCCTCCTATTTTCCTTCCCCAAAAGTAAGGTGCAGCTTATACAATGAAAACTATGGTCGTTGATCAAAACATTTAAATATGTTAAAGGGTTAAATAAGGTTCAGGAGGGAAGTGTTTTTAATAGGAAAGTGAACACAAGAACAATCTGTGATTAGTTGGGGGAAAGATCAGAAGCAACGTGAGAAAATATTATTTTACTGAAAGAGTAGTAGATGCTTGGAACAAAATTCCAGCAGACATAATTGGTAAATCCACAATGAATTTAAACATGCCTGGGATAAACATAGATCCATCCTAAGATAAAATACAGGAAATAGTATAAGGGCAGACTAGATGGACCATGAGGTCTTTTTCTGCCATCAATCTTCTATGTTTCTATGTTTCTAGTTACTTTAATTTAATTTAATTACTTTTGATTAATTGCTTTGGAAAGCACTACAAAATAATAATGAACTGACCTGGGACGGAAAGTTTATTTGCCTTCTGAAGATCTCAACAGGTATCCAACAACAATAGTCAAATAAATATTTTCTACTCCTTGTTATTTCTGGAGTGCAAAGCACTGTTTGTAGCAGGTGTGGAGTTGGGGAGGATGTCCAGCCCCACATTCATCACCACTTTGATATTCGCTGCATCTCATATCCCACTGAGAACATAAGAAGCCATTGTAAACGGATGAGTGATTTTCATCACATTGTTTGAAATGCCTCCTGCTGTCATCAGGTGGGCTTTTATATGTCCTCACAAAACAGTCCTGACTGGACTACCCATTGTGGCAATACTCCAGCCTTGCACAAAGAGAAGGAATCGGGCTTCTTGTACGGACAATCACATTATTGTTTGGTTGCCTGCTGGACGGCAGCCAAACCTAAGGCAGGATGATGCCATCAATCTCCTGCCTCCTGCCAAGCCCACCCACTTCATCAGCCCTACAATGAACGTACCTGCTTGACTAGGTACCACTAAGGTCCCTTTTTGTGCTAAGTAAAAGAAAAAAAGCTTCTCTGTGGCGGCCCCGACCCTCTGGAACCAACTCCCTCCAGAGATTAGAATAGCCCCCATCCTCCTTGCCTTTCGTAAGCTCCTCAAAACCCACCTCTGCCGTCAGGCATGGGGGAATTAAGATATTCTTTCCCCCTAGGCTTCTACAATTTATGCATGGCATGTTTGTATGTATGATTGGTTTTATAACAAGGGTTTTTAGCTGTTGTAGTATTGGATTTTTACATTCTGTTTTTGTCACTGTTGTTAGCCGCCCCGGGTTCATGGAGAGGGGTGGCATACAAATCCAATAAATAGATAGATAGATAGATAGATAGATAGATAGATAGATAGATAGATAGATAGATAGATAGATGATAGATAGATAAATATAAAAAAAATAAAAAATAATTAATGCAATTGGATTTGAATTATGGAGGAACAACCTCTGATCGGGGAAAGGTTCCTTTTTATCATTTCTTTAGTTTTCACTTCAAAGGGCTTTCTCTGGATAGCATCAGTGATGTGCTTCTATGGGTACAGTCATGTATGCAGAACTGGTAGAAACATTGTTTTTATTTTTTTTCCCCTTCTGGGTTCTGGGTATGTTTTTCTCATCTCAGTAAATGAGCTTGAATGTGTATAGTTTTAGAAGAGCTATGCATGTGTGTGCTTGTACATACGCATACAGTTTATATAGTGTTCTGCCGGGCTCTCTGGTAGGAGCCTCCCGAAAATTCAAGGGTACAAATTGCAGACACACACACATTTGAAAATTCAAAACAATGTTCTTTATCACAAACTTCAAAATAAATGAAGCACTCTTTTTGTATTGCAAAGAACACTCGTCCCAAAACAACCAGGTAATCTGTACAATTTCCCTTAAGCAGTCATTAAGTGCTTAGCTAGCAGCTGTGAAGAAACCTCACACCCCTTCTTCTTCCAACGAAGTGAGACACACACAAACACACACACGTTGCTCTGCTTTGGTTTCAAAGGTATGAAAAATCAACAAAGTCCAGAAAACAGCAACACACAATTCCTGAAGAACTACGATCAGATACTCTTCCACAATGGCCAAACCCACATGCTGCTATTTATAGCAGCATCCCTAATTACTGGAGGCCCACCCAACCACAGGTGGCCTCATTTTCTCTTGTAATAATCCTTCAGTTGTTGTCTCCTATGCATCACTCTACGCATGTGTGGATGTGTTTTTAATTCTTGTTCAGAATCCAAGGATGATACAGATAATTGATCTCGTCCTGGGCTGTCTGCCAAACTCCCCTCTTCCCTGTCACTCACGCTTCCTTGGTCAGAGGAGGCTTCATCGGCAGATTCCATCGATAGCAAAACAGGCCTGCAGCATGTGGATGTTTTCCCCACATCCACCTGCACATTCCTTGGGGAAGGAGCTGGGCCAGAGCTACCCACAACATATAGTAGATAATGTATATTTTTGTGTGCCTGTGTATAATATGTATGTACACATATGGCATATATACATAGAATTAAGTAGTATATTTTGGATGTTCAATAATAGTAAATAGATAGGGAAATTGTATCTCTTTGAGGAGAGGAAAGACCAGGCACCCTAACCCTAACCCAAATCCTTGACGTGAGTGACTCAAGATGGCCACCTTTAAGTCAGACATGTGAAATTTAAATTTACTATTTAATAACTCATATTTTAGTAGCTGCCAGGATTGTTTTTGCACAAAGATGGAAAGAAATTGAAACCCCTAAAGAAGAGGAGGTAATTAAGAAAATTATTGGATGTGCTGAGATGGACATGATGACGAGGCGGTTAAATAATCAAGAAGAATCAGAATTTTACAAAATCTGGGAGACGGTTTATACTTGGTTGAATAAAAAAATGTTTAATGATTTTAAAAAATATATATATTTGAATTTATTACTAGATGTGTCTACAAATAGAAGAAATGTAACATGTATTTTTTTTATAATTCTCTGAATTGATCTAAACAACAATAAGTTTTTCCTTTTTGTATTATGAAGACTTCTATTTTGAGCGGAGCGATTGTAGCTCCTTTTTATGTTATGTGTTTTGTTTGTGATGTCTGTCTTTTGAATAATAATAAAAATATATTTTTAAAAATAAGCCAGTCACGTGACCTTTAAGCCACCCCCAGCCACATGATCATCAAGCCACTCCCACCTGGTCACATGGCAGGCAAGCCACACCCACAAAACAAGCCACGCCCAGGGGTGGTGGTAAAAAAAATTTGCAGCCCTTCACTGGATAGGATACTCATTGAACCCTGGGTTCTCCAAAGATGAATCACTTTCTGTGATTCTTTAAAGCAGCTGCCTCTTTTCCATCTAGTCAATCAACAGACTGAAATCAGCACACACGCACACATCAGAAAGAAGCATGCCCTGATTTTGAATTCAGACCATTTTCTTTTATCGTACTGCTTACATTGCTGTACCTGGCACAGTGGTGAGAAAATTACCATGGACTCAAAATGGGAAGAAAAAACCCCCTGAAAGCTTATTGTTCAGAGAAACCGGCTTGCAATGCCACAGATTTGGCAGAATCTTTCCAGAGGGGAGGGAAGGGGAAAATCCAGCAGGTGGATCATCAAAAAGATCATAAACTCCTCATTGGAGTATTCTATTCTCATATCTTTTCTTCTATCCTTTCCCTGATATTTACTACTACCTTGTTTCCCCGAAAGTAAGACAGTGTCTTACTTTCTTTTTACCCCCAAAAGCCCCACTACGTCTTACTTTCGGGGTATGTCTTACATTAGAAAAAAATTGAAAGGGTCGCGTTCCCAAAGGCATCTCCCCAGAGTCCAGAAGGGCAGCCGCGGGACAGGAGCCTCGTGAGCCCTTTTCCAAGTTCAACCTCAGGGCTCCAAGCGGCGTGCACGCGTGGAGCCACAGACGCGTGTCGGGGAAGCGTGTGTCTGGAGGGGACGAGCTGCTCTGCGCAGTTGGGCAGCCCCACCTGCCTGCCGGAAAGGAGGCGGGCGAAGGAGTTGCTGGGACGAGCACCTTCGCTGCAAGCCGCCGCCCGCTCGGCTCGCTTCGGACCAGCGCCATCCTTCGCTTTGCCAAGCCAGGGAAGAAGCGGTGGCGCTGCGGCGAAGCGAAGGCGAGGGGCGCGCGGGGAGCTTGGAAGCGACGTCATCGGGCTCCCCCCCGGCAATACCCCCGTGTTTCCCTGAAAGTAAGACATATGTCTTACTTTCAGGGTACGGCTTATATTAGCTGACCCCCCTGAAACCCCCGATACGTCTTACAATCGGGGGTGTCTTACTATCGGGGAAACAGGGTACATGTTTTTATTCACTTTAACTTTCAATTTGTATTGGACTAGATAGATAGATAGATAGATAGATAGATAGATAGATAGATAGATAGATAGATAGATAGAAAACAAACAAACAACTAAAAAATGTTGCAACGATCAACTCTGAGACTGGCCTAACAAAGACCATTTTGGAGGCTTCAGCATTGCCACAATGGTGTTAAGGGATAGGGAGAATAGAGATCGCTGGGGTCTTGTAGCCAAAACAAAATAGAACCAAGGACATTCCTACAGGTGGCTAAAAAAGAAAGAGGAGTGAAGTTTCCAAGCAACTGGACAGCACTTTGGACCATGTGACTGATTGCTTGGGGAAACAGAGAAAAACTTTTACTTTTAATTAGGTGAAAAACCACAGGAACTTTTAGAGTCAGTTTTCACCAGTTTGTGCCAATATGATATATCCAATAAACCTGTTCTTGGGGAAACCTGCTTGCCTCAGAGTTCTGTTTTCTGTTATAGGTATAAATGGAAACATTTGACTTTTTGGCATCATAATGTTTGAACATGTTCAAATCAATCAAAACTTGACATATTTTAATGTTTTTTTAAAAGCATTTCTGTTATTTGATATGTTTTTTAAACTACCTTTTTTTAAAACAGATATTTAAGGAAATTGGTTATAACCTTCTAGAAATCGCAGACCTCTCAGACTTTCAAAGAGGCCAAATTGTTGGTGCTCGAATGGCAGGCACTAGTGTAACAGAAAGTGCCCGAATGTTTGGCGTCTCAAGAGGTAATGACTCAAAAGTAATGACTGCTTTTGAAAGAGAAGGGAAAATGTCCTCAGCCAAGCACAGGTCTGGTCGAAAGTCGAAGTTGTCTGAGAGAGATGGTCTAAAGCAAATTGTTAGAGTGGATCGCAAGACCACAGCTCCTAAAATCACTGCAGAGCTCAATAGACATGTACCGAATCCAGTTTCCACAAAAACTGTTCGAAGGGAGCTTCACAAATCTGGATTCCACGGAAGAGCTGCAAGGTGTTTCCATTCTTTTGTCCACCCCCTGTGGAGAGACATGATCCATGGAATTTATTTATTTATTTATTTGTTTGTTTGTTTGTTTGGTTGGTTGGTTGGTTGGTTGGTTGGTTGGTTGGTTGTTTTGTCCAATACACAATGAGGGTTTTAGTGGGTATATATATCTATATACACATAGTAAAATACATGATGAAGGTTATAGAGGAGATACTCATAGTAAAATATATCTAAGAAATAATAGAAAAGAAGATATAATAATAGAACATATCAATGAAAGAGTAGAAGAAGAGATATAGGAATAGAAGAAAGGTATAGGAGATATAGGAGAGCAGTAGGACAGGGGACGGAAGGCACTCTAGTGCACTTGTACTCGCCCCTCACTGACCTCTTAGGAATCTGGATAGGTCAACTGTAGATAATCTAAGGGTAAAGTGTTGGGGGTTTGGGGATGACACTATGGAGTCTGGTAATGAGTTCCATGCTTTGACAACTCGGTTACTGAACTCATATTTTTTACAGTCAAGTTTGGAGCGGTTAATATTAAGTTTAAATCTGTTGTGTGCTCTTGTGTCGTTGTGGTTGAAGCTGAAGTAGTCGCCGACAGGCAGGACGTTGCAGCATATTATCTTGTGGGCAATAATTAGATCTTGTTTAAGGCGTCTTAGTTCTAGGCTTTCTAGGCCCAGGATTGAAATTGCCAAGATTAAGACAGGACTGAATGGCTAACATATTTATCATCATCATCATCATCACCATTACCACCAACTCCATCATCACTCCCACCTACATTCATCCATTAGAACATCAACTTTGGGGTATTGAGATAAACAGCAGGAAACTAAATTATCCTTTCTGGTTCTGGAGCCTATTTCCAATCTGACACCAGGAACAAGACATTTCAGTAATGAGAACAAACGTTGCTACCCATTTTCAGAGAATCAAAAGGTTACACTGAAGATGAAGGACAATGAAAAGATGTAACAACACAATTAACCTTCCGAACAAGCTGCTGTTGATCTATCAACTTGCATACTGCAATAACAAATAGAGCTGTTATATTATTTTAATAATAATTAAACGTTTTATCAGATTGAATGGTCATAATGTACCTAACCTCTTGGTAGCTTTTAAAGCCATCAAGTGCCTCTTGCCCAAATCTTGGACTTTCTGAAGAAAGTGCTATATTATTGTCTTCATTCACTACAACAAACACATAAAACAAATAAGAGAAAAATGAGAAATCAGTCCAAGCCTTCTGATATGAATTTTTTTTTTTAAGTACATTTTAGTTTAGCTTTAGTGTCATGTAATTTTTTTATATAAACTATCACAATACTTAATGTCTTGATCACAAGATACGATATAAAACATCCTTCCTTCCTTCTTTCTTTCCTTCCTTCCTTCCTTGTTTATTTATTTATTTATTTATTCATTCATTCATTCATTCATTCATTTATTTATTTATTTATTTATTGGATTTGTATGCCGCCCCTCTCCATGGACTCGGGGCGGCTAACAACAGTGATAAAAAAACAGCATGTTACAATGCAATACTAAAATAACTAAAAACCCTTAATATAAAACCAATCATACATACAAACATACCGTGCATAAATTGTAGAGGCCTAGGGGGAAAGAATATCTCAGTTCCCCCATGCCTGATGGCAGAGGTGGGTTTTAAGGAGCTTACGAAAGGCAAGGAGGGTGGGGGCTATTCTAATCTCTGGGGGGAGTTGGTTCCAGAGGGCCGGACCCGCCACAGAGAAGGCTCTTCCCCTGGGTCCCGCCAAACGACATTGTTTAGTTGATGGGACTCGGAGAAGGCCAACTCTGTGGTGCTGTGTCCGCATAGTAACAGCCGGCTGTCAGAATCTCGCTCGCGTATCCCTCTCCAGGGTGCTGATTGGGCGCATAAGCTCAGCAACTCACAAGCGGGAACTTTCCTCTGTATTCATTGGTAGCTGCCTCAGAAGGCGTGCTGTATATAAGCCTGTGTATTCATGTTTATGCTCTTAAGCCTGTACCTGCCCTGTTGGCACGTCCTGTCATTAAACTGTCATGTTTGATTAAAGGCCTCAGTTATTATACTGGCGACGAGAATTCGACCCTGCCTTTTCCATCTCGCATCCACATCTGCAGTAAGTGAAAATGTCTGTGCAGCTTACTTTTCCCCCTTTTAACCCACAAGGGGAGACTTGGGACTCTTATGTCGCCCGGTTCGAATTGGTATACCGAGATTTCTGGGGATCGCAAAAGATCTTATTTTCTCAGTCTCTGCGGCCCCGAGATGTTTGAGACGGCCAGGGCTTTATTTGCTCCAGTCTCCATACATGATGTGCCTTGGCAGACGTTCCTGTCAATGCTTCAAGACCATTACGCCCCATCCCCATCCCGCTGTGCCCGGAGATACGTCTTTTATCAAAGGAACCAGGCGGAGGGAGAATCGATTAATGAGTTTGTGGCCGCTCTCCGCCGGGCAGCTTTATATTGCGAGTTTTCAGACCTGAATGATTATTTACTGGACAGGCTAGTGTTCGGAGTCCGGGATGGCCGCCTTAAACGCCGCCTGTTAGCCACCCAAGAATTAACTTTTCAAACGGCATTAGCTGAGGCTCGTGCTTTTGAACTGTCCACACAATCTCTGGCAGCCATGGACAGTTCCGTGAACACTACGGTCAAAGGGCCAGCTGTGCCAGAGAAACCTAAAACCGCTGCGGAAAAGGAGGACAGCAGCGAGGCTGAGGAGGAGGAAGTCTGCCGGCTGGGGGCTTCTCGGGGACGTGAGCCTCCTGTTAACCACCCCCGTCCCCCTCTTTCGCCTTGCAGAGGGTGTGGGGGAAACCATTATCGGTCCAATTGCCCATTCAAGGAAGCGGCTTGTCGGTGTTGTGGGGCCAGAGGCCACATTGCGAGAGTCTTCCGTTCCCGTAGGTCCCCTCCAGCCACCCCCAGAGAGCAGAAGGAGTTCCAAGGGTTCAATCCCCGCTGGCAGAGGAGATTTTCTTCCACCAAGAGGGATGACTGCAATGCTATTTATAGCTGCCCGCGCCCAGCATCTACTTATGTGAGGAAAACGTCGGATTCATCGGAAAAGATCTCCGTGGTGGTTCGCCTGGGAAGCGTGTCTTGCTCCATGCAAATAGACACGGGCTCCGCTCATTCCTTGGTTTCCTGGGCCACGATAAAGAGATGCATGCCCTGCTAGAGCAAGAATCGCCTACAGCCATGTAATGTGACCTTACGGGACTACCAAGGGGCACCCATTCCAATTTTGGGGGAAGGGAGATTCCCTGTCAGATTCAAGTCATTCACCGGAAAGTTGCCTCTTATTGTGGTGGACGGCCCATTTGTCAACCTTCTGGGTTTAGACTGGTTCAAGTCTCTGGGGCTATCTGTCTCGGGAGTGAACGCTGTTAAAGGGGGGTCTGTATTTAATGATCTTACTAAGGAATTTCCCTCAGTCTTCGATGATAAGCTGGGTTGTTACACCGGGACCCCAATTTCTTTCAGCCTTGACCCCAAAGTGCCCGCGGTGCGGCTGAAACCCCGCAGGGTGCCCATTCCCCTCAGGCCAAAAGTTGATGCTAAATTAGACCGGCTGATTGCCCAAGGGGTGTTAGAGCCAGTTGACCAGGCTGTTTGGGAGACCCCACTGGTCATTGCTTTCAAGGGGGATGGGGATTTGAGATTATGCGGGGATTATAAATGCACTGTCAATAAGGCTCTCGCTCACCACTCGTACCCGCTCCCAGTGGTGCAGCAGTTACTTCATACTCTTGGTAATGGTAAGCTCTTTGCCAAGCTCGACCTCTCCCAGGCTTACCAGCAGCTCCCCGTAGACCCCACAACTGCAGAAACTCAGGCGATTATCACACATCGGGGGGTCTTCAGGTGACACAGACTACAGTTTGGGGTCTCTATTGCACCGGGAATGTTTCAAGGATTAATGGAGCATTTATTGTATGGGCTGGGAGGCACGGTACCCTACTTTGACGATGTCCTGGTCTCAGGGAGTTCCGAAGACGAACTACTTCGCAGGGTAAAGAAGGTACTGATCAAGTTTCAGGAGGCGGGTCTAAAACTCAAATCGAAGAAATGTGTCTTTGGGGTTTCAGAGGTTGATTTCCTGGGGTTCAGGGTTGATGGAAAGGGAATCCATCCTACCCCGGAAAAGACAAGGGCTATCTGGGATGCCCCCAGACCCCAGTCGAGGGAGGAGCTGCAGGCTTTCCTGGGGCTTTTAAACTTCTATGCGGTCTTTATCCCGCATAAGGCTTCGGTGGCAGAACCGTTGCATAGGCTGCTGGACAAGCGGTCTGCCTGGCACTAGGGGGAGCGGGAAGAAGCTTCTTTTAAAGGGGTCAAAGGGATACTCACCTCAAATAGTGTCCTGGCACAATATTCCCCAAGTCTGCCATTGGTTCTTACCTGCGACGCCTCCCGGTACGGAGTGGGGGCAGTCCTCAGCCATAGGTTGCCAAACGGCTCGGAGGCCCCTTTGGCGTTTTTTTCTCGGACCCTGGCCGTGGCGGAAAGAAACTATGGGCAAATAGATAAGGAGGCATTAGCCCTTGTGGCGGGAGTCCACCGTTTCCACAAATACTTGTATGGTAGAAGGTTCGAGTTAGTAACGGACCACCAGCCATTGTTAGGGTTATTATCAGGTAACTGCCACAGCCCAGCTGTGTTGTTTCTGCGCATGACGCGCTGGATTGTTTTTTTGGCCAATTATACCTATACCCTAATATATAAACCGGGTCGCCACATTGCGCACGCCGACGCACTCAGCAGATGCCCTATAACTGAAGAATTAACAGACCCCGCGCCCGCCAGCTCCGTTTTTGCTCTGTCAGAAGGGCCTTTAGTGCTAGCTGCTCCAGAGGTGTCTAGGGAGACAGGAAAAGATCGAATTTTGGCTCAGGTAAGGCAATGGGTCTTGAGGGGGTGGCCACTCGCTGCCCCAGCTGACCTATTCATTCCTTTTTTTTCGTTGCCGCACTGAGTTCTCAGTTGAGAAGGGCGTTCTTTTGAGGGGAGGCAGAGTTGTTATACCAAGTAAACTGCGGAACCAGGTGTTGTCTCTGCTGCACAAAGGTCACCCCGGCATTGTGAGAATGAAGGGTTTAGCCAGGGATTACGTATGGTGGCCAAACTTAGATAAGGAGGTGGAGCAGCGTGTGGCTGACTGTGCTGTATGTCAGGAGAGCAGGTCTATGCCCCCCCCCGTGCTGAACCTTTGACTTGGGAGCCGCCCTCCGGCCCCTGGACGCGCTTACACATAGATTTGGCCGGTCCCTTCATGGGGCAAACGTTCTTAATAACTGTAGATGCATATTCCAAATGGGTGGAGGTGGTCCAGTTACAGTCCATTCAGTCGCAGGCCATCATAGAGTCTCTGATGGCCCTATTTGCCAGGCATGGATTTCCGGACCTATTGGTCTCGGACAATGGGCCGCAGTTTACATCTGTCCTTTTTGAGTCGTTTTTAGCAACTGCAGGTGTTAGACATGCCTTAACCTCACCATGGCATCCGGCCAGTAATGGCCAGGCGGAATGGGCAGTTCGTTCAGTTAAAGAGTCCCTCAAAAGGTTGCCCCAGAATTCTTGGAAAGCCAGGTTGGCTGATGTGCTCCTGGCCCAACACACTACCCCATGTGTAACTACCGGAAGAACACCAGCGGAGCTCTTGATGGGTCGCAAGTTGAGGATCATACTTGACAGGCTGCACCCAGGGTACACGGCAGCAGTGCAATGGCCTGAAGCAGCAGGACGAGAGGTGTCAGTGGGAGATGCGGTTTTTGCCCGCGCCTATTCGGGTCCTAAGATTTGGGAAAAAGGCACGGTGTGCAGGGAACTGGGGCCTCGCTCGTTCGAGGTAGAGTTGAGGGATGGGCGAATATGGAGAAGACACCTGGATCAGGTCAGGCTAAATAGAGAGGGAATGTGTGGAGACCGGGAAACCAATGAGTTTCAGGGGGAGTGTTTTCAGGAACCGCCCACGGCTGCAAAGAGTTCAGGAAATTCATCCTCGGCCAATAGCAGGGAGGCGGAGGAGGTTCAGACTCCCCAACCCATCCACCCGGCTCTGACCGAGAACACCGGTTCAGGACATTCCGCAGAGCCCCGGCGCTCCGAGAGAATCTGTCGCAGACCGTCATATTTGAAAGATTATGTTTGTATCAGCCGAAGGGGTAGGAGTGCTGTGTCCGCATAGTAACAGCCGGCTGTCAGAATCTCGCTCGCGTATCCCTCTCCAGGGTGCTGATTGGGCGCATAAGCTCAGCAACTCACAAGCGGGAACTTTCCTCTGTATTCATTGGTAGCTGCCTCAGAAGGCGTGCTGTATATAAGCCTGTGTATTCATGTTTATGCTCTTAAGCCTGTACCTGCCCTGTTGGCACGTCCTGTCATTAAACTGTCATGTTTGATTAAAGGCCTCAGTTATTATATGTGGGACCTAACTGGTCGCTGGGATTCGTGCGGCAGAAGGCGGTCCCGGTTCTTTCTTTCTTTCTTTCTTTCTTTCTTTCTTTCTTTCTTTTTTTCTTTCTTTCTTTCCACAGCCATTTGCATAGGGAGGATGGGACATTTTTTTTTCCAGTAAGCATTTTCCACCTGGCTTTCGGTTATGGCAGCTTAAGCCATTTCCACAGCAACTGAGATCACGACACTGAACAAAGTAGATGGAGGCAGAACGAACAGGCAAAGCAAGCAATCTCTCTGGAAACCAAATCTTGTCTCTTCTTCCCTCTGTGCACATATAAATCTTACAAACTGCAGAACACGGAGAAGCAAAGCAGCCTCGGCTGAAAAGCAGAATGATCTACGGAGGCCGGTTGCAAATCAATACATACAGAGGTTGAGAAAAGTCTGTGAGATAAGGGAGAGAGCATTCCCAATGTGATGGCCACTCTCTATCACAGAAGACTAAGATTTTCTAAGTAGGAAGTGAATTACTATCATCATTAAGCAGTTCAGTTTTGGAGACGTTTGGAACATCTCTGGTTTTGCTGCCATGATTCTGAAAGATTGTTCGGAATTGGGGATTTTGGTTAAGCTGAAATTTAGGAATTTACTGCCATTCTAACCTAAATTATTTGACCGAAAGTATTTGTAACTCAAATGTGCACACACCAGAGGCATGGGGTGAGCTATCATCAGTACGCAGATGATACCCAGTTGTACATCTCCACCCCATGCCCAGTCAACAAAGCAGTGGAAGTGATGTGCTGGTGTCTGCAGGCTGTTGGGGTCTGGATGGGTGTCAACAGACTCAAACTCAACCCGGATAAGACGGAGTGGCTGTGGGTTCTGCCTCCCAAGGACAATTCCATCTGTCCATCCATAACCCTGGGGGGGAATTATTGACCCCCCCCCCAGTGAAGGTGCACAACTTGGGCGTCCTCCTCGATCCACAGCTCACATTAGAGAACCATCTTTCAGCTGTGGCGATGGGGGCGTTTGCCCAGGTTCGCCTGGTGCACCAGTTGCGGCCCTTTCTGGATCGGGATTCACTACTCACAGTCACTCATGCCCTCATCACCTAGAGATTCGACTACTGTAATGCTCTCTACATGGGGCTACCTTTGAAAAGTGTTCGGAAACTTCAGATCGTGCAGAATGCAGCTGCGAGAGCCATCATGGGCTTCCCAAGATATGCCTATGTTACACCAACACTCCGCAGCCTGCATTGGTTGCTGATCAATTTCTGGTCACAATTCAAAGTGTTGGTCTTGACCTATAAAGCCCCTCATGGCATCGGACCAGAATATCTCCGAGACCGCCTTCTGCCGCACGAATCCCAGCGACCGATTAGGTCCCACAGAGTTGGTTTTCTCCGGGTCCCGTCGACTAAGCAATGTCATTTGGCGGGTCCCAGGGGAAGAGCCTTCTCTGTGGCGGCCCCGACCCTCTGGAACCAGCTCCCCCCTCAGATTAGAACTGCCCCCACCCTCCTTGCCTTTCACAAACTCCTTAAAACCCACCTCTGCCGTTAGGCATGGGGGAACTGAAATATCTTCCCCAGGCCTATACTGTTTATGTATGGTATGTTGTGTGCATGTTTTTTAAATTATGGGTTTGGGGTTTTTTGTAGATTATAATACATGTAATTCTTGATATTATTATGGGTTTTTAGCTTTCTAATTATTGAATTTGTATTGTATATTGTTTTCGGTTGCTGTTGTGAGCTGCCCCGAGTCAGCGGAGAGGGGCGGCATACCAATTTAATAAATAAATAAAATAAAATAAATAAATAAATGAATATTTCCTTGCCAAAAGAAAAAAAAAGGAGCACGGGCAATTAGTGATGAAGTTTCTTTCTCCCTTTTTGTCCTAGTTTCTTTCTAACCTTCTGTAAAAAACCTTTTTAAAAAACTTCTCACCTTTCGTTGTAAAGGAAAAAAAAAACACTGTTTGAAATTTAAACTACAGATTCATGTTTATGCAAAGGACTATGACTTATTAATACATTTCTCTTTAAAATCTAAGCAGTTTGACAGTTTTTAAAAAGCTTCAGTTAAATATAGTTCTAATTATTTGGTTTGTAGCCTAGCTTACTCTTTATTAAAAGAATGTCGGCCTAATCTTGACCTTTTGCTAACTTCACAACACATAGCTCTGTATTTAATTGCATTTTTGAGACAATCCGTTTTGCTATTACATGACTTATTATACAATCTGATTCATGTCAATTTGGAAATAAATCCTTCTGTTTTCAGTGGAGTTAATCCAAGGCAGGTGAATATTGGTTGGCAGTCCTGTTGCTGCTCTATTAATAATTTGTCAAAGGGTTTATAATTGCAGTTTTTAAATTGTGCATTAGAAGATTAAGGACAGAGACTTTTAGTTAATGTGACTGGCCTGGGGATTGCTGTTATCAAATTTCACCTAATATGAAATTCACAGGGAATTATTTATTTAGTTATGTAATTACTGGATAAAATTTATGTGACCATCCAAATGTATTTGAAAAGAAACTAATACTGAAAATATACTATCATTACTTTGGACTTTGTTTATCTTATTATGAATAGTCACTGTTCTGCCGGGCTCTTTGATAGGAGCCTCCCGAGAATGCAAGGGTACAAATTTCAGACACACACACATTTGAAAATTCAAAACAATGTTCTTTATCACAAATGTCAAAATAAACAAAGCACTCTTTTTGTATTGGAAAGAGCACTCTTCCCAAAACAACCGGGTAGTCTGTACAATTTCCCTTAAGCAGTCATTAAGTACTTAGCTAGCAGCTGTGAAGAAACTTCACATCCCTTCTTCTTCCAATGAAATGAGACACACACACACACACACACGTTGCTCTGCTTTGGTTTCAAAGGCGTGAAAAAGCAACAAAGTCCAGCAACACAAGATTCCTGACAAACTCCAAACAGATATTCTTCCACAATGGCCAAACCCACATGCTGCTATTTATAGCAGCAGCCCTAATTACTGGAGCCCCACCCAAACACAGGTGGCCTCACTTATTTCCTGTAATATGTTCTTACTTGGTCTCTTCTACGCATAATTCTGCACTTGCGTGGGTCCAAAATGTCATCATCTGAATCAACGGAAGTTAAGGGAGAGTGACTGCCTGGGCTGTGTGCCAAGCCCTCCTCTGCCGAGTCTCTCCCACCTTCTTCTTCGTCCGAGGAAACTAAACTCTGAACTGATTCTGTCGGCAATAACACAGGCCTGTGACATGTTGAATTTTCCCCTGCATCCACCTCCCTATTCCCTGGGGCAGGAGCTGGGCCAGAGCCAACCACAACAAGTCACTCTGTGATTTATGGAGCCCAGGATAAAATGCCCAATTAGACTATTCCTTAGACATTGCTAATAGATTTTGTCTAGTTTCAGATACGTACATTTGACAATACATCACCAGAAGTGGGATTCACATAATTTCTCTACTGGTTCGCCGATCATCAAAAATGTGAATGCTCAATTCAGTCATGTGCACATTTTCTACGCATGGACACAGACTTCCATGCATGTGCTTTGCTTGCGTGTCTGGCTTGCACGCAAGCACACAGCATGAAAACATGGTTAAATAGGACACCATAGTACCAGGGCAGGTAGCTGGACCCACCCAGAGGTCGCTACTACTGGTTTGCCCAAACCGATCCAAATCGAAACAATGTCGTCTGACGGGACCCAGGGGAAGAGCCTTCTCTGTGGTGGCCCCAACCCTCTGGAATCAACTCCCCCCGGAGATTAGGATTGCCCCCACCCTCCTTGCCTTTCGCAAACTCCTTAAAACCACCTCTGCCGTCAGGCATGGGGAAATTGATTCCCCTGGGCCGTTTCCGTTTTATGTATGGTTTGTCTGAGATGTATGACTGTTTTTTATATTAAAGGGTTTAAAATTGTTTTTAACTATTGGATTTGTACTGTTTTGTTGTTGTGAGCCACTCTGAGCCTTCAGAGAGGGGCGGCATACAAATCTAATAAATGTTGTGGTTGGCTCTGGCCCAGCTCCTGGCCCAGGGAATGGGGAGGTGGATGCAGGGGAAAATTCAACATGTCACAAGCCTGTGTTATTGCCGACAGAATCAGATCAGAGTTTAGTTTCCTCAGACGAAGAAGAAGGTGGGAGTGACTCGGCAGAGGAGGGCTTGGCACACAGCCAAGGCAGTCAATCTTCCTTATCTTCTATAGCTTCAGATGATGACATTTTGGACCCACACAAGCGCAGAATTATGCATACAAGAGACCAAGTAAGAACATATTACAGGAAATAAGGGAGGCCACCTGTGTTTGGGTGGGGCTCCAGTAAATAGGGCTGCTGCTATAAATAGCAGCATGTGGGTTTGGCCGTTGTGGAAGAATATCTGTTGCAGTATCGCCAGAAATCTTGTGTGCTGGACTTTGTTGATTTTTCACACCTTTGAAACCAAAGCAGAGCAGTGTGTGTGTGTGTCTCCCTTCGTTGGAAGAAGAAGGGGTGTGAAGTTTGTCCACAGCTGCTGGCTAAGTACTTAATGACTGCTTAAAGGAAATTGTACAGACTACCTGATTGTGTTGGGAAGAGTGCTCTTTGCAATACAAAAAGAGTGCTTAGTTTATTTTGACTTTTGTGATAAAGAACATTGTTTTGAATTTTCAAACGTGTGTGTGTCTGAAATTTGTATCCTTGAATTTTTGGGAGGCTCCCTTCAGAGGGCCCGCCAGAACAATTAATAATAATAATAATAATAATAATAATAATAATAATAATAATAATAATAATAATAATAATTCTGGACTGTCGTCTCTGAGCTTTGACCAAGCCTATTCCAGATTTCTTGAGTGTTGTGACTGCAATCAAAACTAAAGTGGTAGCAAAACTTAAAATCAACAAAGTGGGATTCCAGCCATCAGCTCATAGGAACTTTGATTTCCTGGCCAACATTCCCTTCTCCTTTCTGTCATTTATGAGGAGTGGGCACCATAGCTTGCTCAGCATGTGGACAGTTTGCCTAAGGAAATCCATGCGGTTGGTCACCTCCTCTTCTGCCGGAGGCCTCTTGTGAAGCTGAAGAGCTGGAGGCGTTTGATAACCTCACCTGTTACTGTATTGTCAGGCTGGGCTGAACCCTTATAAATCATTCTGATTCATCTTCAGAGTTAGCGTTGTAAGAGAGGGACCTCTGGATTTCAGAAGCGGCATCAGCACGTCAGCCTGCTTCTCTGCCCTGCCGGCCTGGTCCTCAAATTAATTAGAATTTCTGCTCCTTTTGACAGGTTGTTGATGATGTCTTTTCGTTCTTCTTCAACTTGCTGCTTGAAATACAGTAGTGTCACCGATGGACCAAATTAAGGAAAGGAAATAAGGAAAGCACAAATGATATGTCAAATTTAGTAAAATAGAAGATGTAAATATGTAAATTAAAAAAGGATAGCTATAATTAGATGTACACTTTGCTAAAAAAAGAGGGGGGATAAAGCTAGAATAAGGGTACTGTGATGATATATATATTTGATCTGATTTGATTTGATTTATTGGATTTGTATGCCGCCCCTCTCCGAAGACTCGGGATGGCTAACAACAATAATAGAACAGTATACACAATAATCCAATAGTAAAAGCAATTAAAAAACCATTAAAGTAAAAACCAAACATACATTCAGACATACCATGCATAAAATTGTAAAGGCCTAGGGGGAAAGTGTATCTCAATTCCCCCATGCCTGATGGCAGAGGTGGGTTTTAAGTAGCTTACGAAAGGCAAGGAGGGTGGGGGCAATTCTAATCTCTGGGGGGAGTTGGTTCCAGAGGGCCGGGGCTGCCACAGAGAAGGTTCTTCCCCTGGGCCCCGCCAAGCGACATTGTTTAGTTGACGGGACCCGGAGAAGACCCACTCTGTGGGACCTAACTGGTCACTGGGATTCGTGCAGTAGAAGGCAGTCCCAGAGATAATCTGGTCCGGTGCCATGAAGGGCTTTATAGGTCATAACCAACACTTTGCATTGTGACCGGAAACTGATCGGCAACCAATATGGAATGCTTGATGTAACAATGCAGCAATACTGAAAGTATATTTATGTTATAGTTTGTTTTTTTAAAAAAATATTTAAAAACCAATATAAATATATTTTTAAAGAGAATTTCTGCTCCTTTTGACAGGTTGTTGATGATGTCTTTTTGTTCTTCTACAGCTTGCTGCTTGAAATAATCTCCTTTCCATTTTAGACTGAACAGGGAGGATTTTGTTGCAGAGCGTAGCAGCTCAGACGTAGATTGACAGGTTCCCCCAATTCCCCTTGGATCCTGACTTCTTTTCAGCCCCAACAAATATAAGTGAAAACAGCTGTTCCCTGGCATGGGAAAAGAAAAGACATCAAACATTCTTTACTTCAAGATTCAAAGCAGTGAATGTTAGAGGGAAGAGCACCTTAAAAGAACAATCCCCCAAATTAATAAATAAATAAATTAATTAATAATAACAACAACAACAGCAATAATAATAATAATAATAAGATTAAGAACAAGAACAAGAACAAGAACAAGAACAAGAACAAGAACAAGAACAAGAACAAGAACAAGAATAAGAATAAGAATAAGAATTTATTAGTAGTAGATCCTTGGAACAAACTTCCAGCAGACGTGGTTGGTAAATCCACAGTAACTGAATTTAAACATGCCTGGGATAAACATATATCCACAGTAACTGAATTTAAACATGCCTGGAATAAACATATATCCACAGTAACTGAATTTAAACATGCCTGGGATAAACATATATCCACAGTAACTGAATTTAAACATGCCTGGGATAAACATATATCCAAAGTAACTGAATTTAAACATGCCTGGGATAAACATATATCCATCCGAAGATAAAATACAAAAAATAGTATAAGGGCAGACTAGATGGACCATGAGGTCTTGTTCTGCTGTCAGTCTTCTATGTTTCTATGCTGAAATCATTTTTGAATAACGTGTATTCAGTAATGGGCAGCCAAAATTTTTACTACCACACTGTGGGTGTGGCTTATTTTGTGGGCATGGCTTAATGGTCATATGACTGGGTAGGAGTGGCTTGCCAGCCATGTGATCAGGTGGGAGTGGCTTGAACGATCATCATCATTCAAGTGAACTGTTAAGTCCTCGATTTACAAACTTACCAGTGTCGCTCACTGGGGTGACACTTGGCTTTGCGTTTCCCATGCTCCCCTTCCTGGGTCGCCCCCCCCACCTCAGGCTGGGTAACTAGGTGAATGGATACTGCCAGCGCCGCTTCCACCCACGCCTTCTGCTTGCACCTCAGGTGGGAGGTGGCCGCGTGAGGCTGGAGGGGAGCTGGGCAGGAGAGAGGGAAGCTCGTCTGAGTCCAGGAAGGAGGAAAGAGGAGAAAAGCAAGGAGCACAGATGCAGCAGCAGCAGCAGGGAAAAAAAGGAGAGCTGAGTCAAGACCCGTAATCCAGGAAGTGACTGCCGCCAATCAGATGGAGCTGCGCACGCATCTTCATTTCCGCTGGTGGAACTGCATTGCACCCCGTCCTGCCTACTGCCCACCCCTGCACATATTGATTCACCCTTATATTTAAAATATAAGGGTGAGGTGGAGGAAGGCAGGGATTATATTTTAACTATTCACCTCTTAAGTTCCTGACCCTAACCAGGGGTGTATTCCCATTTCCATTGCTACTGGTGTGTACATGTCCCAGCATGTTGTTTGCTTCTGTGTAAGAAGCAAAAACACACTGAAAGTTTGAGAGGCGATGCATGGGAGCAATGTTGGTGGATTTTTTTTTTTGCATCTGCACATGCGCAGAAACAAAAAAAATGCCAAAATCTCTCTCTTGCGTGTCAGATTTTGTTTCTGTGCATGCACACAAAGCAAAAATATGGTGTAGAACATAGAAACATAGAAGACTGACAGCAGAAAAAGACCTCATGGTCCATCGAGTCTGCCCTTATACTATTTCCTGTATTTTATCTTAGGATGGATATATGTTTATCCCAGGCATGTTTAAATTCAGTTACTGTGGATTTACCAACCACGTCTGCTGGAAGTTTGTTCCAAGGATCTACTACTCTTTCGGTAAAATAATATTTTCTCATGTTATTATTTATTATTATTTATTGGATTTGTATGCCGCCCCTCTCCGCAGACTCGGGGCGGCTAACAACAATGATAAAAACAGCATGTAGAAATCCAATTAATAAAACAACTCAAAACCCTTATAATAAAACCAAACATACACACCAACATACCATGCATAACTTGTAATGGCCTAGGGGGAAGGAGTTCGCGGAGAGGGGCGGCATACAAATCTAAATAATAAATAAATAAATAAATAAATAAATAAATAAATAAATAAATAAATAAATAAATAAATAAATAAATAAATAAATAAATAAATAAATAAATAAATAAATAAATAAATAAATAAATAAATAAATAAATAAATAAATAAATAACTTAACTCCCCCATGCCTGGCGGCATAAATGAGTCTTGAGTATTTTACGAAAGACAGGGAGGGTGGGGGAAGTTCTAATCTCCGGGGGGAGTTGGTTCCAGAGGGCCGGGGCCGCCACAGAGAAGGCTCTGCCCCTGGGGCCCACCAAACGACATTGTTTAGTCAACGGGACCCGGAGAAGGCCAACTCTGTGGGACCTTATCGGTCGCTGGGATTCATGCGGTAGCAGGCGGTTCCGGAGGTAATCTGGTCCCATGCCATGTAGGGTTTTAAAGGTCATGACCAACACTTTGAATTGTGACCAGAAACTGATCGGCAGACAATGCAAGCTTTTGATCTTTCCCCCAACTAACTTCAGATTGTGTCCCCTTGTTCTTGTGTTCACTTTCCTATTAAAAACACTTCCCTCCTGAACCTTATTTAACCCTTTGACATATTTAAATATTTTGATTATGTCCCCCTTTCCCTTCTGTCCTCCAGACTATACAGATGGAGTTCATGAAGTCTTTCCTGATACGTTTTATGCTTAAGACCTTCCACCATTTTGTAGCCCGTCTTTGGACCCGTTCAATTTTGTCAATATCTTTTTGTAGGTGAAGTCTCCAGAACTGAACACAGTATTCCAAATGTGGTCTCACCAGCGCTCTATATAGCAGGATCATAATCTCCCTCTTCCTGCTTGTTATACCTCTAGCTATGCAAGCAGGAAGAGGGAGATTATGATCGCACTATATAGAGTGCTGGTGGGATATTTTAAAAGAATAATGTTCTTTTTTTTCTTGATGTTTATCATTTTCATTAAATTAGCCTTTATAAATACAGTATAGTCCTGTCTACAGTGAGTATGAATACAATACAGATGTGTGTGTGTATGTTTGTGAAGTCTTTCCTGATACGTTTTATGCTTAAGACCTTCCACCATTCTTGTAGCCCGTCTTTGGACCCGTTCAATTTTGTCAATATCTTTTTGTAGGTGAGGTCTCCAGAACTGAGCACAGTATTCCAAATGGGGTCTCACCAGCGCTCTATACATGCAAGAGGATCGAAGCTGCATGCACACTGCACCGTTCCCTACCAGTGCACCATCCTCTACCATACTGGTAGCAACCCACTACTGCCCCTAACCCTCTTTTAATCATCACAATTTGCAAGAAGCCACCATCCCTTTCTGAATAAACTCAATTGAGAGAGAGGCAAGCAGGCAGAAACCAGCCCTCCAAATGAGTGCTGGTCTCCACTCGGTATTCAGAGAGTAATGAGGTTAGAATGAAAAGTTGAAGTGACTTTATCTTTCCCCTTTGTTTCCTGCAGAGAGTTTTTCTTTTAGCTCCGGAGTATTTGTTGTTGCTTCCACCACATCAGAAAGTCATCTGTATAAATATGACATCTTTCACCTCTTAAAGTGAATTTTAGATCATATTGACAGGCTGCCGGGATGAATTCCTCTTTTATTACACAGATCAGGTGGCAGCACAGGGCAGAAAGCTCTCCTCGAAATACCTTGCTGTGACAGGAAGATTATTTGCCTCCCAAACCAGTTTTGTGTTGTGGTTCGCTCTGGCCCAGCTCCTGCCCCAAGGACTGTGGATGTGGGGGAGACATCCACATGTTGCAGGCCTGTGTTGCCCCCGGTGGAATCTGCTGATGAAGGCTCCTCTGACCAAGAAGACATGACTGACAGGGAGGAGGAGAGTGTGGCGGACAGCTCAGAAGGAGATCAATTATCTAGCTCCTCCTTGGATTCAGAACACGAGTTAATGATACAGCCACGCATGCGGAGAGCGATGCATAGGCAACAACAACTGAGAGATTATTATCAAAGAAAATGAGGCCACCTGTGGTTGGGTGGGGCTGTGGTCATTAGTGAGGCTGCTATAAATAGCAGCCTGTGGGTTTGGCCATTGTGGAGGATTATCTGATCGTTGTCTTTCATGACTGCATTACTGACTGACTTTTTGTGTGCTGATTTTTCCCTGCTTTGAAACTAAACCAGAGCAAAGTGTGTTTCAGTTTGTGAAAGAAGAAGGACTTTGAATTGCCTCACAGCTGCAAGCTAAGTATCACAGGACTGATAAGGGACTTGTATAAATTACCAGTTTGTTTGGAGAGGAGTGCTCTTTGCTACAACAGAAGAGGGCTTAGTGAATTTTCATTATAAAGAACATTGTTTTGAATTTTCAAATGTGTGTGTATCTGAAATTTGTACCTGTGAATTTTTGGGAGGAGTCTACCAGAGAGCCCGACAGAACAGTTTTGATTATCAGATTTTTCTCTAGTGAAATGCCCAATAAATCAGCCCATCTTACCTGGACCATTTCAGGAAAGCTACATCTTCCACTGAAAAGTTGAATCTATCCGGATGGTCATTACAGATGGGCATGCCGTCTGCTCATCTGGGCTACTCAAGGAAAGG
Source organism: Erythrolamprus reginae (assembly GCF_031021105.1). Lineage (NCBI taxonomy): Eukaryota > Metazoa > Chordata > Lepidosauria > Squamata > Dipsadidae > Erythrolamprus > Erythrolamprus reginae. The sequence continues at coordinate 11,287,776 of NC_091954.1, forward strand.
TGAAGTTGGATGGTCAAGGACCTGGCCAATAGCAGTCCATGCCTGCTTAGTTGAACTTTCAACTTAGCAGGTCATAAGATGTAGATGTTTGCTCGTATCTCAACATCATGTGATGGACTATAGATAATAGACAATCCATCTCCACTGAAGGTGTGTGTTGGGAAATTATATGTAGTATCTGTTTGTGATGGGATATGGGAATAATGGTATATAGTAGACCATACTTTTCTTCTGAATAGAATAGAATAGAATAGAATTCTTTATTGACCAAGTGTGATTGGACACACAAGGAATTTGTCTTGGTGCATAAGCTCTCAGTGTACATAAAAGAAAAAGATACATTTGTCAAGAATCATGTGGTACAACACTTAATGATTGTCATAGGGGTCAAATAAGCAAAGAAGAAACAATCAATATTAATAAAAATCTTAGGATACAAGCAACAAGTTACAGTCATCAATGGGAGGAAAAGGATGATAGGAATGATGAGGAAAAAACTAGTAGAAATAGAAGTGCAGACTTAGTAAAAAGTTTGACAGTGTTGACGGAATTATTTGTTTATTAGAATGACGGCGTTTGGGGAAGAAACTGTTCTTGTGTCTAGTTGTCTTGGTGTGCAGTGCTCTGTAGTGACATTTTGAGGGTAGGAGTTGAAGCAGTTTGTGTCCAGGATGTGAGGGGTCAGTAAATATTTTCCCCGCCCTTTTTTTGACTCGTGAAGTATACAGGTCCTCAATGGAAGGCATAAATAATAAAAATCTTAGGATACAAGCAACAAGTTACAGTCATATAGTCATAAGTGGGAGGAAAAGGATGATAGGAATGATGAGAAAACAATAGTAGAAATAGAAGTGCAGACTTAGTAAAAAGTTTGACAGTGTTGAGGGAATTATTTGTTTAATAGAGTGATGGCGTTCAGGAAAAAAAAAAGTAAATATTTTCACTGTCCTCTTTTTGACTCGTGCAGTATAAAAGTCCTCAATGGAAGGCAGGTTGGCAGCAATTGTTTTTTCTGCAGTTCTGATTGTCCTCTGAAGTCTGTGTCGGTCCCGTTGGGTTGCAGCACCAAACCAGACAGTTATAGAGGTGCAGATGACAGACTCAATGATTCCTCTGTAGAACTGTATCAGCAGCTCCTTGGGCAGTTTGAGCTTCCCGAGTTAGCGCAGAAAGAACATCAAAAGGAAGATTCCAGAAAATCTTGGATGTCTGCATATACCGTGCCTTACTTCCAGGATGGTTCCAGCTAAATCAAAGATCAATTGTTCCTTGCTGTGTCAGTGAGAGACCTTTAGCAAATGACAAACTTGGCACGTCAGAAGCCAAGGCTATTAACCTGCCTAATAATTTCGCTCATATTTCTGAGAAGGACAGATTCCTCTGATTTCTCCTTCTCTGAGCAGGAAGGAAAACAGTTTTAAAAAAGAACCCTCTGCCATCCAGATCAATAGTTTTGTTCTTTCCTCGGTGTTCTCTGCTTACAACGGGAGGAATTCACGTCTCTCCTTATCTTTTCACCTTCTTCTTGGCTGGTCAAGGACCTTCTGAGACACAGAAGGCTTCACTTTTTTTTACTGATCTCATCCACTGATTTTTATGCCTGGAACAGAGAACTAACAAAAAAGACAAATACTTGGCGTATGTCCTCTAGCAACAACAAAGTCCGGAGATTCATTGGCTTTCGTGAACCAACAGTGACACATGGAATCTTCAAACCTTTTGATCTTTTTATACTGAGTCCATACAGGGCGATGTCTGACAGTCACAATAAAGCAAATGATTTATTTATTTTATTTATTTATTCATTTGTCCAATATACAAATACATAGGAAGAAAAATAGACACGTGATAATATAAAAGAGGGTGAAAGTGAACTTAGAGGAGAGGATATATGAAAGGAAGAGAAAGATAGGTGAAGGAAAGGAAAGATAATTGGACAGGGGAAGAAAGGCACTCCAGTGCACTTATTTACACCCCTTACTGGCCTCTTAGGAACCTGGAGAGGTCAATCGTGGAGAGTCTAAGGGAGAAGTGTTGGGGGTTAGGGGTTGACACAATTGAGTCCGGTAATGAGTTCCACGCTTCGATAACTCGATTGTTGAAATCATATTTTTTACAGTCAAGTTTGGTGCGGTTCGTATTGAGTTTGAATCTGTTGCGTGCTCTTGTGTTATTGCGGTTGAAGCTGAAGTAGTCATTGACTTAGGTTCTTCATTGTGTCTCTTGTCTTGTAGAGAGTATTGCTGATATGATCTTCTTATTTCCTTGATTATTGGACCCACATTGTTAGAAAAATGCTTTGTCTGAAAAATGTTACTTCCTGGACAACAGAGTTAACCTTTTCTTTTTTTCGGGATATTTGTTCTATTTCCATCTTTTGGCTGTGGCAAGGAGGGCGTTTGCCCAGGTTCGCCTGGTGCACCAGTTGTGGCCCTATCTGGACAGGGAGTCACTGCTCACAGTCACTCATGCTCTCATCACCTCTAGGTTTGATTACTGCAACGCTCTCTACACGGGGTTACCTCTGAAAAGTGTTCAGAAACTTCAGATCATGCAGAATGCGGCCGCGAGAGCCATCGTGGGGCTCCCTAGATTCACCCATGTTTCTGCAGCACTCGTGGTCTGCACTGGCTGCCGATCAGTTTCTGGTCACAATGGTAATGACCTTTAAAGCCCTTCATGGCATTGGACCAGAATACCTCCGGAACCGTCTTCTACTGCATGAATCCCAGCGGCCGATAAGGTCCCACAGAGTTGGCCTTCTCCAGGTCCCATCTACCAAACAATGTCGTTTGGCAGGCCCCAGGGGAGAGCCTTCTATGTGGAGGCCCCGGCCCTCTGGAATCAACTCCCCCCAGAGATTAGAACGGCCCCCACCCTCCTTGTCTTTTGCAAATTACTCAAGACCCACCTATATCGCCGGGCATGTGGGAACTGAGACATTCTCCCCCAGGCTTTTATATTTTATGTTTGGTATGTATGTGTTGTATGGTTTTAATTGCTGGGGTTTTATATATGTTTTATTTTTAACATTAGATTTGTTTCACTGTTATATTGTTTCTATTATTGTTGTGAGCCGCCCCGAGTCTTCAGAGAGGGGCGGCATACAAATCTAATAAATAATAATAATAAAAAATAATAATTTCCCCATCTGATGCTTTCTGGAGATTGCTCAATTATTATTCAGACTCACCTCAGTTTGCATTCTTCAAAATCAAACACTTCCCAAGAGGATAGTATATATGACAAACTATTACAGGTCCCCAAATCCAATGGCCAAATTAATATCAAACTGTGACCAAATTGTCCGAAATGGTATAGGGACTCCTGCCAGGGGGTTAGACTAGATGACCTACAAGGTCCCTTCCAACTCAAATAAATAGATAAGCAAGCAAGCAAGCAAGCAAGCAAGCAAGCAAACAGCAATAGCATTTAGACTTATATACTGCTTCATAGTGTATTTACAGCCCTCTCTAAATGATTCATAGAATCAGCCAGTAATGGGCAGCCAAATGGGCAGCCAAAATTTTTACTGTGGGTGTGGCTTATTTTGTGGGTGTGGCTTAATGGACTGGGTAGGAGTGGCTTGCTGGCCATGTGACCAGGTGGGAGTGACTTGAATGATCATCATCGTTCAAATGAACTGTTAAGTCCTCGAGTTACAACCTTATCAGTGTCGCTCACTGGAGTGACAATTTGCTTCGTGTTTCCCGCGTTCTCCTTCCTGGGTCGTCCCCCCGCCTCAGGCTGGGTAGGTAGGCGAACGGGTGCTGCCAGAAGCATAAATGCTGCCAGCGCCGCTTCCACCCATGGCTTCTGCTTGCACCTCAGGCGCCAGGTGGCCACGTGAGGCTGGAGGGGAGCCGGGCAGGAGAGAGGGAAGCTTGTCTGAGGCCAGGAAGGAGGAAAGAGGAAAAAAGCAAGGAGCGCAGATGCAGCAGCAGCAGCAGGAGAAAAAAAGGAGAGCCAAGCCGAGACCAGTAATCCAGGAAGTGACAACCGCCGATCAGCTGGAGCTGCGCACGCATCTTCATTTCTGTTCTGCCAGCGTGTTTCAACCACCCGTAATTACAGGGTAATTAGTCCAGGAAGACACACACCACACGATAAAAGGAAAACCCAAAAGTTTTTATAAACAGAAAAACAGAAACAGCTCCCTTTTTAAATGTCAAAGGGATTTTCTGGTACACACAAGGCACAGGTGAAATGCAATCCAATTTCTCACCCAATAACTGGGAAATTGAGTCCAATTCTAAAGTTCAGAGAGTCCACACACACAATCCTGAACAGCAAAAAATCACAATCTTGACGAAACAATGAATCAGATAAACTGCCATGAGGCTAACACACCAGGCTGCACTTTTATCTGTAGCACTAATTACAGCAGCCCCACCCAACCACAGGTGGCCTCATTTTCTCTTGTAATAATCCTTCAGTTGTTGTCTCCTATGCATCACTCTACGCATGCGTGGATGTGTCATTAATTCTTGTTCAGAATCCAGGGATGATACAGATGACTGATCTCCTCCTGGGCTGTCTGCCAAACTCCCCTCTTCCCTGTCACTCACGCTTCCTTGGTCAGAGGAGACAGATTCTACTGGAAGCAAAACAGGCCTGCAGCATGTGGATGTCTCCCCCACATCCACCTCCACATTGCTTGGGGCAGGAGCTGGGCCAGAGCTAACCACAACAATTTCCGCCAGTGGAACTGTGTTCCACCCCACCCTGCCTGCTGCCCACCCTTGAAATCAGTATATATGGCCCCCAACAATCTGGGTCCTCATTTTACCCACCTCGGAAGGAAGGAAGTCTGAGTCAACCATGAGCCGGTGATGAGATTTGAACTGCTGAACTACAGCTAGCAGTTAGCTGAAGTAGCTTGCAGTTCTGCACTCTAACCACTGCACCACCCTGGGTCTATTTGGCTGTGAGTTGCCCAGAGTCCTTTGGGAGTTGGGCAACATATACGTCCAAATAAGAAATAAGTAATAAACAAATAAACTTCTGGCTGCATTCTCACTCTTAATGCCTCCTGTGTCTGAAACTATCAGCACAGGAGACCACACAATTTTGAACTTCAAGAAGAATGCACGTATGAAGGATTGGGCAACAGGAGACATGATACTGTAAATGAATCGCAGGAGCGATTTTTGTAATGGTTGTGTGCATTTCAGTGAGTTTGGCTATGTAAGAGAACATTCCCCACAAGGCAGGGCGGATGGCTGAAGAGCTGTATGGAAATGGGGAGCAGAACAAGGGAAAGAAAGAAAGAAAGAAAGAAAGAAAGAAAGAAAGAAAGAAAGAAAGAAAGAAAGAAAGAAAGAAAGAAAGAAAGAAAGAACCGGGACCGCCTTCTGCCGCACGAATCCCAGCAACCAGTTAGGTCCCACAGAGTGGGCCTTCTGTGAGTCCCATCAACTAAACAATGTCGTTTGGCGAGACCCAGGGGAAGAGCCTTCTCTGGAACCAACTCCCCCCAGATATTAGAATAGCCCCCACCCTTCTTGCCTTTCGTAAGCTCCTTAAAACCCACCTCTGTCGTCAGGCATGGGGGAACTGAGATACTCTTTCCCCCTAGGCTTCTACAATTTATGCATGGTATGTTTGAATGTATAATTGGTTTTATAATAAGGGTTTTTAGTTATTTGAGTATTGGATTGTCACATGCTGTTTTTTATCGCTGTTGTTAGCCGCCCCGAGTCCACGGAGAGGGGCGGCATACAAATCAAATCAAATCAAATCAAACCAAACCAAACCAAACCAAACCAGACAAAACCAAACCAAACCAAACCAAACCAAACCAAACCAAACCAAACCAAACCAAACCAAACCAAACCAAACCAAATCAAACCAAACCAAATCAAATCAAATCAAATCAAATCAAATCAAATCAAATCAAATCAAATCAATGAAGGAAGGAAAGAAGGAAGGAAAGAAAGAAAGAAAGAAAGAAAGAAGGGATGGAAGGAAGGAAAGAAAGAAAGAAAGAAAGAAAAAAGACCAGCTTTTCTTTTCATAATAAAAGAACCACCACTTAAAGGAATTCTGAAAAATTTTCAAAACATTTGGCGAATGGAAAAGGAGGGGAAAAAAAATGAAAGCTCCTTTTCCAATTGACGGTAAAATTCTGAAATCCAGAGAGCATATTTAGGCATATAATGCCTCCCTGTTATAGTGGGATGGGAAGAATCAGTGTAAAGTCAATAACCGTAGTTCAAAACATTTTTAAATCACTTGCCAGGAGATTAAGGGGACATTTTGAAGGTTTGAAGATCAACTATAAATTGCTCTGTCGAGTAAGTGAAAAATTACAGTTCACTCTTATGCTCCTCTTTCCTTCTTTTGGACATCTCATTTTTGGCTTCATAAATCAAGCTGAATGGTGTGGAGACAAGTTCCCACTGAAGCAGGAGCCCTCAAATGTCATCAACAGAACATCTGGGGAGGAGGTCTAGAAACGCTTTTCATTTGGATGTCCCAAGTTAAATCTCTGGTATAGTCTGAAAACATAGGATTAAATCCAGCAAGCACTGGAAGGCAATCAGCTATGTGTGTTCTTTTACTCCCAAGTACAGTGGTATCTCTACTTAAGAACTTAATTCATTCCATGACCAGGTTCTTAAGTAGAAAAGTTTGTAAGAAGAAGCAATTTTTCCCATAGGAATCAATGTAAAAGCAAATAATGCGTGCAAACCCATTAGGAAAGATCAGAATTTGGGTGGGTGGAGGAGGAGAAAGAAGAGGAGGAGGACAGTCGCTGCCCAGAGTGAAGGGTGCATTTCTTTTCTCTGGGCATTGGCAGAGGTTTATTCCCTCTCCAAGCATCCAGAGAAAGGAAAATGCTCCGTTCGCTCTGGACTGCCAAAGCCTCCTTAAGCACCACTGAATGGCTCCTCTGGCAGCCTACAAAACTTTTGCCAGACCCATCCTGGAATACAGTTCATCTGTCTGGAACCCATACCACAACTCGGACATCAACACCCTTGAAAATGTCCAAAGCTACTTCACCAGAAGAGCCCTTCACTCCTCCACTCGAAACAGAATACCCTACGAAAGCAGACTATCAATCCTAGGTCTTGAAAGCTTAGAACTACGATGCCTAAAACACGATCTAAGTATTGCCCACAAGATCATCTGCTGCAACATTCTACCTGTCAATGACTACTTCAGCTTCAATTGCAACAACACAAAAGCACACAACAGATTCAAACTTAATATTAACCGCTCCAAACTTGACTGTAAAAAATATGACTTCAGCAACCGATTTTTTTCTGCTTTTCCGTTGATAAAGACTTTTGGTTTCCCTTCTATCGTATGGTGTGTGTCTCTCTGGACTAATTAACCTGTAATTATGGGCGGTTGGGACATGCTGGCAGAACACTACTGGAAGTCGGGAAGCTTCTGTGAAGCCTGTGTGCATGTGGGGGCAGCGTTTGGGTGATTGTGTACATGCACAGGGCATTACATTATGTGCGTGAGCATGCCCATGTACACTATTGTCCATGTGCATGCCCTTTTGGCACCCAAGCTGAAAAATGTTCACCATCACTGATATATAGTGGTACCTCTACCTAAGGACGCATCTACTTACGAACTTTTATAGATAAGTGTTCAAGATTCTTTTGCCTCTTCTCAAGAACCATTTCCTATTCACAAACCCGAGGCTCCAAAACTGTAACCGGAAAAGGCAGGGAGAAGTCTCTGTGGGCCTCTCTAGGAATCTCCTGGGAGAAAACAGGGCTGGAAAAGATGGGGAGAAGCCTCTGTGGGGCCTCTCTAGGAATCTCCTGAGAGGAAACAGGGCTGGAAAAGGTGGGGAAAGGCCTCCATGGGGCCTCTCTAGGAATCTCCTGGGAGGAAACAGGGCCTCCACCCACCCTGTGGTTTCCCCAATTACACACATTATTTGCTTTTACATTGATTCTTATGGGAAAACTTGCTTCTTCTTACAAACTTTTCTACTTAAGAACCTGGACACAGAATGAATTAAGTTTGCAAGTAGTGATGGGCGAACCCAACGGTGTTCAGGTTTGACAAGTTCGGCCAAATTTTACACAAAATTCGGCTGAACCTGAACCGGACCCAAACTTGAACCCGAATGGGGAATCCCTCCCATGAAGAGATTCTGGGGGTGGAGCTTTTACATCACTGGCAGGTTGCTAAGGACGCCAAGGTGATCACTTCCTGGATTCCATGGAATCCAGGAAGCAATCATCTTGGCGTCCTTAGCAACCTGCTAGTGACGTCAAAGCTCCGAACGCTGAACATGACCCCGAACTTTGGAAAAATTTCAGGTTCGTGTTTGGCATACTGAACACCGCAAAGTTCGGTACGGACCCGAATTGTGTGGGTTCAGTTCGGCCATCACTATTTGTAAGTAGAGGTACCACTGTATAACTGTAGAACAGAGGCGTCAAGTTGAATTTGAAATTGGATGGGCTGGATCAGCCTTGTAGTTGTCCTCTATGGGCCAGCCAGATGAGGAGAAGGAGATGGGATAGATGGCCTCATGCAGAACCCTGCTGGCCAAAATGGGGCCCAGGGCCCAGTGGTGAAGTCCTGCCAGTTTAACAACTGATTTGGTGATCACAATCCTCCAAGCTCAAGGGGAATGTGTTTTTTTGTCATCTTCAAGCACTGCTGTTACATGAGAAAGAATATTCATTTATGAACTGTAGCTAAATTGATGCTACTGGACCTTCACCTCCACAAATATCTTAATCCTGGTTAAAGGGAGGGAGATTAAACCTTGAGTGTCAGAATGGAGATCTTTTGGCTGAGCAGCAAGTTCAATATAGAATAGAATAGAATAGAATTTTTATTGGCCAAGTGTCATTGGACACACAAGGAATTTGTCTTGGTGCATATGCTCTCAGCGTACATAAAATAAAATATCCATTTGTCAAGAATCATGTGGTACAACACTTAATGATTGTCATAGGGGTCAAATAAGCAATGAAGAAGCAATATTAATAAAAATCTTAGGATATAAGCAACAAGTTATTGTCATACAGTCAACATGGGAGGAAATGGGTGAAAGGAATGATGAGAAAAACTAGTAGAATAGAAGTGCAGATTTAGTAGAAAGTCTGACAGTATTGAGGGAATTATTTGTTTAGTAGAGTGATGGTGTTCGGAAAAAAACTGTTCTTGTGTCTAGTTGTCTTGGTGTGCAGTGCTCTGTAGCGACCTTTTGAGGGTAGGAGTTGAAACAATTTGTGTCCAGGATGCGAGGGGTCAGTAAATATTTTCCCCGCCCTCTTTTTGACTCGTGCAGTATACAGGTCCTCAATGAAAGGCAGGTTGGCAGCAATTGTTTTTTCTGCAGTTCTGATTATCCTCTGAAGTCTGTGTTGGTCCTGTTGGGTTGCAGCACCAAACCAGACAGTTATAGAGGTGCAGATGACAGACTCAATGATTCCTCTGTAGAACTGTATCAGCAGCTCCTTGGGCAATTTGAGCTTCCTGAGCTGGCACAGAAAGAATATTCTTTGTTGTGCTTTTTTGATGATGTTTTTGATGTTAGGTGACCATTTTAGGTCTTGAGATATGATAGAACCTAGAAATTTGAAGCTCTCTACTGTTGATAATGTGTTGTCTAGTATTGTGAGAGGTGGAAGGGTGGAAGGGTTTCTCTTAAAGTCTACCATCATTTCTATGGTTTTGAGTGTGTTCAGTTCTAGATTGTTCTGGTCACACCACAAGGATAGTTGTTCAACTTCCCATCTGTATGCGGATTCATCATTGTCTCGAATGAGTCCGATCACTGTTGTATCATCTGCAAACTTCAGTAGTTTAACAGATGGAGCGTTTGAGATGCAGTCATTAGTGTATAGAGAGAAGAGCCTTGGGGGGCACCTGTGCTAATTGTACATGTATCTGATGTAATTTTTCCTAGCTTCACCTGCTGCTTCCTGTCTGTTAGGACATGGAGATGCCACCTGCAAAACTAACCAAAGCACCAGGCTGGGCATTCCGATGTTCAAATATTTTACTTAGTTCCTTCAAATAAACAGGGAAATTATATGAGTTACGTGTTTATATATAAACTTATAATTTTAGGGCTCTTGCTCAGTCTTCCGACTTTGTTATCCAATTTATGCTTGAAGTAACACAAGCAAAATGCAATCACACAGATCTCTCTGCACTTGTGTGATTAGACTGAACAAGAATATTAATCAGTGCTTCAAACTCAGCTAATGGAAACATCCAAAAGGCCTCTTTATAGCAGCCAGGCAAAAGGAGATTAGCAAATAGTCTGGCTGTATTTTTCAAGCGACAGAAACTTCATAATTAAAGGCAGCCAATTTGCAGATGCTGATTTCTTTTTAATATCAGGCTCTGATATTAGTATATTTTGGGCATGCAGTCTGAGTGATAAATGTGATTCCTAAGATTTGGGGAAACGAGCTTGTGCTGTGGTTTTAATTGAGAGCATCTCCGTCAGCCTCATCATCTTCGTTAAGAGAAACAATGCAACCTGCATCTATAAAAAGGCAAGTACAGTGATACCTCGTCTTACAAACCCCTCGTCATACAAACTTTTAGAGATACAAACCTGGGTTTAAGATTTTTTTGCCTCTTCTTCCAAACTATTTTCACCCACCTCTGGACTTCTGTTGCCAGCGAAGTGCCCATTTTTGCACTGCTGGGATTCCCCTGAGGTTCCCCTCCATGGGAAACACAACCTCCGGACTTCCATGCTTTTGTGATGCTGCAGGGGAATCCGAGCAGCGCAAAAATGGACGCTTCACTGGCAACGGAAGTCCGGAGGTGGGGTTTCGAGGACTTCCATGTTTTTGTGATGCTACAATTTTGCTGAGGCTCCCCTTGCTGGGAAACCCCACCTCTGGACTTCCATTGCCAGCGAAACACCCGTTTTTGTGCTGCTGGGATTCCCTTGCTGGGATTCCCCTTCAGCATCACAAAAACATGGAAGTCTGGAGGTGGGGTTTCCCATGGAGGGGAATAGCCGCCCCGAGTCTACAGAGAGGGGCGGCATACACATCTAATAAATAATAATAATAATAATAATAATAATAATAATAATAATAATAATCCCAGCAGCGCAAAAATGGGTGTTTTGACTGGCAAAAGGGATGAGTTTTGGGCTTGCATGAATTAATCGCTTTTCCATTGATTCCTATAGGAAACATTGTTTCATCTTACATACTTTTTACCTTACAAACCTCGTCCCGGAACCAATTAAATTCATAAGACAAGGGCACTTGAAGTGCTTTGAAGTTTAGCCAGAGTAACTAGAATGTAAATCCTAAACCAGCCATGATTATGAACGGTCTTCTGTGTCTTAGTATCTCTAAACCAACTCTTGAAGCTTGGGTGAAAGCATTGTAGGATAACCTGAAATCCTTGAAGGGATACAAAAAAAATGAATCTAAGATAATTCGCTGTGGCCAAACCAGCTGTTCTGCCGGGCTCTCTTGTAGGAGCCTCCCAAAAATTCAAGGGTACAAATTTCAGACACACACACATTTGAAAATTCAAAACAATGTTCTTTATCACAAATAAACAAAGCACTCTTTTTTTATTGCAAAGAGCACTCTTCCCAAAACAACTGGGTAGTCTGTACAATTTCCCTTAAGCAGTCTTTAAGTACTTAGCTAGCAGCTGTGAAGAAACTTCACACCCCTTCTTCTTCCAACAAAGTGAGACACACACACACGCTGCTCTGCTTTGGTTTCAAAGGCGTGAAAAAGCAACAAATCCAGCAACACAAGATTCCTGACAAACTCCGATCAGACATTCTTCCACAATGGCCAAACCCACATGCTGCTATTTATAGCAGCAGCCCTAATTACTGGAGCCCCACCCAAACACAGGTGGCCTCCCTTATTTCCCGTAATATGTTCTTATTTGGTCTCTTCTACGCATAATTCTGTGCTTGCGTGGGTCCAAAATATCATCATCTGAATCAACGGAAGATAAGGGAGATTGACTGCCTGGGCTGTGTGCCAAGCCCTCCTCTGCCGAGTCACTCCCACCTTCTTCTTCGTCCGAGGAAACTAAACTCTGAACTGATTCTGTCTGCAATAACACAGGCCTGGGACATGTTGAATTTTCCCCTGCATCCACCTCCCCATTCCCTGGGGCAGGAGCTGGGCCAGAGCCAACCACAACACCCAAGAAGCTTCTTCAGTTCTTCTTGAATGAGAAGTGAAATATCTTTAAGGAAAAACAAAGTCCAGTTGCCTTTTGAAAAAGTACCTTTGGGACAACCTTGACCTGGATGACTGAAAATCTTTATAGACACTTAGATGACAGAAAACATCCTCCTTTAAATGCATTGGAAAAAACAAGACCCCTCCAAAATGTTATATCTTATGACACATATAATTACCGCGGTAAGAATCTCTATATCTCTCTATATCTCTCAATAGAAACAGAATTGTGAAGTATTAAGCTAATTCATTTTGTGTTTTTTTTAATATATCTGAAAGTTTGTTTGTATGTTTTGTTTGTTCATTATTTTAAAAAAAGAAAAAGAAAAAAGAATCTCTATCGCGCAAATGTGGAAAAACGACCAGATTCCACCTGCAAATTTAATTATAGACAAAATATAAAGACACATAGAGATATGAAACAACTATCTATGTTTAATTATTGATTGCTATAAAACAAAGAATATCTTCACTTGTTTCATACATGTAAGTGCATAGAGCTTAATTTAAGACAATGTGTAGAATTGACAATTCAAATTCTAATAGATACGGAGTATGAACTGTTTAGAAATGTATATATGCTGTTCTTTTTTATTTTCAAAATCAATTTTTAAAAAAAGGAAAAAAAGAAGCACTCTTAATTTTACATTCCTGACCAACTTTTGTTCATGTGTTAATCTAAATATTGGCTTAAATATATTCTCATTACGGCTGATTTAGTTTCTTCCCGAGGATAAAGCTAATTTTTTAAACTAACCCAAAGCTGCTTTGTCGAGATTGATTGATGGGTTAGGTTTTTTTATTTATTTAGAGACCGCCCATCTCATTATTATACACCTAATAAGATAAATGCTACATTTAAATTAAACTAGGGTTTGCATCTAGTAGAATATGGGGGAAAAGAATATACTGGCTTTAAAGTGGAATTTATAACCCTTTTATTCAAGCCTGTCCTTTTTTTTTCTTGATCTCAACTCAATAAAATCAAATTCCTTATTTTCCTAAATAAAAGAGGTCCTGTCCTCCCAGCATTAAGAATTCATGAGACACCTCCATCCATAACCACCTGGTTGTGTGCACCTTCGTTTATTGTTCCCACCTTGTACATCTGTCACTTTGGCAACCTCTAAGTAGCCACGAATAGAAAGGGGAAGAGAGAAAGCCTGACAAGGAATTGGCTGGACACTTGGACGGATGGAACTCTCAGGACAACCTCTAAAGGTAATTAAGGAGAGATAGATCTGCCATGGTTCTTCATTTTCCCTCTCTTAAATTATTCCATTCTGTTTCCACACCATCTGCCACATTTTTTCTAAGTGTGCAGGAAAATTTGCATATGCCTTTTTTTTCTGCATTTCTCATAGTATTATGCATATAGCATACTAGTAGCTGGATACCCGTGCTTTGCTATGAAACTATGTGATTGAGCTTGATAAATAGACAGTTAAAGCTTGAACATTAATGAGTAGTTATGATCAGCCTCTCCTCTGCCCTTCTCTCCCTCAGTCTTGCCCCATGGAAGCCTCTCCTATCTTATCCCCTTCTCTCCCTTTCAGGTGGGGAGTAGGAGTAGAACCTCTAACGCCTTAGAATTTAGTAGAATGTCTAAACTCCCAGCCTGCAGGCCAGATGAGTTATGTGCTGGTCATGTCCATTGGCAGTTGGAACAGAGTTCTTTTCAGGTGGGGAGGGGGAGTAGAACATCTAACGTCTTAGCATCAGAGTGTCTTAATAATAATATAATAAATAACTAATGACCTGATGGTAATTTTAAAAAATCCTTTCTTAGTCGGCTTTACAGTTCTGGAGATTTTGTGATGGTGCTTGAGTGGCATTTGGCTTATATAGAGAGAGGTTGTTATTTTGCCCAATGCATGCAGCTCTGACATGTAGCTCTGCATTCCTTTGTGTCTATGTTTTCCTAACTGTGATAGTTTGGATTTAAAAGAGAAACAGATTACTTAATGTTAATTTTTAGGTCGTAGGCTTTTGTCCCCATGGACTAACATTCCATTGATATTTTGTTGTTGTTGTTGTGCTTTAAAGCAGCATTTCACGATCTCAACAACTTCAAGATGAGTGAACCAACTGTTCAAATCCATTCATCTTAAAGTCACTGAGGTCAAAGATCACTGCTTTAGGGGGAAGAGGAGAAAGTGGACTCTGACAGATAACTTGGTGCATAAAATATTCCCTCCGAAGGGCTTTGAATTGTGGAGGAATATGAAGATGTGAGCCGGGGTGGCGCAGCAGGTAGAGTGCTGTGCTGCAGGCCAATAAAGCTGACTGTAGATCTGTAGGTCAGCGGTTCAAATCTCGTCACTGGCTCAAGGTTGGCTCAGCCTTCCATCCTTCCGAGGTGGGTAAAATGAGGAGGCAGATTGTGGGGGCAATAGGCTGGCTCTGTTAAAAAGTGCTATTGCTAACATGTTATAAGCTGTCCTGAATCTAAGGAGAAGGGTGGCATAAAAATCAATCAATCAATCAATCAATCAATCAATCAAGGAAGGAAGGAAGGAAGGAAGGAAAGAAGGAAGGAAGGAAAAAGAAAGAAAGAAAGAAAGAAAGAAAGCTCCTATCTGTTATACCTTTGCCCAGACTTTGATGCCTTACCTTCTGCTACACGGTGGCACAGTGGACAGAATGCAGTACTATAGGCTGCTTCTGCTGACCGCAGTCTGTCTGCAATTTGGCAGTTCGAATCTCACCAGGCTCAAGGTTGACTCAGCCTTCCATCCTTATGAGGTGGGTAAAATGGGGACCCAGATTTTTGGGAGCAAGATGCTGACTCTGTAGACCACTTAGAGAGGGCTGTAAAGCACTGTGAAGCAGTATATAAGTCTAAATACTATTGCTATATTAC
Source organism: Erythrolamprus reginae (assembly GCF_031021105.1). NCBI lineage: Eukaryota > Metazoa > Chordata > Lepidosauria > Squamata > Dipsadidae > Erythrolamprus > Erythrolamprus reginae. Next base: position 11,302,818 of record NC_091954.1, read on the forward strand.
GTTATGAGAATCCTCCTGAAGATGCACTAATACTTAAAAAGATTTTGGACTGTGCAGAATCTGATGCTTTAACCCTTAAATTAAAAAAACAAAGAAGACTCCAATTATTATAAAACATGGAATTATTTTTATGATTGGTTTAAAAGAAGAAATAAAGTTTAAATTAAAATATAACAATAGCAGTATCTTTTTTTCTTTTTCTTTTTGATATAACAGATCAAATGTGATATATATACAGTGCTTGTTAAAATAAAATTTGTATGAAATTAAATTAATCAATTAGGAGTGTACGAAAGCGGCTAAGAAAATAACAACAACAAAAAAGACATTGATAACCAAAAGGAATAGCAGTAAATACCGATTGTTTTTCCACCAGAAAATAATTTGATACCAGAAGAGACTGTTTATTTGTTCCTCCTCACAAGAGAATACAAATGATACATATTATGTTGTTTGTTTATTGTCATTGTTAATATTGTTTATTGTATTTAATTAATTAATTAACCAACTATTATTATTATTATAAGTATTAATACTTTTGTTTGTATGTGTCTTGTTTCGTTCTGCATTGTATCTTTTTCTTTTTTTCTTTGTTATGACCCCTCGCATCCTGGACACAAATTGTTTCAACTCCTACCCTCAAAAGGTCGCTACAGAGTACTGCACACCAAGACAACTAGACACAAGAACAGTTTTTTCCCGAACGCCATCACTCTACTAAACAAATAATTCCCTCAAAACTGTCAGACTTTCTACTAAATCTGCACTTCTATTCTACTAGTTTTTCTCATCATTCCTATCACCCATTTCCTCCCATGTTGACTGTATGACTGTAACTTGTTGCGTATATCCTAAGATTTTTATTAATATTGCTTCTTCATTGCTCATTTGACCCCTATGACAATCATTAAGTGTCGTACCACATGATTCTTGACAAATGTATATTTTATTTTATGTACGTTGAGAGCATATGCACCAAGACAAATTCCTTGTGTGTCCAATCACACTTGGCCAATAAAAATTCTATTCTATTCTATTCTATTCTATTCTATTCTAAATGTGTAGGTGTAGGCATATTTTAAATGAATAAAAATTATTAAATAAAATAAAAAAAGAGAAAACCTACAGTTGTTGTCATTGTCAGTATTTCACACTTCACATTTGCACACAGCATTTTAATTAATTTGGATGATCACAATGGGTTATTTAAATAACATGATGCAATTGGATTTTCCCTCTCAAGGAAGCAAGACAGCTCCTCCCCCCCCCCAAAAAAAAGACTGTCCAGGTTAGTTAACAGTCTTTGTGTATCTCCTCCAAACGGCCACACCTTCTTTGGCTTGAATCTGCCTTCTGATCATTTAATGCCCTTCCGCTGCATACGGATGCAAATGCTAATGGCACCATTTGGCAACGCTTGCTCAGTAAGATAATGCAACATAACTGCAAATTGGAAATGGTTTGAACTTTCAAATTTGCCGTATGCCATTACACTTTTTATCTGACGGATCATTTGCCTTTTTAATTGTGTGCTGCTTTTAGACTTCTGGCTGTAGCAGATTTACAAAACAAAACTTTGCTAGCTATTATAGTCTCCTTCGCGCTGGCCCCTCCCCCTTACCCGGAGACGCAAAAGCAGGAGAGCTGAAGGAATTACAGCGTGGGTTGCTCACATTATTATTATTATTATTATTTATTATAATAATTGGTTGCCGATCAATTTCTGGTCACAATTCAAAGTGTTGGTTATGACATATAAAGACCTTCATGGCATCGGAACAGAATATCTCCGGGACCGCCTTCTGCCACATGAATCCCAGCAACTGGTTAGGTCCCACAGAGTTGGCCTTCTCCGGGTTCCATCGACTAAACAATGTCATTTGGCGGGGCACAGGGGAAGAGCCTTCTCTGTGGCAGCCCCGACTCTCTGGAACCAGCTCCCCCCGGAGAACTGCTTAAAACTCACCTTTGACACCAGGCATGGTGGAATTGAGATATCTCCCCCGGGCCTATACAATTTATGTATGGTATGTTTGTATGTATGTCTGATTAATAACGGGGTTTTTAAAATGTTTTAAAATTATTAGATTTGTCATGAATTGTTTTATTGCTGTTGTGAGCCGCCCCGAGTCTACGGAGAGGGGCGGCATACAAATCCAATAAATAAATAAATAAATAAATGAATGAATGAATGAATGAATGAATGAATAAATAAATAAATAAATAAATGAATAAATGAATAAGTGAATGAATGAATGAATGAATAAATGAATAAATGAATAAATGAATAAATGAATAAATGAATAAATGAATAAATGAATAAATGAATAAATGAATAAATGAATAAATGAATAAATGAATAAATGAATAAAATAATAATAATTATTTATTAGATTTGTATGTCGCCCCTCTCCGGAGACTACATGCTGGTAGTGGCAACATGGCACAGCTCTAACCCTAACCCTTCCGAAAGGGAGGTAATTAAAAGAATACTGGATTGTGCAGAAATGAACAGATTGACTGTGAAAATTAAAGCTAAGATTCTAAATATGATAACGCAGTGATGGCGAACCTTTTTTCCCTCGGGTGACGAAAGAGAGTGCACATACACTATTGTGCATGCACGAGTGTCCACACTCATAATTCAATGCCTAAGCAAAGTGTGTGCGCATGCACACGCGTGCATATGTAAAGCTATTTGTCTGTCTCCTCCTGCACCACACTTGCTCCTATAGCTGCAACAATCAAAATGGCCACTTGATGGCAGGAGAGAGAGAGAAATATAGTTCTCTCTGTCTTTTTCCTGCTAGTCGCCATCTATATTTGAGCAATACAGATCTGGAATTCCTAATGCCGGTAGTAGCAAAGTTTATCTTTTTCTCTTAGACACATAATCGTTTTAAGGCCAACTGTCTCCATTACTGTGCTGTTTCTTCAAGTGAAATGGAAAACTTAGTACAATTTTCTTTTCCCCCCCCAATATACAGTGGTACCTCATCATACGAACTTAATTGGTTCCAGGAGGAGGTTCGTAAGGTGAAAAGTTCGTAAGATGAAACAATGTTTCCCATAGGAATCAATGTAAAAGCAAATAATGCATGCAAATCCTTCAGGAAAATCCCAAACTTTAGAAGGGAGGCGAACAGAGGGCAGGGAGGAGCAGCTAAAGGGGGCGGGTGGAAGAAGCAAGGCTAGGCTAAAGGGTGAATGGGAAGGAAGAAAGGCAAGGGGGGCGCCCCTCCCTTTTCTTTTTTCAAAAGACACCGTTTCAGTGCCTTTGCAAGCATGCAAAATCTTTACTCCTCCAAGCTGCCCCTCCCTTTTCTTTCTTAAAAAGACACTGTTTCGGTGCCTTTGCAAGCATGCAAAATCTTTACTCCTCCAAGCTGCCCCTCCCTTTTCTTTCTTAAAAAGACACCGTTTCAGTGCCTTTGCAAGCATGCAAAATCTTTACTCCTCCAAGCTGCCCCTCCCTTTTCTTTCTTCAAAAAAGGGGAAAAAAGAAACCCCTTCATCCCAGCAGCAGCTGCTTGGGTTCGTAAGGTGAAGATAGTTCGGAAGAAGAGGCAAAAAAATCTTAAACACCGGGTTCGTATCTTGAAAAGTTCGTTAGAAGAGGCATTTGTAAGAGGAGGTACCAATGTATTTTATTAATTTTCATAAAATAGACAAAACTGACAAACATACATTTCACATAAAATGGGGTTGTATCTTCCCCGCTTATTCTAGAAGTAAAGTTTCAATACAGAAAAAAGAATACATTAAAAATACTTTAAATCAACTTATTACTTTAAATGAAAAAAAGAAATTTGTTTTACCTTATATAATAAGTCTTCATAAGTAAACTAATTCTAACATAACTTTTAAATCATGCCCCTACCTGTACAATTCTCTTATTCTTTTTACTTTTAATTTTTCTTCTTATTTATCCATATATACGCTTTGTTCCATATCTCATAAAATTCTGTTTCCTCTTGGTCTTTTAACCATCTTGTCATCATATCCATTTCAGTGCAGTCTAGCATTTTCTTAATAACCTCTTCCTCTTTGGGAATACCTTCCCCTTTCCGATTTTGCGCATACACGATCCTGGCCGCTGTCAAAATATGAATGACTAGATGTAGAATTTCTTTCTTATATTTCTGATTCGTTATACCCAGTAAATAAAATTCCGGGGTTATTTCTATCTCCTGTCTTACTATTTCCTTTATTATTCTTTCTATCATTTTCCAATGAAGCTTAACTTTACTACACATCCACCATTGATGATAATAGGAACCTATTTCTTTCTTACATTTCCAACATAATGGAGAGGTCTTAGGGAACATTGTCGCTATCCTATTTGGTGGGAGGTGCCACCTGTAAAACATCTTAATTTGATTTTCTTTTAGCGAGCCTGATTTTGTCCTTTTCCAATTTGAAGTCCAGACGGGAAAACTTAGTACAATTTTCAAACTAGTTGCAACTCCTTTTCAGGACACCTTAATCAAACAGGACAGAAAGCAAAAAAGGTGAAACTAGTTACCTCTGTCATTCCTTTGCAGAAGAATCTTATGCAAATATCCTGAAGGATAACAAAGAAGCTTCTAGCAAAAAAAATATTAAATCTTGATTTGCCAAACAGCTTGCCGGTATCTTAAGGCCATTTCCCCATCAGCATCAACATCTGGAACATCTGGAAAAGAAATGCATGATTCATAAGTGGATCTTAGGGGCTTGGCCTCAGGATACTGTAGACTTCATAGATAATAAGCTCATCCTTCTGCTATAATGTTTATTTCTATCCTTGTTTCCCAAAATGAAATGTACCGTTTCCATAACAGCAACAGAAAACAGTGCGGAACAAGGAGAGATTTTGAAACACAATCTGCAGTGCATTTCCCCACTTTATCTGTGGGTCCCTGTTCTTTTTATCATATTTGAACCCGAAGAAGACTTTTGTGGTTCACACATTTTATTTGGAAGCACAACATTTTGATCAAAGCTTACTTTATCCGGTGCATGGATTGTTATTTCCGGTGGATGTGAGGAGGCTGTTTTCATAATTTGATAAATACTTTTTTGCTCTCTTTTCTGTAAACTTACGAAGAGAGACTGAGGGAACTGGGCATGTATAGCCTGGAGAAAAGGAGGGCCAGAGCGGACATGATAGCAGTCTACAAGTATACGAGGGGATGTCACAGAGAGGAGGGGATCACTTTATTCTTCAGGGCACCAGAGGGCCGGACGAGGAACAACGGCTTGAAGCTGACCAAGGAGAGATTCAACATGGAGATAAGGAGGAACTTCCTGATGGTCAGAGTGATCAACCAATGGAACAACCTACCAGCGGACGTTGTGAACTCCAACACTCTGGGCATTTTTAAGAGAAGATTGAACTGCCACTTGACTGGTGTGCTATAGGGTTCCTGCTTGGGCAGGGGGTTGAACTCGATGGCCTTCATGGTCCCTTTCAACTCTAACAATGAATGAATGAATGAATGAATGAATGAACGAACGAACGAACGAACGAACAAACGAACGAACGAACAAACAAACAAACAAACAAACAAACAAACAAACAAACAAACTGTAGATTTCCCCAAATAAGTTGATTGTTCTCCTGTGGCGTGTGATGGCCTTAGCCTCAAATTCTGTGATTGTTCACTACTCAGATCTGCTATTAGAGAAAATTTGAAATTAAATGAGCCTATCGTTAGATGTCAAACTATTCTCCAAAGAATAGAAGAGTCAAACTATTCTCCAAAGCACCTGAGGGTAGAACAAGAAGCAACAGGTGGAAACTAATCAAAGAGAATTCAATTTCCTGACAGTTAGAACAATTAGTCAGCGGAACAGCTTGCCTCCAGAAGTTGTGAAACACTCTAAGTTTTTAAGAAGTTGTTTGATATCCATTTGTCTGAAGTAGTGTAGAGTTTCCTGCCTAAGCAGGGGGTTGGGCTAGAAGACCTCCAAGGTCCCTTCCAATTCTGTTGTTGTTGTTGTTGTTGTTGTTGTCGTCGTCGTCATCATCATCATAATCATCATCATCATCAATTTCTTATAAAGTCTGCCCAAGAGAAGGGTTTGGTAGATCCTAGGTGGGGAAATATTCAGAACTATGGTTTACATTACAAATGGGGGGATTTTTTATGGTTTTTTTCAGACAGTTTTTCCATCTGTCCAATTCTATGACACTCAGGGTTTTAAAAATCTCTCTTATTTTTCTTCTGCCCATTGTTAGATTTTAAATTCTTTGATCAGCTAGTATCCGCATCGCTGTCAGAAATATTCAGCCCTTGTTAGCACAACATTCAATTAAATTTAATGGATCCTGCAAAATTTTGACTTTCTTTTCAAGCAGTCTGAATATATATGAGTTATGGAAGCTTGTTTAGGTAAAATAACCGGTATATTTTTGGAGAACGTTACCAGCTCTTAGCATCATGAATATCTTAACAACAATTTATAAATACAGTGGTACCTCAAGATACGAACCCCTCGTCTTACGAACAACCCGAGATACGAACCCGGGGTTCAGAAAAATTTTGCCTCTTCTTACGAACTTTTTTCGTGTTACGAACGGCAAACCTGAACTTCCGGGTTTGGCGGTTCGGGAGGCTGCTGGGAAGCCCCGCAGCCCGGCTGTCACCTTTTAAAACAGCCAGGGGGCTTCCCAGTTGCCTCCCGGAGCCAAACCCGGAAGTTCGGGTTTGGCGTTCGGCTTGGAGAGGCTGCTGGGAAGCCACCCGGTTGTTTTAAAATGTGACAGCCGGGCTGCGGGGCTTCTCGGCGGCAGCGGCAGGTACGTAAGACGAAAACGTTCAGGAGGCCGCTTTGGGTTTTTGGCTGGGAGGGAGGGCAGGAGGTCCAACGCTGGGGGAGGGAGTCAGGAAGGTCCTCTTGCTCCCCCCCTCAGCGAAAAACACAAAGACGGTCTGCCATCGCATGACAGGCAGGGCGGAGCAGCGTGGAGCAAAGGGAGTCTGAAACCGCCAGCAGCTTCAGTTTCCCATTGCTCCGCGGGCGGCGGCAGACCGCCTTTGTATTTTTGGCTGGGGGGGGAAAGCAGGAGGCGCAGGATCAGGCCGGCGGCGGGCACGGGAGAGGCAGCAGGTCTGCATCCTGGGCGGGTGGGCGGGCCGCGGGCGAGGAGGCGCAACCGAGCGGGCCGGCTCAGGCTCTGGCTAGGACGGGGCGGGCAGCGGCTGGGCGCGGCAGCGAGGGTGCGTCTGACTCGGGGCTGGCGGCGCCTGACGCAGCGGGGAACAACAGCGTGGGAGGCAGGAGAGGACCAGGCAACCGGAGCAGCGTTGCCGCTGCTCCCGGCTTGGCTTCCCTGGCCGCCTTGGCTTCCCTGGCCGCCTGGCGCTGCGATCTTCCAATCTTCCCTTGGCGATCTTCTGATCTTCCCTGGCTTCCCTGGCCGCCAGGGAAGCGGCCAGGGAAGCCAAGGGAACATCGGAAGATCGCAGCGCTAGGCGGCCAGGGAAGCCAAGGGAAGATCGCCAAGGAAAATGCCCAGCCCAGCCGCCCCCCCCCCCCCAGGCGTTTTCCTGGAAAGAATGCCATCCACCACCGAGCTTTTCGTAATCTGTTTAAATTTCCTTCACTCCCCCCCCCAACATTCCCCGCCTTGCCTCGCTTGACTGGCCAGAGGACATGACATTCACCGCCTCCCGTGCCTCCTTTGGCTTTGCGATTGGACGCGCCTCCCGCCGCTCTGCCCAATCGCAAAGCCAAAGGAGGCACGGGAGGCGGTGAATGTCATGTCCTCTGGCCAGTCACGGGAGGCAAGGCGGGGAATGTTGGGGGAGTGAAGGAAATTTAAACAGATTACGAAAAGCTCGGTGGTGGTGATTGCACTCCTTTTAGAAAAACACCTCCACGGGGGCTGGGCTGGGCATTTTCCTGGAAGGAATGCCATCCACCACCGAGCTTTTCGTAATCTGTTTAAATTTCCTTCACTCCCCCAACATTCCCCGCCTTGCCTCCCGTGACTGGCCAGAGGACATGACATTCACCGCCTCCCGTGCCTCCTTTGGCTTTGCGATTGGACGCGCCTCCCGCCGCTCTGCCCAATCGCAAAGCCAAAGGAGGCACGGGAGGCGGTGAATGTCATGTCCTCTGGCCAGTCACGGGAGGCAAGGCGGGGAATGTTGGGGGAGTGAAGGAAATTTAAACAGATTACGAAAAGCTCGGTGGTGGTGATTGCACTCCTTTTAGAAAAACGCCTCCACGGGGGCTGGGCTGGGCATTTTCCTGGAAGGAATGCCATCCACCACCGAGCTTTTCGTAATCTGTTTAAATTTCCTTCACTCCCCCCCCCCAACATTCCCCGCCTTGCCTCGCTTGACTGGCCAGAGGACATGACATTCATCGCCTCCCGTGCCTCCTTTGGCTTTGCGATTGGACGCGCCTCCCGCCGCTCTGCCCAATCGCAAAGCCAAAGGAGGCACGGGAGGCGGTGAATGTCATGTCCTCTGGCCAGTCACGGGAGGCAAGGCGGGGAATGTTGGGGGAGTGAAGGAAATTTAAACAGATTACGAAAAGCTCGGTGGTGGTGATTGCACTCCTTTTAGAAAAACGCCTCCACGGGGGCTGGGCTGGGCATTTTCCTGGAAGGAATGCCATCCACCACCGAGCTTTTCGTAATCTGTTTAAATTTCCTTCACTCCCCCAACATTCCCCGCCTTGCCTCCCGTGACTGGCCAGAGGACATGACATTCACCGCCTCCCGTGCCTCCTTTGGCTTTGCGATTGGGCAGAGCGGCGGGAGGCGCGTCCATAGGCTTGGTCGGGTCGCCGCAGCACCCTCCCTTCGCCAACCCTTTGGCGGTCACCGGTGGGCTTAGGGTGCCTCGGCACCGACTTCGCTGCCCCTTCCCGAGCCCAGCCCCGTGGCATTCGCTTTCCTCCCGCCCGCAGTTGACTGATCGTGGGCTCCTTCGCAACCTCGGAGAGCTTCCTGGTTTTCGTGAGCTTTCATGCCCTGGAAGCTCTCCGAAGTTGCGAAGGAGCCCACGATCAGTCGGCTGTGGGTGGGAGGAAGGCGAATCCCCCGTGGGCTCCGTTACATCTTCCGCTGCCAGCCAGGCCATGCTGGCGGCAGCGGAACAATCGCCTTCCTCCCGCCCGCAGCCGACTGACCGTGGGCTCCTTCCCGAGCTCCCTTCCTGAGCCTCCCGTTCTCTCTCCCCCCCCTCGCCCCTTCGCCTCCCTGTGTTCCTAGGAGAAGTGCTGGGGATTGAGGCAAGACAGACCTTCTGCTCCTCACCAGCACTTCTCCTAGGAACACAGGGGGGCGAAGGGGCGAGGGGGCGGAGAGAGAACGGGAAGCTCAGCATTCCGTCAGCCGCAGCGCTGGCTGTCAACTTTTCTTTTTAAAACTGGGCAGGAGCTGAGTTGCCTCCCCATTGCTAAAAAGAAAAGTTGACAGCCAGCGCTGCGACTGACGGAATGCTGAGCCTCCCGTTCTCCCCCCCCCCCACCTTGCCCCTTCCGGTTTCGGCGTTCGGGAGACCGCTGGGTTCCCAGCTGTCTCCGAACGCCAAACACCAAAGCCGAACTTCCGCCTTCAGGAGACAGCTGGGAAGCGGCGCGGCTCTTTTAAAAGATGACAGCCGGCCTGGGGGGCTTCCCAGCACCCCCGAACCCTGTGCTGGCAAGCCCCCCAGGCCGGCTGTCACCTTTTAAAAGAGCCGCGCCGCTTCCCAGCAGTCGCGGAAAGCCGTTTTTTTGCGGGGGGTTTTTGGTTGCACGGATTAATTGACTTTACATTGTTTCCTATGGGAAACAATGTTTCGTCTTACGAACCTTTCGTCTTACGAACCTCCCCCCGGCACCAATTAAGTTCGTATCTTAAGGTACCACTGTATATGCATTTTCCCCAGAACTTCTGAAAGATAGTCCTTATTCTTCTGAAAGTGCATATTTTTTCTTTAGGTTGGTCTCAACAACTTGACTTTGTGTTTCAATCTGCAGAATCTTAAAATTCTGCTTTGTGTCCAATTGACCTTTCATCTTTCTCCATTGCTCTGGTGTGGAGTTGTCTTAGATACACCTTTTCTTTCTTAGGAGGCTTCATGGATCATTAGATTCTCCAGTTGATGAGAAATACTGTGTTCAGTTCTGGAGACCTCACCTACAAAAAGATATTGACAAAGTTGAACGGGTCCAAAGACAGGCTACAAGAATGGTGGAAGGTCTTAAGCATAAAACGTATCAGGAAAGACTTAATGAACTCAATCTGTATAGTCTGGAGGACAGAAGGAAAAGGGGGACATGATCAAAACATTTAAATATGTCAAAGGGTTAAATAAGGTCCAGGAGGGAAGTGTTTTTAATAGGAAAGTGAACACAAGAACAAGGGGACACAATCTGAAGTTAGTTGGGGGAAAGATCAAAAGCAACGTGAGAAAATATTATTTGACTGAAAGAGTAGTAGATCCTTGGAACAAACTTCCAGCAGATGTGGTTGGTAAATCCACAGTAACTGAATTTAAACATGCCTGGGATAAACATATATCCATTGTAAGATAAAATACTGGAAATAGTATAAGGGCAGACTAGATAGACCATGAGGTCTTTTTCTGCCGTCAGTCTTCTATGTTTCTATGAGTGATATTTCTTGCCAGGTCAAGGAATTCTCTAGGCAACCAAATTTCCTAGAAGGGTTGTTTTTGAACAGCAAAGGGTTAATATTATGTTGGTCACTGGACTTTCTTGTTTTCCCAGAGAGGTTATTCAAAAAACATACGCTGAAGGAGAACGCCAAGTGAGTGCGGGAACTAAAATGATTATATAATCAGCCTTACTCTCCTCCTGAAAACAGTACACACTCAGAGACAAAATTGCTGAAAGCTGAATCTTAATAAGCAGGAGGAATTCCTCTGATCTCCTCCCTATCAGCCTTTGATGGAGGAAACTAATTTTGCTGCCTCTTGAAAGAACACAGGTAATTCTGCTGCACTCGGTGTGCTTTGAATATTAAATCCCTGCCGACACATCCTCAAGGTGGGATTATCACTCACAGGGAGAAGCCTTCAGAATGGCTCTCTCTGATTGGCTGCTTAGCCTCTGCCATTAAGCCAATGAAGGTGGCTGCAAGAAGGAATTAAAGTGGGGCTATCCCTCTTGCAAGGATTGCTTGGTAAGTCAGTGATGGCGAACCTATGGCGCAGGTGCCACAGGTGGCATGGGGAGTCATATCTGCTGGAACTTGAGCCGTTGCCCTATCTCAACTTTTGAACCTGTGCTGGAGCCCCTCCTCATGTTGTTGATAGATGATAGCAAGATCAATGGATGGATGGATGGATGGATGGATGGATGGATGGATGGATGGATGAGTAGCTAGAAGAGATAGAGAGATAGATAGATAGATAGATAGATAGATAGATAGATAGATAGATAGATGGATGGATGGATGGATGGATGGATGGATGATAGATGGATACAGACAGACAGATGGACAGAATAGGATAGCTAGACAGATAATAGATAGATAGGTAGATAGGTAGGTAGGTAGATAGATAGATAGATAGATAGATAGATAGATAGATAGATAGATAGATAGATCAAATTTCTATGCCGCCCAATTCCCCAGTGACTTGGACTACTCACAATAAAAACAGATATAGATCAATATAAAAAACATTATAATTTAAAATAGTTACAATCATCCAAACATTCATGGGTCTACCTCACTAATCATCCCCCTGAGGTCAATGGTCCCAGGTCAGTCAGAAAAGCCAGGCCTTTACAGCTTTCCGGAAGACCAATAAGGTGGTTGTAGTTCAGATCTCAGGAGTAGCTGATTCCAGAGAGCTGGGGCCACTACAGAGAAGACTCTACACCACAGACCCACCAGCCGACATTGTTTAGCTGACGGGACCTGAAAAAAGGCCAACCCTATGGGCTCTTACCAGTCGCTGGGAGGTATGTGGTAGAAGGTAGTGTCAGCGATACTTTGGCACTGAGTCGTGTAGGGCTTTAGAGGTAATAATGAACACCTTGAATTGTGACCGGAGACCAATAGGAAGCCAGTGCAGCTAGCAAAGAATTGGTGTAGTGTGGGTGTATCTAGGTGCAACCACCACAGCTCACACAGCTGCATTGTGGACCTACTGTAGTCTCCGAACACTCTTCAAGGGTAGCCCCATGTACAGATAGATAGAAAGGTAGAAAGAAAGACAGAAAGGTGGAAAGGTGGAAAGGTGGAAAGGTGGAAAGGTGGAAAGGTAGAAGTGTGGAAGTGATGTGCCGGTGCCTGGAGGCTGTTGGGGCCTGAATGGATGTCAACAAACTCAAACTCAACCCAGACAAGATGGAGTGGCTGTGGGTCTTGCCTCCCAAGAAGGACAATTCCATCTGTCCGTCCATTACCCTGGGAGGAGAACTATTGACCCCCTCAGAGAGGGTCCGCAACTTGGGCGTCCCCCTCGATCCACAGCTGACATTGGAACATCATCTTTCGGCTGTGGCGAGGAGGGTGTTTGCCCAGGTTCGCCTGGTGCACCAGTTGCGACCCTATTTGGACAGGGAGTCATTGCTCACAGTCACTCATGCCCTCATCACCTCGAGGTTCGATCACTGCAACGCTCTCTACATGGGGCTAACTTTGAAAAGTGTTTGGAAACTTCAGATCATGCAGAATGCGGCCGCGAGAGCCATCATGGGGCTTCCTAGATTCGCCCACGTTTCTGCAGCACTCCGCAGCCTGCACTGGCTGCCGATCGGTTTCCGATCGGCAGCCAGTGTTGGTAATGACCTTTAAAGCCCTACATGGCATTGGGCCAGAATACATCCGGAACCGCCTTCTACTCCACAAATCCCAGCGGCCGATAAGGTCCCACATTGTTGGCCTTCTCCGGGACCCGTCGACTAAACAATGTTGTTTGGCAGGCCCCAGTGGAAGAGCCTTCCCTGTGGTGACCCCCGCCCTCTGGAATCAACTCCCCCCAGAGATTAGAACGGCCCCCACCCTCCTTGTCTTTTGCAAATTACTCAAGACCCACCTTTGTCACTAGGCATGGGGGAGTTAGGATATTCCTTCCCCTAGGGCATTACAAGTTATGTATGGTATGTTTGTGTGTATGTTTTTATAATAAGGGTTTTTAGTTGTTTTATTAAATTGGATTGTTACATGTTGTTTTTTATCATTGTTGTTAGCCGCCCCGAGTCTGCGGAGAGGGGCGGCATACAAATCCAATTAATAATAATAATAATAATAATAATAATAATAATAATAATAATAATAATAGAAAGATAGAGAGAGAGAAAGATAGAAAGGTAGAAAGATAGAAAAATAGATCAAAAGACAGACAGATAGACAGACAGAATCAACATATGCATGTACTTAGTAGTAATGAAAACTGGGGCTAGGGGAATTTTTCTTGTACTGAAACTATGATGATGCCCTGAGATATGTTGATTGCAGTGCTGGATAACGAAGAAGAATGACCTGCAAAGACATCATTCCTACGGAAGTTTCAGCAACAGATTCATAAAATCACCAGGTGATGAGCTCAGCTTCAAGGAGACATTGTCTTTTTCCTAATAGGATTTCTAAAATAATTCAACTTTGAGGGCTTGCTAGATTCAATCTTGTATTTAAATGGCGATGCCAACCTTGAGAAACAGTTCTTTTTTAATCAGCCGAATTGAAAAAAAAATAAAATTCTGGGAAAGATGATAGAAATTTTCAATATATTGCTTGTCATACAGTTTAATGAATTCAAATTCTGTAAGCTCTGAAAAAAAAAGAATATGTAAGCAAACATCGAGGGCTAAGTTTAAATTAATGAATATCATCTAATGCTGGCGAATGTTCTGTTCTTCGGTAATTGAAAAGAATCTAATCAAGTAGTTCAAACAAATTTTGGGGTAAGAAAAAGATGGTGGAAACCACTATAACTGTCAGATGAAAATCAACATCATTGGACTGTTGTAAAAGTACAATGTGGGTTTGAGCTATGGAGCTGAGTTAGTGTAAACCAGAGGTCTTTAAGATTTGTGGAGTTCAACTCACAGAATTATGGGAATTATGCTAACCCACATTCAACTCACAGAATTATGGGAATTATGCTAACCCACATTCAACTCACAGAATTATGGGAATTATGCTAACCCACATTCAACTCACAGAATTATGGGAATTATGCTAACCCACATTCAACTCACAGAATTATGGGAATTATGCTAACCCACATTCAACTCACAGAATTATGGGAATTATGCTAACCCACATTCAACTCACAGAATTATGGGAATTATGCTAACCCACATTCAACTCACAGAATTATGGGAATTATGCTAACCCACATTCTGTAAAGGACCTTGGAATACTAATATCGAATGACCTAAGTGCTAAAGCCCACTGCAACAATATCGCCAAAAAAGCCTCTAAAGTTGTTAACCTGATCCTACACAGCTTCTGCTCAGGCAATCTCACACTACTCACAAGAGCCTAAAAAACTTTTGCCAGACCCATCCTAAACTATTGCTCATCTGTCTGGAACCCATACCACATCTCAGACAGCAACACCCTTGAAAATGTCCAAAGATATTTCACCAGAAGAGCCCTTCACTCCTCCACTCGAAACAGAATATCCTACGAAAATAGACTAACAATCCTGGGCCTAGAAAGCCTAGAACTACGGCACCTAAAACACGATTTGAGTATTGCCCACAAGATCATATGCTGCAACATCCTACCGGTCAATGACTACTTCAGCTTCAACCGCAATAACACAAGAGCACGCAACAGATTCAAACTTAATACGAACCGCTCCAAACTTGACTGTAAAAAATATGATTTCAACAATCGAGTTATCGAAGCGTGGAACTCATTACCGGACTCAGTAGTGTCAACCCCTAACCCCCAACACTTCTCCCTTAGTTTCTCCACGATTGACCTCTCCAGGTTCCTAAGAGCCCAGTAAGGGGCGTACATGAGTGCACTAGTGTGCCTTTCGTCCCCTGTCCAATTGTCTTTCCTTTCTTTCACTTATCATATATATTTTCTTTCTTTCATATATCCTCTCCTCTAAGCTCACTTTCACCCTCTTTTATATTATCACATGTCTATTTTTCTTCCTATGTATCTGTGTATTGGACAAATGAATAAATAAATAAAAATAAATAAATTGATGTCCACAAATCTTAAAGTTGCCAAGTTTGAGGACCCCTGCCGTAAACTGAAGTCCTCTACAAACAACTACAAACTACAGTGAGAGCCTTAGACTTCTATACAGCTACACAGCAAAGGTCAATTCCCTTCTATAAAAATCAGAAAACACACATGCTCAGAAATTGAACTCTTAAAAATCACCTTGATCTACTTGATTGTAAAATTGCCAAGGTTGGAGATCCCTGATGTAGACTGTGATCCCTGAATGGACATGATGAACAGGAATCCGATTGCTTCTCTTCCTAGCTGAGAGAAAAAGAATAGGGTCAAAGGCACAATAATATCATTGTTGACTGGAGGAAATGACAGCATCCAGAAAGACAGAGTTCAAATAGTGTAAAGCAGTGTTTCTCAATCCTATTTTATTTATTTATTTATTTATTCATTCATTCATTCATTCATTCATTCATTCATTCATTCATTCATTCATTTGTCCAATACACAAATACATAGGAAGAAAAATAGACATGCAGTAATATATATAAGGGTAAAGTGAACTTAGAGGAGAGGATATATGAAAGAAAGAAAATATATATGATAAGTGAGAGAAAGGAAAGACAATTGGACAGGGGACGAAAGGCACACCAGTGCACTTATGTACACCCCTTACTGGCCTCTTAGGAACCTGGAGAGGTCAATCGTGGAGAGTCTAAGGGAGAAATGTTGGGGGTTAGGGATTGACACAATTGAGTCCGGTAATGAGTTTCATGGTTCGATAACTCGATTGTTGAAATCATATTTTTTACAGTCAAGTTTGGAGCGGTTCGTATTAAGTTTGAATCTGTTGCGTGCTCTTGTGTGGTTGCGGTTGAAGCTGAAGTAGTCATTGACCGGTAGGACGTTGCAGCATATGATCTTGTGGGCAATACTCAAATCGTGTTTTAGGCGCCATAGTTTTAGGCTTCCAAGGCCCAGGATTGTTAGTCTATTTTCATAGGATATTCTGTTTCGAGTGGAGGAGTGAAGGGCTCTTCTGGTGAAATATCTTTGGACGTTTTCAAGGGTGTTGATGTCTGAGATGTGGTATGCGTTCCAGACAGATGAGCAGTAATCTAGGATGGGTTTGGCAAAAGTTTTGTAGGCTCTTGTGAGTAGTGTGAGATTGCCTGAGCAGAAGCTGCATAGGATCAGGTTAACAACTCTAGAAGCTTTTTTAGCGATATTGTTGCAGTGGACTTTAGCACTTAGGTCATTCGATATTAGTATTCCAAGATCTTTTACAGAATGTGGGTTGGCAGTGAGAGATTGTTTATTCAGTTTGTATGTGCGGTTTGGATTCTTTTTGCCGATGTGGAGGGTAGAGCATTTGTTGGTTGATATTTGAAGTTGCCAGGTGTTAGACCAGTCTGAGACAAAGTCCAGGTCTTTCTAGAGTGTGTTATCAGTGGTGTTGAAAAATTTCACATTGTCGGCAAAAAGAACTCAGTTGCTTTCGATATGGTCACAGAGTTCATTGATGTAGAGAATGAAGAGAGTAGGACCTAGTACGCTTCCCTGGGAAACGCCACTTATGATAGGGACGGGTGTCCTGCAAACTTTCAGATGGATGTACTTCAAATCCCAGAATTCCCCAGCCAGGATTCTGGGAGTTGAAGTCCACACCTCTTAAGGTTGAGAAACGCAGGCATAGATGAATGCAGAGATCCACGATAAGATCATCTCCAACTCTGGGAGTTGAAATCCACAAATCTCTAAGGTTGGAGATGGAGGCCACTGGTCCAGACCACTGCAACTACCACTTCCAGGAAAGTTAGGAATAACAGACCTAGAAAGTATCTTTCAAGATGCAAAAGGTGACACTCAGATGGAGAGGAGAGACTGTGCAAATGAGGCAGATCAAACTAGCAGACCAGGGAAGAGAAACCGCAGCCCTCCCCTTAATTACATTCCAGAAGCCTTCTACAGGCCATTAATCCACATGTTTGGCAAGAGTTATCAAGGCTAGTTTGTTGTGATGAAAGAAGGTTTGGGGGACAGAGAAGGACAAGAGGATTAAACAAACTAAAGAAGAAGAAGAAACCAATAGGAGTAATGGAAACAGTTTGTCAATAACTGTTCAATAAGTATTTTTTAATTTTATTTTATTTATTTATTCATTTGTCCAATACACAATACATATGGAAGAGAATAGACATGAAGTAATATATATAAAGATAATATGTAAAAATAGAGGAGAAGATATATGAAAGGAAGAAAATATATATGATATATGAGATATCTCCGAGACTGCCTTCTGCCGCACGAATCCCAGCGACCGATTAGGTCCCACAGAGTGGGCCTTCTCTGGGTCCCGTCAACTAAACAATGTTGGTTGGCGGGCCCCAGGGGAAGAGCCTTCTCTGTGGTGGCCCCGACTCTCTGGAACCAGCTCCCCCCAGAGATTAGAACTGCCCCTACCCTCCTTGCCTTTCGTAAACTCCTCAAAACCCACCTTTGTCATCAGGCATGGGGGAACTGAGATATCTCCCCCGGGCCTATACAATTTATGTATGGTATGTTTGAACGTATGTCTGTTTAATAATGGTTTTTTTAAAAATATTTAAATTGTAAATTATTAGATTTGTCATAAACTGTTTCTATTGTGTTGTGAGCCGCCCCGAGTCTACAGAGAGGAGCAGCATACAAATCTAATAAAGGAATAAATAAATAAAGGAAAGACAATTGGACAGGGGACGAAAGGCACACTAGTGCACTTATGTACGCCCCTTACTGACCTCTTAGGAACCTGGAGAGGTCAATCGTGGATAGTCTAAGGGAGAAATGTTGGGGATTAGGGCTTGACACTATTGAGTCCGATAATGAGTTGCACGCTTCGACAACTCGATTGTTAAAGTCATATTTTTTACAGTCAAGTTTGGAGCAGTTAATATTAAGTTTGAATCTGTTGCATGCTCTTGTGTTGTTGCGGTTGAAGCTGAAGTAGTCGTTGACCGGTAGGACGTTGCAGCATATGATCTTGTGGGCAATACTTCAATCGTGTTTTAGGTGCCGTAGTTCTAAGCTTTCTAGACCCAGGATTGTTAGTCTATTTTCGTAGGGTATTCTGTTTCGAGTGGAGGAGTGAAGGGCTCTTCTGGTGAAATATATTTGGACGTTTTCAAGGGTGTTGATGTCCGAGATGTGGTATGGGTTCCAGACAAATGAGCTGTATTCAAGGATGGGTCTGGCAAAAGTTTTGTAGGCTCTTGTGGGTAGTGTGAGATTGCTGGAGCAGAAGCTACGAAGGATCATGTATGAATAAAGTCTGGATCTGTGGACTAGTATCCTGCAGAACAATTACAGTATTTTGAATTTTTCTACCAATGCTCACTCAATCCATTTGCCCTAGTAACTTGCAACACCTTCACCCAGCTGTTTTCTGTGGATAGCCTATCCCCTGTTCTATCACTTTGGCACAACAATGGTTGAATTACTCTAGCAGATGTTGTAATTCAGGACTGTTGGTAGCATCTCGGTTTGATGAAAACGTGTTTGCTTTTTCAAAGAAAAATAAACATTTATATGAAATGTGAACATCTCATGGGCCAAATATGAGGTTTATCAGTTTTCTCATTCCAGGGTAGCTGATGGATTATGCAAGCATCTGTTTTCTAACACACTGAACCAGAGATCTTCAAACTTGGCAACTTTAAGACTTGTGGACTTCAACTCCTAGAATTCTCCAGCCAGCTATGCTATGCTGGAGAATTCTGGGAATTGAAGTCCACAAGTCTTAAAGTTGCCATGTTTGAAGATCTCTGTACTACACAGTCATATTATTTTCAATGATCCCCAGTCTCCAAGGCTTTGCACCTTTTAATTAAACCCAAAAGAAGAGATTATGAAAAAGACCTTCCAATTATTATTATTATTATTATTATTATTATTATTATTATTATTATTATTATTAATTGGATTTGTATGCTACCCCTCTCTGTAGACTTGGGGCGGCTAACAACAGTAATAAAAAACATCATGCAAATCCAATACTAAAAACAACTAAAATACCCTTATTATAAAACTAAACATCCATATAACAAACATACCATGCATTAATTATAAAGGCTTAGGGGGAAAGAATGTCTCAATTCCCCCATGCCTGACGACAGAGGTGGGTTTTAAGGAGCTTACGAAAGGCAAGGAGGGTGGGGGCAATTCTAATCTCTGGGGGGAGTTGATTCCAGAGGGTCGGGGCCGCCACAGAGAAGGCTTTTTCCCTGGGCCCCGCCAAGCGACATTGTTTTGTTGACGGGACCCAGAGAAGGCCCACTCTGTGGGACCTAACTGGTCGCTGGGATTCGTGCGGCAGAAGGTGGTCTCGTAGATACCCTGGTCCAGTGCCATGAAGGGCTTTATAGGTAATGACCAACACTTTGAATTGTGACTGGAAACTGATCGGCAACCAATGCAGACTGCGGAGTGTTGGTGTTACATGGGCATTTTTGGGAAAGCCCATGATAGCTCTCACAGCTGCATTCTGCACGATCTGAAGTTTCCGAACACTTTTCAAATTAGATTAGATTAGATTTATTAGATTTATATGCCGCCCCTCTCCGCAAACTCGGGGCGGCTCACAACAATAATAAAAAACAGTACATAATAACAAATCCAATGCCCACCAATCTAATTACAATTTAAAATTAGTAATGTCATAAAACAATCCCCAATATATATAAAAAACAGGCACACAGTCAATCAATCAACAAAACAACATGGGCAAGGGGGAGATGTTTTAGTTCCCCCATGCCTGACGGCAGAGGTGGGTCTTAAGGAGTTTACGAAAGGCAGGGAGGGTGGGGGCAATCCTAATCTCAGGGGGGAGCTGGTTCCAGAGGGTCGGGGCCCCCACAGAGAAGGCTCTTCCCCTGGGTCCCGCCAGACGACATTGTTTAGTCGACGGGACCCGAAGAAGGCCGACTCTGTGGGACCTAACCGGTCGCTGGGATTCGTGCGGCAGAAGGCGGTCCCAAAGATATTATGGTCCGGTGCCATGAAGGGCTTTATAGGTCATAACCAACACTTTGAATTGTGACCGGAAACTGATCGGCAACCAATTACTCGCCCTCCTTTTTTTTTTTTAATCTAATTTGTATAACACTAGAAGCTGGAGATATCTCTGTGACCTCCAAACATACAGAGACACATACTGACAGCCTGGGAGTACTTAACATTCCAGTTCCTCCCATCCTCAAATATCTTCCAAGTCACCAGGAGATATTCAAAATAATTGTCAAGTATCCTGTGAATAATGTATTAACTGTTTCATAGGAGAAAAAAAAAACACAATGAGAAATTGTAAGACAAATGTCATCTCAGCAATAGGGCAAACTTTTCATCTAAGGCTACAATCCTTGGTAAACTTTCTTGGTGTTTTAATGCTGTTCTCTTTCCAGTTCTGTGGAACATAGGGAGTTTTTTCTGAATCTGCATCTACAAAATTGTGCTCCAATTATTTATATAATATTAAATCTCAGGAGGGAAATTAGTCATATCAACCTGTTGGCCAGGTTGATATGTTGCTCTTTATGTCCAAATTTGATGTTATTTCCATTGCATAAGAACGCCAATATTTGCACAATTATATAAGGATTGTTAGCAAAAACTTCAGAAGAGAAGGATTTAGGGGTAGTGATTTCTGACAGTCTCAAAATGGGTGAGCAGTGTGGTCGGGCGGTAGGAAAAGCAAGTAGGATGCTTGGCTGCATAGCTAGAGGTATAACAAGCAGGAAGAGGGAGATTGTGATCCCCATATATAGAGCGCTGGTGAGACCCCATTTGGAATACTGTTTTCAGTTCTGGAGACCTCACCTACAAAAAGTTATTGACAAAATTGAACGGGTCCAAAGACGGGCTACAAGAATGGTGAAAGGTCTTAAGCATAAAACGTATCAGGAAAGACTTCATGAACTCAATCTGTATAGTCTGGAGGACAGAAGGAAAAGGGGGGACATGATCGAAACATTTAAATATGTTAAAGGGTTAAATAAGGTTCAGGAGGGAAGTGTTTTTAATAGGAAAGTGAACACGAGAACAAGAGGACACAATCTGAAGTTAGTTGGGGGAAAGATCAAAAGCAACATGAGAAAATATTATTTAACTGAAAGAGTAGTAGATCCTTGGCACAAACTTCCAGCAGACGTGGTTGGTAAATCCACAGTAACTGAATTTAAACATGCCTGGGACAAACATATATCCATTGTAAGATAAAATACAGGAAATAGTATAAGGGCAGACTAGATGGACCATGAGGTCTTTTTCTGCCGTCAGTCTTCTATGTTTTTATGTTTCTATATCTTCCCCCCCTCCCTCATGTTGAAGTGAGAGGACATAGCAGAATAATTGCATGGAAGTCAGAAACATAATTATTTTCATCATTCTCTTCTATAGAGTTTGCAGCTGTGAGGTGTATAACTGAGATAATAAAGGTATAATAATGAGACTGAGGTCTGATGATAGGAACACTACTCCTCTGTCAATTAATGCAGCTTCTCTCCTCTCTTTACTTATTAGTGCTTGCTGCCTGTGATTTGGACAAACCCGATGTGTGATATATGTACAACCTGTAGGATTTTCTACCAGTCCTTATTTATTTATTTATTTTATTTATTATTTAGATTTGTATGCCGCCCCTCTCCGCAGACTCCGCAGACTCCGCAGTCCTGTCCTGCGTACATTTATCGTCCCCAAATATTAAGCCTTTCAAACAAGCACATAATTTTAAATGAAATAGGTTTGGTTTCTCTCTTTTTTTAAAAAAAAAAAATTTTTTATTGATTTTTTAAATTTTTTACAAAAAGATAAAACAAATTCAAAAACATAAATGTGTGTACCATCACCAAACAAATCATATGTCCCTCCACCGGGGAAGATTAAATTCTATATCTTTCATTTACCTCAGCTCCGGGCTACATTGCTCATTCTTTATAGAGTGATTGAATTTTATTTTTTACATTTGCATCGCTGACTAATATTAATATATGATTTTTAACCTTTTCCCACCGCCTCATTTTTGCTGCTAATTTCTCTTCATTATAATTATGTAATCTAATTTCCATAATTTCTTAGTGAATGTGATCCACCATGTACCTGCATCAATTTTTTATCGTCCATTCATTAGCATCTTTCCACCCAAGCACTATAGTTGCTTGGGCACTTTCTATTCCTGCAATTTTAATTTCTTCATATTCTTTTACCTCACTATTTTTTTATCAATAATGCTGCTTCCTTGGTTAGTCTCCAGTCACTATTCGTAATTTTATTCACTTCCGTTTGTATTTGCTTCCAAAATGTTTGGACTTTACTGCATTCCCAAAACATATGCATAAATACTCCTTTTTCCTTACATCCATGCCAACAATTTCCTTTCATCATCGTTTGAAAGTGTGCTAGTTGTACTCATAGTTCCCTCTAAGCTGAGCAGTGAGCAATCGCTCACTTAAAAATCATCACCAACTCAGAGTTTTCCAAACCTGCCCAGAAGCCGAGAGGGAAAGAGTGAGAGGGAAGGAGAGAGAGAGGAAGAGAGGAAGAGAGAGAAACAGATAGAAAAAAGAGAGGAAGGAAAAGAAAAAGAAAAAGAATGGGAGTAAGGAAGAGAGAAAGAAAATCAAAATCTAGTTTGAAACTAGCTCAACTATTTAAGTGGCATTTTGATATTGATAGAGTTGCCCTATTATGAGCTCACTGTTATAGACACACAGTACAGTATTTTATTTTGAAATTCTCTGAGGCAAAACAGGGTGGGTTTTTTGTTTGTTTGTTTGTTTGTTTGTTTATTTATTTATTTATTATTTTTATGCCGCCCAGTCCCGAAGGGACTGCCGCTCAGACACTATACTTTTCCGCCCACCCCCCAAAAAAATTAGAGGGAACACTGGTTGTACTGGTGTATAATACCATTTATGTAAAAATTTTCTTCTCATCTCTCTTATCCTTGTATTTTTAATTCTTTTAATATTTTCAATTATGCCTTCCATATCCCACTCATCAATTTCTAACTCATCCTGCCAATATTTCGTCAGTCCTTTTATTACTTGCTCCTCTGCTTATAATAATTCCCTATATATATTACCTGCTTGTGCTTTTATATTCTTACTCTTTTCCCTTAATATCTTCTCTAGATTTGTTTCTTGTTTGAGGAATATTTCTTTATTTTCCTTTTTACTTAAATACGTACTTATTGCGTTAGCTTGTAACCAATTTTGTTGTCCAAGGCATCTCTCTATTATAGGTTTGGTTTCTCTCAACCCAAATGCAATGCATGATGTAAATCAGTGTTTTCCAACCAGTGTGTCGCGGCACACTAGTGTGCCGTGAGACATGGTCAGGTGTGCCACGAAGCTCAGAGAGAGAAAGAAAAAAGAGAGAGAAAGAAAGAGAGAGAGAGAAAGAGCAAGAGGGAGAGAAAGAAAACAAGAGAGAGAGAAAGAAAGAGAGAGAGAAAGAAAGCAAGAGAGAGAAAAAGAAAGAGAACGAGAGAGAAAGAAAGCAAGAGAGAGAGCAAGAGAAAAAGAAAGAAAGAAAGAAAGAGAGGGAGGAAAGGTGGGAGAGAAATACATAGAGGGAGGTGGGGAGGTAGAGAGAAAGAGAGCAAAAAAGAAGGAAGATAAAAAGAAAATGGGATGGAGAGAGAGAGAGAGAGAGAAAAAAAAGAGGGAGGGAGAGAAAGAGGGAGGGAGAGAGAAATAGAGCGAAAGGGAGGAAGAGAGAGAGAGATAATTTTTTTGTCCAAACTTTTTTGTAAATCTAAAAAATGTGCCGCGGCTCAAAAAAGGTTGAAAATCACTGATGTAAATGACTTCCTAACCCACTTGGATGAAACAGACAACGGTGTCACGTTAAGCTGATTTCTATCAGCTAATTGAACTCAGGTTCTATCTTCCAAGGAATGACATAGAAACATAGAAGACTGACGGCAGAAAAAGACCTCATGGTCCATCTAGTCTGCCCTTATTTTATTTCCTGTATTTTATCTTAGGATGGATCTATGTTTTTACCTCCACCAGCTCCAGGGAAGCCTTTGGAAAGGTTCACCATCCCTGGTATAGGGTCTCTGTTGTGGTTCTCTCATGTCCAGTGAAATTAGTCATGGACTCAGAGGAGCCACTCCGAGATGGTGGCGGCACAGTTTAGACATCCTGTGTTCCGGTCACCTGAGACTGACAGTGAAGAAGACATGGTGTCAGAGGCGGAACAAAAACCTGGGCTCTCTGCACTTCCTTGGATGAGTGACTCAGAAGAGGAGGAGCCTGTGCTTGATGCTAGAGTATGTAGGGCAGCAAGCAGGTGTGACTGGCTCTGTAGGAGGAGGTTTACTTATGAGTAGTACTGCTGTCTATCTGCAGAAACCAACGTGTTTCATTCCAGCAGCTAGCTTTGTCTTATTTCGGTTTTCAATCAACACATTCTTACTTTCTTGTAGAGCTTCATACTCCTGAACATCTCTGCTTTTGAACATTATTTCCAACTGGGTAATTATTCTTCTGCTTATCTCTTACTGGAACTTTGGCCAGCTGATAAGACTCTTTAATCATTTCGGCAAAGCCCTTTGAAAGACTTTAGTTTCATTTTGAAATAACTTTAACTGGAAATATTTTTTATAAATAGTAAATCCTTTATTATTTAAAACTGGTAGTGTGCATCTATTTCCTGGGGGGCTCGGTGCTAGAACAGAACAGTCTCCTTCTTGAGAAAGAAGTTACATAGAAACATAGAAGACTGATGGCAGAAAAAGACCTCATGGTCCATCTAGTCTGCCCTTATACTATTTCCTGTGTTTTATCTTAGGATGGATATATGTTTATCCCAGGCATGTTTAAATTCAGTCACTGTGGATTTATCAACCACGTCTGCTGGAAGTTTGTTCCAAGGATCTACTACTCTTTCAGTGAAATAATAGTTCCTCACGTTGCTTTTGATCTTTCCCCCAACTAACTTCAGATTGTGTCCCCTTGTTCTTGTGTTCACTTTCCTATTAAAAACACTTCCCTCCTGAACCTTATTTAACCCTTTAACATATTTAAATGTTTCGATCATGTCCCCCCTTTTCCTTCTGTCCTCCAGACTATACAGATTGAGTTCATTAAGTCTTTCCTGATACGTTTTATGCTTAAGACCTTCCACCATTCTTGTAGCCCGTCTTTGGACCCGTTCAATTTTGTCAATATCTTTTTGTAGGTGAGGTCTCCAGAACTGAACACAGTATTCCAAATGTGGTCTCACCAGCATTCTATATAAGGGGATCACAATCTCCCTCTTCCTGCTTGTTATACCTCTAGCTATGCAGCCAAGCATCCTACTTGCTTTTCCTACCGCCCGAACACACTGCTCACCCATTTTGAGACTGTCAGAAATCACTACCCCTAAATCCTTCTCTTCTGAAGTTTTTGCTAACACAGAACTGCCAATGCAATACTCAGATTGAGGATTCCTTTTCCCCAAGTGCATTATTTTACATTTGGAAACATTAAACTGCAGTTTCCATTGCTTTGACCATTTATCTAGTAAAGCTAAATCATTTACCATGTTACAGACCCCTCCAGGAATATCAACCCTATTGCACACTTTAGAGTCATCGGCAAATAGGCAAACCTTCCCTACCAAAGTTGGACTAGAAGACCTCAAGATCCCTCCCAACTCTGATGATGATGAAGGTGATGATGTCCTCCTCCTCCTTCTGAGTCCCAGGCAGTGATGGGTTCCTACGGGAACGGTCACGAACACAGTTCCGGTATCAAAATTCGGAGCTCCACCCCAGGGCACCCAATTTGCAATGAAAGATGTTGAAACAAAATGCATAAGCCATGCCCACAGTGTGGTAGTAAAAATTTTGGTAGCCCATCACTGGTCCCGGGGTATTAGAACATGTATAAAATTAATGAGTAGATAAATAAATTCTGTTTATATTTATCCATATTCACATATCCAGTATTTAAACATTGTGTTCTATCAGGGCAAAACAATGGTTCTCAGTAGGTACTCTGGAGATTTTTGGTGGTGAAGGATGTATAGTAGGAATCAAATATCAAAACCTCCCTCTATTCGGCACCCTACTTATACATATACTTGAACACAAACACATACATATAAACAGATTTTTGTTTTTGCAACACTTCGGGCAGGCATATTAAAACCCTGGGCCACAGAACACATTTAAAACAATAATTTGATTTGATCTTTGGGATAGACAGGAAGGAATGTGCAAGTATTTAACTTACAGGCAGGGAAGGAAAGAAAGAGGGAGGGAGGGAAGGAGGGAGGGGGAAAGAGGGTAGTAGGAAAACAGAGAGAAGAGGAAGGGAGGAAGGAAGGAAGGAAGGAAGGAAGGAGGGGGAAAGAGGGTAGTAGGAAAACAGAGAGAAGAGGAAGGAAGGAAGGAAGGAGAGGGAAAGAGGGTAGTAGGAAAACAGAGAGAAGAGGAAGGGAGGAAGGAAGGAAGGAAGGGGAAAGAGTGTAGTAGGAAAACAAAGAGGAAGGGAGGGAGGAAGGAAGGAAGGAAGGAGGGGGAAAGAGGGTAGTAGGAAAACAGAGAGAAGAGGAAGGGAGGGAGGGAGGAAGGAAGGAAGGAAAGAAGGAAGGAAGAAGGGGGAAAGAGGGTAGTAGGAAAACAGAGAGAAGATGAAGGGAGGAAGGGAGGGAGGAAGGAAGGAAGTTAATACATAATAACTGATTATATACATGATATAAAAGAATATAACACACATCACAGATTTTGGTGTGGGCTTTTTGTTGTTATATCCCTTTAATACTTAACACCTTTAGTAATTAGCAGTCATTTATCTGAATGAATGCATTCCACTTTTCATATGAAAATACATTTAGAAAGATGGGGCTTCCAGATATATTTAGAACGCCTCCTAAATATGCTGGCACGAGGGAGATTCCAAATTAACCGGTGCAATTTAACTTTGCCTAAGCTAAAATTTATGTCAGGTGAGACTTCTTTCCTCTTGGAGTGTGGGTGTACGTACGGGTTTATTTAATTGAATTTAAGTACTCTAATTTAGGCTCAATTTAGATTATAACCTCTGCTTACCAAATGGATTGCCATTTCTTTGAGGGCTATAAAGAGGGAAACAATCAGCAGGAAACCTTGAAAACAAATAAATAAACAAACACTCCGCAAGAAATCCATGACTGCACAAAAAAAAATGGGCATCCCGTCAACAAAAGCACTATTTTTTTTCCCTAAGCTATGAGTCACACAAATCCTCTCCTGGTTTCTTTGCCTGTTGAATTCGTGCAGCTGCAATAATTCTTCTGCCAAAAAAAGGCCATCCAGCCCAAAACTGAGACAAAAAGGAAAGATGCTAAAAAGTTTGTGTTGTGGTTAGCTCTGGCCCAGCTCCTGCCCCAAGGACTGTGGGTGTGGGGGAGACATCCACATGCCGCAGGCCTGTTTTTCTCCCGGTGGAATCTGCTGATGAAGGCTCCTCTGACCAAGAAGACATGAGCGACAGGTAGGAGGAGAGTGTGGCAGACAGCTCAGAAGGAGATCAATTCTCTAGCTCCTCCTTGGATTCGGAACAAGAGTTAATGATACAGCCATGCATGCGGAGAGCGATGCATAGGCAGCAACAACTGAGAGATTATTATCAAAGAAAATGAGGCCACCTGTGGTTGGGTGGGGCTGTGGTAATTAGTGAGGCTGCTATAAATAGCAGTCTGTGGGTTTGGCCATTGTGGAGGATTATCTGATCCTTGTGTTTCGTGCCTGCCTTGCTGACTTCGACCTTGGTGTGCTGATTTTTCCCCGATTTGAAACTAAATCAGAGCAAAGTGTGTTTCACTTTGTGAAAGAAGAAGGAGTGTGAATTGCCTCACAGCTGCAAGCTAAGTATCACAGAACTGATAAGGGACTTGTACAAATTACCAGTTTGTTTGGAGATGAGTATTCTTTGCTATACCAAAAGAGGGCTTCGTTTATTTGAATTTTCGGTGATAAAGAACATTGTTTTGAATTTTCAAACGTGTGTGTGTCTGAAATTTTTTTCTGTGAATTTTTGGGAGGATTCTACCAGAGAGCTCGACAGAACAGTTTGTATCCCAGGATTAAAGATGACCATTCCCTGTTCGTGCACAAACTACACTGGGAGCAGTGCGCAAGTCATCCGGGCAGATCTTCATCAATATATTTATTTTATTTTATTTATTAATTGGACTTTTATGCCACCCCTCTCCAAGGACTCAGAGCGGCTTACACATATAATGGAACAATATATAATGTCCTAAATGCAATTAATTTAAATTTATATATATTTCTATAATTTTATCTAAAACCCCCAGAAAACCATAAAAAGACAATCATTCCCATTCAGTCAACACATTCATCACCCCGGGGTCTTAAGACTCTTGTAGAAGGCGAGGAGGGTGGGAGCCATTCTAATCTCTGGGGGAGATGATTCCAGAGGGCTGGGGCCCCTACAGAGAAGGCTCTTCCCCTGGGCCCCACCAGATGACATTGTCTAGTTGACAGGACCTGGAGAAGGCTGATTCTGTGGGATCTGACTGGCCATTGGGATTCATGGTCCCGTAGGTATTCTGGCCCGATGCCATGTAGGCCTTTATAGGTCATAACCCACACTTTGAATATATACAGTATTTTGAACAGTGCTGGGCAAAATAGTTTCTTCCATCTATTTTTATTATATCGTATATTTATCATACAGCATCATTCATCAATTCTAACTCTACGTGGCAAAACATCAAGATCTATCCGTTTCACCAACCTTTCCTCCACGGAGACTTAGTACTGAATCTTTCCATCTCTGGGCATATAATAATCTCACCTGCAGTAACCATATACCTACCTGCCTATTTTAAAAGGCCTCTTTTAGAGGATTGAACACTATGTTGTTGCAGTCTAAAGTATTTCAATTCAGCTTACAACAATTCCATTTCAGCTGCTTCTTCTTCTCCTCCTTCACCTTCTCCTCCTCTTTTGCCTTCTCCTCCTTCACCTTCTCCTCCTCTTTTGCCTTCTCCTCCTCCTTCACCTCCTCTTCCTCTTCCTCCTCTTCCCCTTGCCCCTCCCCCTGCCTCTGCCTGACCCTTCCCCTTCCTCTTTCTTCTCTGCTGCCTCCTCTTCCTCCTCCTCTTCTTCCTCCTCCCATCTCCTCCCTCTTCCTCTCCTTCTCCCCCACTTCTTCCTCCTCCTCCTCTTCCCTGCTAAGAGTGTTCAGATGAAAATGTGGGATTCCAGCAGATATCCAGGAGATATGATTAATTATTGAGTCATACCAGACTGATGCATTAAAGTGTATAAAATAGTGTTTACTTTAGAAATAGCACAAAACTGTCCGGTCATTCACATTTAAATCAGTCAATATCTCTCAATACAATAATAATATTACAAGCCTGTCTTTGTCTTATATATCAGACATACATTATGTTCTGTCGGGCTCTCTGGTAGACTCCTCCCAAAAATTCACAGGTACGAATTTCAGACACACACACATTTGAAAATTCAAAACAATGTTCTTTATAATGAAAATTCACTTAAACTAAGCCCTCTATTTGTATACCAAAGAGCACTCGTCTCCAAACAAACTGGTAATTTGTACAAGTCCATTATCAGTTCTGTGATACTTAGCTTGCAGCTGTGAGGCAATTCACAGTCCTTCTTCTTTCACAAAGTGAAACACACTTTGCTCTGGTTTAGTTTCAAAGCAGGGAAAAATCAGCACACAAGAGGTCAAAGTCAGCAAAGCAGTCACGAAACACAACGATCAGATAATCCTCCACAATGGCCAAACCCACAGGCTGCTATTTATAGCAGCCTCACTAATGACCACAGCCCCACCCAACCACAGGTGGCCTCATTTTCTTTGATAATAATCTCTCAGTTGTTGTTGCCTATGCATCGCTCTCTGCATTCGTGGCTGTATCATTAACTCTTGTTCTGAATGCAAGGAGGAGCTAGATAATTGATCTCCTTCTGAGCTGTCTGCCACACTCTCCTTCTCCCTGTCACTCATGTCTTCTTGGTCAGAGGAGCCTTCATCATCAGATTCCATGGGGGGGTGCAAAACAGGCCTGCAGCATGTGGATGTCTCCCCCACATCCACAGTCCTTGGGGCAGGAGCTGGGCCAGAGCTAACCACAACACATTACAATTTACAAATCCATCAAACTATCATCAAATACATGGAGCTTACTACATCAGTCACAGTGAATCAGCAGAAAGAACAGAGAGAGCAGAGAGAGAGAATCATGCTCTCTGGCTCCCTCTTATGGACATTTGCAACAATTTAAAGCTGTAGTACTTCAATACATACAGACATTCATTGTTAGCTTGCAAACCCAACTGTTTTGTACACTCCCCTCCCCTCCCTCTTGCTCCTCCTCCTCCTCCTCCTCCAGGTGTCAAGGGAGATACAAAGATTTAAGTCTTACTCTGAATTTCCTGTATCTCATCCTATTGACATATTTGTGGTCTGCCTGTCACCCTTTTCCCTTCTTGCTGAAATAATGAATTGGAGTCACATCTGATTTAAAACCACATTATTAAAACCAGCTGCAAAACCATGGAAAGGAAAAAGTTTCTGAATTTTTTAAAAAATACATTTATCCCATTATCTTATCATTTTCAGCTTGTCTAGAGAAAACAATGCAAAAATATCAACCAATTATTAGGCACAGGAGGCTTAGCAAGATCATTACAAATGGAACCTCTGTTAACGTGAATTTGGGATCTGTTAAAAGTTGACCCCAAGAATTCTCCAATTAGCCTTTCCAGGGAATGCAGGCAGCATCCTAACACGCATTACCTACCCAAGACGTATGGTGCTCTTTTGCATTAAAAAAAGTACCATGCATAATATGACAGCTTTGGGGAGCTGGTGACAGACCTGTGAAGCAGCTGTGATAGTATTTAATTTAAAAAGAAACAGATTACCCAGAAACACATTTAATTGCCATAGTGGGGTACATTGTTATAATTGCCATATCCTCTGTAGTGTTGCAGCTAAAAATAACCAACATTCTGTTGTGGATGCCGACAAAGAACTTGGATATGGTGATCAAACTCCAGGCCGGGCAGGAGATGTTCAGAAGGGCTCTGTCCAGAGGTAAGACTGTGGATCAACCACCGGTGTATTTTTTTCTGCTCTTTCTGTAGTGTCCTGTCCTGCCTTAATGCAAGAGAGAAAGTCAGGAATGGCAAGGATTCCAGGAATGATAATGAATGAAGGGGAGAGGAGAAAGGGAGGAAGGAGTAGGGAGAGGAGAAACGGAGGAAGGAGTATGGAGAGGAGAGGAGGGAACAGGTGAGAGAGGACAGGAGGGGAGAGGAAAGGAGAGAGGAAGGAAGGAGGAGAGTACAGAAGACAGGAGAGGGGAGGGGAGAGGGAACAAGGAGGTGGGCAAGGGAGAAAGGGGAGAGGGCTGGAGGACAGGAGAGGAGGGGATAGGAGGGCAGGAGAGAGGAGAGATGAGGGAAGGAGGAAAGAGGAGAGAGGAGAGGACAAAGGGGAGGGGAAAGGAGAGAGCAAGGAAAGAGTAGAGCACAGAAGACAGGAGAGGGGAGGAGAGAGGAGGAGAGAGGAAAGAGAGAAAAGGAGGAGGGCACAGGAGAAAAAGAAAAAAGGGAGAGAAGGGAGAGGAGAGGGGGAGAGGAGAGGACAGGAGGGTAAGGGAGAGGAGAGGAGAGGAGAAGGAAGGAGGAGAGCAGAGGAGAGAGGGGAGGGGATGAGAGAGGAGAGGGGAAAGGAGAAAGGATGGAAGAAGGAGAGTACAGAAGACAGGAGAGGGGAGGGGAGAGGGAACAAGGAGGAGGGCAAGGGAGAAAGGGGAGGGGAGAGGGCTGGAGGACAGGAGGACAGGAGAGGAGGGGACAGGAGGGCAGGGGAGAGGAGAGGTGAAGGAAGGAGGAGAGAGGAGAGAGGAGAGGACAGGGGGGAGAGGAAAGGAGAGAGGAAGGAAAGAATAGAGCACAGAA
Source organism: Erythrolamprus reginae (assembly GCF_031021105.1). NCBI lineage: Eukaryota > Metazoa > Chordata > Lepidosauria > Squamata > Dipsadidae > Erythrolamprus > Erythrolamprus reginae. The sequence goes on from NC_091954.1 coordinate 11,334,902, forward strand.
GACAGGAGAGGGGAGGAGAGAGGAGGAGAGAGGAAAGAGGGAAAAGGAGGAGGGCACAGGAGAAAAAGAAAAAAGGGAGAGAAGGGAGAGGAGAGGGGGAGAGGAGAGGACAGGAGGGTAAGGGAGAGGAGAGGAGAGGAGAAGGAAGGAGGAGAGCAGAGGAGAGAGGGGAGGGGATGAGAGAGGAGAGGGGAAAGGAGAGAGGATGGAAGAAGGAGAGTACAGAAGACAGGAGAGGGGAGGGGAGAGGGAACAAGGAGGAGGGCAAGGGAGAAAGGGGAGGGGAGAGGGCTGGAGGACAGGAGAGGAGGGGACAGGAGGGCAGGGGAGAGGAGAGGTGAAGGAAGGAGGAGAGAGGAGAGAGGAGAGGACAGGGGGGAGAGGAAAGGAGAGAGGAAGGAAAGAGTAGAGCACAGAAGACAGGAGAGGGGAGGAGAGAGGAGGAGAGAGGAAAGAGGGAAAAGGAGGAGGGCACAGGAGAAAAAGAAAAAAGGGAGAGAAGGGAGAGGAGAGGGGGAGAGGAGAGGACAGGAGGGTAAGGGAGAGGAGAGGAGAGGAGAAGGAAGGAGGAGAGCAGAGGAGAGAGGGGAGGGGATGAGAGAGGAGAGGGGAAAGGAGAGAGGATGGAAGAAGGAGAGTACAGAAGACAGGAGAGGGGAGGGGAGAGGGAACAAGGAGGAGGGCAAGGGAGAAAGGGGAGGGGAGAGGGCTGGAGGACAGGAGAGGAGGGGACAGGAGGGCAGGGGAGAGGAGAGGTGAAGGAAGGAGGAGAGAGGAGAGAGGAGAGGACAGAGGGGAGAGGAAAGGAGAGAGGAAGGAAAGAATAGAGCACAGAAGACAGGAGATGGGAGGAGAGAGGAGGAGAGAGGAAAGAGGGAACAAGGAGGAGGGCACAGGAGAAAAAGAAAAAAGGGAGAGAAGGGAGAGGAGAGGGAGATAGGACAGGACAGGACAGGCATGAGGGTAAGGGAGAGGAGAGGAGAAGGAAGGAGGAGAGCAAAGGAGAGAGGGATAAAGAGGAAAGGGGAGGGGATGAGAGAGGGGAGGGGAAAGGAGAGAGGAAGGAAAGAATAGAGCACAGAAGACAGGAGAGGGGAGGAGAGAGGAGGAGAGAGGAAAGAGGGAAAAGGAGGAGGGCACAGGAGAAAAAGAAAAAAGGGAGAGAAGGGAGAGGAGAGGGAGATAGGACAGGACAGGACAGACATGAGGGTAAGGGAGAGGAGAGGAGAAGGAAGGAGGAGAGCAGAGGAGAGAGGGATAAAGAGGAAAGGGGGGGGGATGAGAGAGGGGAGGGGAAAGGAGAGAGGAAGGAAGGAGGTGAGCACAGAAGACAGGAGAGGGAAGGGGAGAGGAGGAGAGTGGAAAGAGGGAAAAAGGAGGAGGGCACAGGAGAAAAGAAAAAAGGAGAGAAGGGAGGGGAGGAGGGAGAGAACAGGAGAGTAGGGGACAGGAGAGAAAAAGGAGGAGAGCATATGATAGAGGGAGAGAGGAAAGGAGATAAGTGGAGAGGACAGCAAGGGAGGGGAGAGGAGGGGAGAGGGGAGGGGTAGGAGGAGGAGGTTGTGCCAAATTTTTATTAAGATCAAAAATCAAAAGTGGAGGGAATTGCCTCAAGGTTTCTGCACTTTTCTTGGAAGATTTCAGAAGTGAGTTGACATCCCTTATGACTAGTGATGGGCGAACCGAACCCACACAATTCGGGTCCATACCGAATTTTGCAGTGTTCGGTATGCTGAACATGAACCCGAAATTTTTTCAAACTTTGTGCAAAGTTCGGGGTCGTATTCGGCGTTCGGAGCTTTGACGTCACCGGCAGGTTGTTAAGTACACCAAGGTGATCACTTCCTGGATTCCATGGAATCCAGGAAGTGATCACCTTGGCGTCCTTAGCAACCTGCCGGTGACATCAAAGCTTCACCCCTGAAATCTCTTCGTGGGAGGGATTCCCCGTTCGGGTTCGAGTTCGGGTTTGATTCGGGTTCATCCGAATTTTGCGTAAAGTGCAGCCGAACTTGCCGAACCTGAACACCGTTGGGTTCGCCCATCACTACTTATGACTGAACAACTGACATCATCCACTGCCTCTGAATGCCACAACTTCACAGATTTAGAATATTATACCAAATCACCAGCTATGTCCAAACTAAATTCAGTGTTCAGTAAAGGAAACATCTTCAAAGTGCACTGAATGCATGGTAGTAACTGTTTTGCATTCCACATGTGAACAAAGCTGGTTGCATTTTTCATGGCGTGCCCTGTTTAGGCAGATGTGAAGAAATAACACCTACCCTCTTTCATAAACAGCAGCTGTTTCTTTGCATTCTGTTAGTATATCCGCTCCCACTTTGGGCCAAGCCACAATAAGATAAGAATAAAATTCTTTTCTCAGTAAAAACATTTTATTTTTCCCCACTTTAAAAGCGTACATATACAACAACACAAATACCTTCAATGAATAACAATATGTTTGTAAAAGCTCTTATATAAAAAATAGTATCCTAAGTATCCTAAATCGCATTTCAAATCACAAATTATTCAGTCTGTGTAAGAAAAAAAAAACCCTAAAATATAATTTCAGTAGCTAATTTTAATTTAATAAATGACAGGCTACGCAATTTTTATTTACTTTTCAATTCTAATTCTAATCATATTCTTAAATCTTAAATTCCATTTCCAATCCATTCAAGTTTAATTTAAAGTGTTTATCTAATGGTGCCTCCTTTTCTTTTTGTCAACTGGGTCTCAATCATATTTCTCCTTTCTTATCTCTTTTACATTAAATTTACATTAACTATTTTATCCATTTTTATTTTCATCCATTCATAAAATTTCTCCCAAATTTTATAAAACTCCGAGTCTTCTTTATCCTTAATTTTTAATCTAAGTCTATTCATTTCTGCACAGTCCATAATCTTCCATACGTCTCTTTCTGTTGGTATTCTATTCAACTTCCAATTTTGTGCATATACAATTCTGGCAGCAGTTACCATGTGAACAATTAAATACATTTTTTCTTTAATAATAAAAATATTTCTTCTCGATCCATATTTGGATCTTTGACCAATATTTTTGGCTTCCATGCAAGTCCACCACATATGCTAAAAAGAGCCAAACATTTCCAACACTTCATTGATTCATTTTTAAACATTTTTGCTAATCTCTCTGGAGACATATGCCATTTATAAAGCATCTTATACATATTTTCCATACTGTTGCCATCATCACTTTAATTCCATTTCCATAGTTGTTGCCACACATTCATATCTATTATATGACCTATACACCTCATCCATTTTAGCATTGTCTCTTTCACTTGTTCAAATTCTATTTCAATGAAGAGCAAATAGTTATACAATTTCTTTATCAACTTTTCATCTGTTCCTATTCAAATTTAATCTAGGTTTTTTAAAAAAATTAATTCCTTCTGTTTTACTATCTTTTTCATATCTTGCTGGCCGCTGCATAGGTACCAATCCATTTTAGACCCTGATTCTGTAGTTCTCTTGCGGATTTCAACTTGTCTTCAACAAGATATCATTGTATCTCAGAATATTATTCCAGTCTATTCTGTGTGTGTGTGTCAAAGTCTCTATTATCAATATATAAATAATACAGTATTTTTAAATAATGTTTAATCTTTACTTTTTCCCAGACTAAAAATAATGAGTTCTTTATGCTGGGTCTCTGAAAGTAGCTATGTATTTTATGTTCTCCATACCAGACAAATGTGTGCCATCCAATTTGTAAATCACACCCTTCTATTATTAAATCTTTTATTTCTAAGCAAAATCCATTCCTTAATCCATGTCATTGCTGTTGCTTGGTAATACAACTCCCAGGCCTAGGATTGAAAGTCTGTTTTCGTAGGGCATTCGGTTTCGAGTGGAGGAGTGAAGGGCTCTTCTGGGGGAAGTATCTTTGGACGTTTTCTAGGGTGTTGATGTCCGAGATGTGGTGTGGGTTCCAGACAGATGAACTGTACTCAAGGATGGGTCTGGCAAATGTTTTGTAGGCTCTGCTGAGTAGTGTGAGATTGCTGGAGCAGAACATAAACTCACAATGGAGATTGCATACAATTTTCTAGATACTGTCAAAGAAATACAGAAGTATTAATGGTTCAGGAACTCCCTTGGTAATATTAAGAGAAGGATTATAGCTAAGTTCCTAAAATAAATTGCCATTTTACTTTCTCAAACACTGGGAAAGTTTCAAAATGCCCCAAATGATTCACCAAACTCAAATGAATTGGGGAAGTATTTATTTCCATACAAAGCTGTTTTGGATCTGCTTGAACAAATATCAGTTTGTTTTTTCTTTCACATCTTTGCTTGCACACATCATAAGCTTGATGATATGGGTCAGCCTGCTTGCACTGTGTAAAATCGGATTCTCAGAATAGCAAAACTGGCAGTTTCCTATTTTCCTTCTTACAATGTTTTTTTTTTTTAAACTGCAAACAAAGATTTTCCACAAGGATAAAGAGTGACATCTAGTGGTAAACTTATAAACTACATTATTAATAAATTTATGATCAGGTAAAAATGATTGGAAATGTTTTTGTACAGACTTGGTAAATTACTGTTTAGCGCCAATGAATATTCTTATGAAAATTAAGCAGTCTTCCTAGATGTGTTAAACTATCGTTTCCCAGATATTTTCTTACTTTAGAAGCTGGTAGCCGATTTAACAAAGTAACTTGCCTCCAAAAAGTGTCGATTCTCCATCACAGGAGGTTTTTTAAGAAGATTGGAAAGTCATTTGTCTAAGCCAGTGTTTTTCAACCAGTGTGCCGCGAGACATGGTCAGGTGTGCCGCGAAGCTCAGAGAAAGAAAACAAGAGAGAGAAAGAAAGAAAGAGAGAGAAAGAAAGAAAGAGAGAGAAAGAGAAAGCAAGCAAGAGAGAAAGAAAACAAGAGAGAAAGAAAGCAAGAGAGAGAGAGAAAGAGAGAGAGAAAGAGAACAAGAGAGAAAGAAAGCAAGAGAGAGAGCAAGAGAGAGAAAGAAAGAAAGCAAGAGAGAGAGAGAAAGAGAGGGAGGGAAGGTGGGAGAGAGAAAGACATAGAGGGAGGTAGGGAGGGGGAGAGAAAGAGAGCAAAAAAGAGGAAAGAAGGAAGAGAGAAAGAAAGAGGGATGGAGAGAGAGAGAAAAAGGGGAAGAGAGAGAAAGAGGAAGAGAGAAATAGAGCGAAAGGGAGGAAGAGAGAGAATTTATTTGTCCAATATTTTTTTAGCCGCCCCTCCCCCCACTCAATGTGCCCCATGGTTTTGTAAATGTAAAAAATGGGCCGCGGCTCAAAAAAGGTTGAAAATCACTGGTCTAAGCAAGGGGTTGGGTTAGAAGACTTCCAAGCACCTCTTCCAACTCTTTAATTCTGCAACTTTAAAGATTGTCTGCTAACAAGTGACTACCTGTTCATGGCCTGCTAATTTAACTATGTTTCTGTCAAACAGACAACAAGTGGTCAAAATAGGGAACACAATATTTAATCCCGTTCCTGTTAACAGTGGTGTACTCAAAAGCAGCATAATAGGAACAACACTCTTTATATTCTGTTCTGCCGGGCTCTCTGGTAGGAGCCTCCCGAAAATTCAAGGGTACAAATTTCAGACACACACACACACATTTGAAAATTCAAAACAATGTTCTTTATCACAAAATTCAAAATAAACTAAGCACTCTTTTTGTATTGCAAAGAGCACTCTTCCCAAAACAACCGGGTAGTCTGTACAATTTTCCTTAAGCAGTCATTAAGTACTTAGCCAGCAGCTGTAGAGAAACTTCACACCCCTTCTTCTTCCAATGAAGGGAGACACACGCACACACACATTGCTCTGCTTTGGTTTCAAAGGCGTGAAAAAGCAACAAAATCCAGCAGCCCAGGATTCCTGACGAACTGCGATCAGATATTCTTCCACAACGGCCAAACCCACATGCTGCTATTTATAGCAGCAGCCCTAATTACTGGAGCCCCACCCAAACACAGGTGGCCTCTCTTATCTCCTGTAATATGTCCTTACTTGGTCTCTTCTACACATAATTCTGCACTTGCGTGGGTCCAAGACTTCTTCATCCGAATCAATGGAAGTTAAGGGAGATTGACTGCCTGGGCTGTGTGCCAAGCCCCCCTCTTCCAAGTCACTCCCACTTCTTCTTCGTCCAAGGAAACTAAACTCTGAACTGACTCTGTTGGCAATAACACAGGCCAATGACATGTTGAAGTTTCCCATGCATCCATCTCCACATTCCTTGGGGCAGGAGCGCCAACCACAACAATATTCTATATAAATGATCTTTGCCATCACATTACAAGCAACTGTGTTCTCTTCGCCGATGATGTAAAACTCTTCAACACCACCGATAAAACTGCTACCCTCCAAAAAGACCTTGATTCTGTGTCAGAATGGTCAAACATCTGGCAACTCCAAATCTCAACCAACAAATGTTGGCAAAAAAGAATCAGAACACCAAATACAAGCTGAATAAACAAGACCTTGCCAACAACCCTCACTCTGTCAAAGATCTTGGCATACTCATATCAAATGAGCCACATGCCAAAGCCCACTGCAATAATATCGCCAAAAAAGCCTCTAGAGTTGTTAACCTGATCCTACGCAGCTTCTGCTCTGGCAATCTCACACTACTCACCAGAGCCTACAAAACTTTTGCCAGACTCATTCTTGAATACAGTTCATCTGTCTGGAACCCATACCACATCTCGGACATCAACACCCTTGAAAATGTCCAAAGATACTTCACCAGAAGAGCCATTCACTCCTCCACTCAAAACAGAATACCCTACGAAAACAGACTATCAATCCTTGGTCTTGAAAGCTTAGAACTACGACGCCTAAAACACGATCTGAGTATTGCCCACAAGATCATATGCTGCAACGTTCTACCTGTCAATGACTACTTCAACTTCAACCGCAACAACACAAGAGCACACAACAGATTCAAACTTAATATTAACCACTCCAAGCTTGACTGTAAAAAATATGACTTCAGCAACCGAGTTGTCGAAGCATGGAACTCATTATCTGACTCAGTAGTGTCAACCCCTAACCCCCAACATTTTTCCCTTAGACTCTCCACGATTGACCTCTCCAGGTTCCTTAGAGGTCATTAAGGGGCGTGCATAAGTGCACCAGTGTGCCTTCCGTCCCCTGTCCAATTGTCTCTCCTTATCTCCTTTATCTTTTCTTCCTTTCAAATTTGTTCGCCTATACTTTTATATCTTTTCTTCTATTCATTTCTTTAGTTATATTACTAAATATCTATTCTCTTCAATGTGTACAGTGATCCCCCGAGTTTCGCGATCTCGATCTTTGCGAAACGCTATATCGCGATTTTTCCACCCGATGACGTCACTCCCTTCCTTTCTCATCTTTCTTTCTCTCTCTCTTTCTCTCTCTTGCTTTTTCCTCTCTCACACTCTCTTCCTCCCTCTCTCATCTCTTTCTTTCCTTCTCTCTCTTTCTCTATCTCTCCCCCTCTTGCTCTCGAGCGGCGGGCGGCACCCAGGGAAGGTTCCTTCGGCCGCCCACCAGCTGATCTGCTCGGCAGCGCAGTAGCAGTGAGGAGCCGAAGATGGGGTTTCCCCTTTGC
>NC_091954.1:11347506-11355006 GCF_031021105.1 Erythrolamprus reginae
CAAAGTACCTGAGGATAGAACAAGAAGCAGTGGGTGGAAACTAAACAAGAAGAGAAGCAACTTAGAACTAAGGAGAAATTTCCTGACAGACCAATCGATCAGTGGAACGGCTTGCCTCCAGAAGTTGTCAATGCTCCACTGATTAACTGTTCTGACTGTCAGGAAATTTCTCCTTAGTTCTAAGTTATTTCTCTCCTTGTTTAGTTTCCACCCATTGCTTCTTGTTCTGCCCTCAGGTGCTTTGGAGACTAGGTTGACTCCTTCTTTTCTGTAGCAACCACTGAGCTACTGGAACACTACATTCATTCATTCATTCATTCATTCATTCATTCATTCATTATTTCATCTATCTATCTATCTATCTATCTATCTATCTATCTATCTGTCACAATTCAAAGTGTTGGTTATGACCTTTAAAGCCCTTCATGGCACTGGACCAGAATATCTCCGAGACCGCCTTCTGCCGCACGAATCCCAGCGACCGATTAGGTCCCACAGAGTGGGCCTCCTCCGGGTCCCGTCAACTAAACAATGCCGGTTGGCGGGCCCCAGGGGGAGAGCCTTCTCTGTGGCGGCACCGGCTCTCTGGAACCAACTCCCCCCGGAGATCAGGACTGCCCCTACTCTTCCTGCCTTCCGTAAACTCCTCAAAACCCACCTTTGCCGTCAGGCATGGGGAAACTAAACATCTTCCCCTGGGCACGTTGAATTTATATATGGTATGCTTGTGTGTGTGTGTATGTTAGTATAGGGGTTTTTCTTAAATTTATAATATTTTAATTAATTGGATTAATGTATTGGATTGTCTTTTCACTTGTTGTGAGCCGCCCCGAGTTTTCGGAGAGGGGCGGCATACAAATCCAAATAATAAATAAATAAATAAATATCTATCTATTAGATTTGTATGCCACCCCTCTCCAAAGACTCGGGGCGGCTCACAACAATAATAAAAACAATATTCTAGCGAAAACAAATCTAATATTTAAAAAGCACATAAAAGCCCTATCATATTTAAAAAGCAAACAACACATACATACCCAAACATAAATATAAAAAAGCCTGGGGGAAAGGTGTCTCAACTCCCCCATCCTTGGCGGTTTAGATGGGTCTTGAGTAATTTATCATGTCTCCCCTAGTTCTTCTTTTCATTAAACTAGCCAAAAACTGAAGAAGATTCTTGAATGAGAAGGTTTTCAAGAGAGGGGGGAGAAACCCTAAGAAAGTCCAGTTGCATTTTGTTAAAAGCACTTTAGGGACAACCAGGACCTGGATGGTTGAGCATCTCCATGAATATTGGCTTAGTTTGTTCAGTTTTGGATGGATTTGAGCTATTAAACAAGAACTGAGCCAAAGAGGTGGTGCTTTCCTTTACTAGAGCTCCCATGCATTTAATAGTCAGAGCTGTATTATCTTTTAAAGTTTCTTTCCTTCTGTAAAGAGTAAATGGCTGTTAAACCCCCTGGTGTTCTTCCCTTTCTGATATAAGACAGGCCCGCTTGGGATGCTAAAACCGAAGCTTTTTAATTGCATTTATCAAAATGAAAATACACCAGGTTTTAACCTCTACATTCAGCAGCTGATTTTGATTTGGCCTCTCCATCTCTCAGCTGCTTTGTTCTCTCCCACTCACTTTCCTTCTGATTCACCCCTCTTTCAAAAAGGGTTTGTTGATTTTGCTTAGTGAAATCTGGTTGGTAGGAGGCCAGAATTGAAACTGTGAAGGATTTATTTTAAAAACAAGAGGATACCTCCTGCTAGGAAAGCGGTCTGTTGAAATAATGCAGAGAAAGGAATATTGCTTTTCTTTCCTTTTTGCTATTTCAGAAGAAGCCAAATCTTTCTCTTAAAAAAAACTGGAGGGAAGGGGAAAGGAAAGGAAAGGAAAGGAAAGAAGGAAGGAAAGGAAAGGAAAGGAAAGGAGAGGAAAGGAAAGAAGGAAGGAAGGAAAGGAAAGGAAAGGAAAGGAAAGGGACGGAAAGATGGAAGGAAGGAAAGGAAAGGAAGGAAGGAAGGAAGGAAGGAAGGAAAGGAAAGGAAAGGAAAGAAGGAAGGAAAGGAAAGGAAAGGGACAGAAAGAAGGAAGGAAGGAAAGGAAAGGAAAGAAGGAAGGAAAGAAGGAAGGAAAGGAAAGGAAAGGAAAGGAGGAAGGAAAGGAAAGGAAAGGAAAGAAGGAAGGAAAGGAAAGGAAAGGAAAGGAAAGAAGGAAGGAAGGAAAGGAAAGGAAAGGAAAGAAGGAAGGAAGGAAGGAAGGAAAGGTAAGGAAAGAAGGAAGGAAAGGAAAGGGATGGAAAGAAGGAAGGAAGGAAAGGAAAGAAGGAAGGAAGGAAAGGAAAGAAGGAAGGAAAGGAAAGGAAAGGGATGGAAAGAAGGAAGGAAGGAAGGAAAGGAAAGGAAAGGAAAGAAGGAAGGAAGGAAGGAAAGGAAAGGAAAGGAAAGGAAGGAAAGGAAAGGACCAAGTCTATGCAAGAACATCTTGATTTTATTTTAAAATATATTTTTCTTTCACTTTAGGTGTTACCATTAGAATCTCCAGTGGCTGTGTAAAAGGGTAACACTGCTTTTTCATAAAGACAGCTATAGTTTATGATTCCTAAGAAATTTTCACCTACAGCAAAATTTGAACGTAAATTGTCAGATTCTTCACAAAATAAGCCACAAGGAGCAGAGGACTTCCCCCCGCCCACAACACACACACAATAAAATTTTAGTAGAAATTAGAGATAGCGTTTAACCGCAGTGACATCTGACTTGATGCATTATTTAGTAACTTCAGCTTTATCATTGTTGTAAACATAGGCCAGAATCTTTAGCGTTGCACTGGCTGCCAATACCGGCCCTCTTTAAGGGTGCAGGATTAATCCCTACAGAGAGTCTATTTTACAAACCCGTTTGAGGGCGGGAGAGAAATAGAGACAGATCAATGCACAGCTGGATGGATGGGTAGTTTGAATCAGTTTTAGCATGACCCAATTTGAAAATGACAGTAAGAGACAGGAGAGAAACAGCCTTCTTGGTGAGAAGGATGCGCTACCGTTCCGAGCACAAATCTGTCAGGTTTGTTTGCTGCAGTGTGCAACCAATCACAGAACTGTTTCAGCTTGAAGAAGAAAGAGGAGAAAGCAATCAATAGCTGTGAAGTTCTGCCAGACCTTGAATAAAGGGGAAGTACGTTTTATCGAGTTCTCTTCAAGACTCTTCCTCCCGAGAAGATTTCACCTGTTCACCTGCAGAAAGGTGAACAGACTCCTTTTCTTCTTGGGACTGCACTGAATGTGAAACAGAAAAAAAATGTGGGGTGAAAAAGACAATGTAGGAGAAGAAGTAAATACTTCTACTAGGAAGTTGAAGTGTTGGTATGTCTCGGTATAGCTGGGCTAAGAGACCTTCGACATACACCGAGCAGAGGATTTTAACAGAGCGCGGGCGTGTGATAAAGCCAAAGAAACAAAGACACAGACTTAGTTATGCTTAATAAGTACTATTTACATATAGACAAAAGATAGAAACATTCCATAATAAGTGTTGTGGTTAGCTCTGGCCCAGCTCCTGCCCCAAGGACTGTGGATGTGGGGGAGACATCCACATGCTGCAGGCCTGTTTTGCACCCCCCCCCCGGTGGAATCTGCTGATGAAGGCTCCTCTGACCAAGAAGACATGAGTGACAGGGAGGAGGAAAGTGTGGCAGACAGCTCAGAAGGAGATCAATTATCTAGCTCCTCCTTGGATTCAGAACAAGAATTAATGATACAGCCACGCATGCGGAGAGCGATGCATAGGCAACAACAACTGAGAGATTATTATCAAAGAAAATGAGGCCACCTGTGGTTGGGTGGGGCTGTGGTAATTAGTGAGGCTGCTGTAAAGAGCAGCCTGTGGGTTTGGCCATTGTGGAGGATTATCTGATCGTTGTGTTTCGTGCCTGCTTTGCTGACTTCGACCTTTTGTGTGCTGATTTTTCCCCGCTTTGAAACTAAACCAGGGCAAAGTGTGTTTCACTTTGTGAAAGAAGAAGGACTGTGAATTGCCTCACAGCTGCAATCTAAGTATCACAGAACTGATAAGGGACTTGTACAAATTACCAGTTTGTTTGGAGACAAGTGCTCTTTGCTATACCAAAAGAGGGCTCAGTTTAAGTGACTTTTCATTATAAAGAACATTGTTTTGAATTTTCAGATGTGTGTGTGTGTGTCTGAAATTTGTACCTGTGAATTTTTGGGAGGAGTCTACCAGAGAGCCCGACAGAACATTACATATAGACAAAAGATAGAAACATTCCATAATAAGCACTAAGCAAATACAATAAAATATGCACAAAGCTAATTACACTGCCCACTCCAGGCAAAGTAAAGTAAGAATGACTGAGCAGAAATGTGTGTCACCGCGTCATTTGAGGGATGGAGTACTGGCACCCTCTTATGACGAACCAGCCTAGAATATCTAACAGTTAAAGTGATAGTGCAATTTTACAGTGGCAATTGTAACATTTAAAGTGATAGTACAAATTTACAGTGGCAAACCCTAACAAACATGTACCCTGTACTAACAATCTCCCCCTTAGGGGTTGACATTTAAACACAGTCCCATTTAAGGTTTCAGGTTATATATAGTACAATTAACAAAGTTTCAATGATCTACAAGAGTAATTAACAGATTAATAGAGTTGGAAGGGTCCTTGTGTTGTAGCCTGTCTGTGTCCTGCACAGCTGATCACGGATTCCAAAGATCGAGTGATGGATGTGAGTGCAGTGCACTAGGTCAGTGCACTTGGCACCCGAATCTGATAGCGAGGAGGCTGAAGAGGATGTGGGGTCAGAGGCTGAAAGCCGACCAGGGCCTCCAGTTGTGCACATGAGTGACTAAGGAGAAGAAAGGAGCTTCTTCTTGATGCCAGGGCAAGCAGAGGTGTCGGAAGGCATGAGTGGCTGAACAAGAGGAGGTCTCTGCGTGAATAGATCTGTAGAAAACTTGGCCACTCCTTTTGGCTATGATGAGCCAGTGTGGAAGTCAACTTTTGATTGTGATAGATGGATGGTCGGATCTGGCTTTTAGACAATTATGTGAATTACAAAATAAGGAAGTGAAATCTTAGTTTCTGAGCTTTCTTCCAATTCAGAGTGAATAGAATAGAATGGAATGGAATGGAATGGAATGGAATGGAATAGAATAGAATAGAATAGAATAGAATAGAATAGAATAGAATTCTTTATTGGCCAAGTATGATTGGACACACCAGGAATTTGTCTTGGTGCATATGCTCTCAGTGTGCATAAAAGAAAAAGATACATTTGTCAAGAATCATGAGGTACAACACTTAATGATTGTCATAGGGGTCAAATAAGCCATGAACAAACAATCAATATTAATAAAAATATTAGGATAGAAGCAACAAGTTACAGTCATACAGTCCTATGTGGGAGGAAAAGTCTTCGGAGAGGAGCGGCATACAAATCCAAATAATAAATAAATAAATAAATAAATAAATAAATAAATAAATAAATAAATAAATAAATAAATAAATAAATAAATAAATAAATAAATAAATAAATAAATAAATAAATAAATAAATAAATAAATAAATAAATAAATAAATAAATAAATAAATGATAGGAATGATGAGAAAAACTAGTAGAAATAGAAGTGCAGACTTAGTAAAAAGTTTGACAGTGTTGAAGGAATTATTTGTTTAGTAGAGTGATGGCATTCGGAAAAAAACTGTTCTTCTGTCTAGTTGTCTTGGTGTGCAGTGCTCTGTAGCAACATTTTGAGGGTAGGAGTTAAACAGTTTGTGTCCAGGATGTGAGGGGTCAGTAAATATTTTCACTGCCCTCTTTTTGACTCGTGCAGTATACAGGTCCTCAATGGAAGGCAGGTTGGCAGCAATCATCCAAGGGCATGGGGTGAGGTATCATCAGTACGCTGATGATACCCAGCTTTACATCTCCACCCCATGTCCAGTCAACGAAGCAGTGGAAGTGATGTGCCGGTGTCTGGAGGCTGTCGGGGCCTGGATGGGTGTCAACAGACTCAAACTCAACCCGGATAAGACAGAGTGGCTGTGGGTTTTGCCTCCCAAGGACAATCCCATCTGTCCGTCCATCACCCTGGGGGGGGAATTATTGACCCCCTCGGAGAGGGTCCGCAACTTGGGCGTCCTCCTCGATCCACAGCTCACATTAGAGAACCATCTTTCAGCTGTGACGAGGGGGGCGTTTGCCCAGGTTCGCCTGGTGCACCAGTTGCGGCCCTATCTGGACTGGGACTCATTGCTCACAGTCACTCATGCCCTCATCACCTCGAGGTTCGACTACTGTAATGCTCTCTACATGGGGCTACCTTTGCAAAGTGTTCGGAAACTTCAGATCGTGCAGAATGCAGCTGCGAGAGCAGTCATGGGCTTACCTAGGTATGCCCATGTTTCACCAACACTCCGCTGTCTGCATTGGCTGCCGATCAATTTCTGGTCACAATTCAAAGTGTTGGTTATGACCTTTAAAGCCCTTCATGGCACTGGACCAGAATATCTCCAAGACCGCCTTCTGCTGCATGAATCCCAGCGACCGATTAGGTCCCACAGAGTGGGCCTTCTCCGAGTCCCGTCAACTAAACAATGTCGGTTGGTGGGCCCCAGGGGAAGAGCCTTCTCTGTGGCAGCCCCGACTCTCTGGAACCAACTCCCCCCAGAGATTAGAATTGCCCCTACTCTCCCTGCCTTTCATAAACTCCTTAAAACCCACCTTTGTCGTAAGGCATGGGGGAACTGAATCACCTCCCCCGGGCATGTACAATTTATGCATGGTATGTTTGTGTGTATGTTTGTTTAGTTAATGGGCTTTTTAAAAATATTTTAAATTATATTTAGATTTGTCATGAATTGTTGTATCTTGCTGTGAGCCGCCCCGAGTCTGCGGAGAGGGGCGGCATACAAATCTAAATAATAAATAAATAAATAATAAAAATAAATAAATTGTTTTTTTCTGCAGTTCTGATTATCCACTGAATTCTGTGTCGAACTTGTTGGGTTGCAGAACCAAACCAGACAGTTATAGAGGTGCAGATGACAGACTCAATGATTCCTCTGTATCAGCAGCTCCTTGGGCAGTTTGAGCTTCCTGAGTTGGTGCAGAGAGAACATTCTTTGTTGTGCTTTTTTGATGATGTTTTTGATTTTAGGTCTTGAGATAAGATAGAACCTAGAAATTTGAAGGTCTCTACTGTTGATACTGTGTTGTCTAGTATTGTGAGAGGTGGAAGGATGGAAGGGTTTCTCCTAAAGTCAACCACCATTTCTACAGTTTTGAATGTATTCAGTTCTGGATTGTTCCAGTCACATCACAAGGTTGGTTGTTCAACTTCCCGTCTGTATGTAGATTCATCATTGTCTCAAATGAGTCCGATCACTGTTGTATCATCTGCAAACTTCAGTAGTTTAATAGATGGATAGTTTGAGATACAGTCATTGGTGTATAGAGAGAAGAGAAATGATGAGAGTACACAGCCTTG
>NC_091954.1:11357506-11422506 GCF_031021105.1 Erythrolamprus reginae
CCCAGGCCAATCTTCATACAAAATTCTTAAATATGTTTCACTGTGCTGTTCATTCATCACCATATATAGATGAGCATGGTCTTCACATAATCAGAATTACTTCTGTGTTCAGTACCATGGACAGCACTAGCATCAAACTTGTGTGTTCTTCTATTTCTCCATCCTTAACTTCTAAGAAACAACAACAACAACAACAACAACAACAACAACAACAGAGTTGTTAGATGTCTTCTAGTCCAACCCTCTGCTTAGGTAGGAAACCCTACACCACCTCAGACAAATTGTTATCCAATATCTTCTTATAAATATCTTCTTATATAGCTTAGTAAGTCCTTCTTACAATTCCTGATTCTTTCTACTTGGGTGCCATTGATAATAATAATAATAATAATAATAATAATAATAATAATAATAACAACAACAACAACAACAACAACAACAATAACAGCAGCAGCAGCAGTAACAACAACAACAACAGAGTTGGAAGGAATTTAGAGGTCTTCTAGTCAAACCCCCTGCTTGGGCAGGAGACCCTACACTACTTCAGACAAATGGTTATCCAACATCTTAAAAACTTTCAATCTTGAAGCATTCACAACTTCTGGAGGCAAGCTGTTTCACTGATTAATTGTTCAAACTGTCAGGAAATTTCTCCTTAGTTCTAAGTTGCTTCTCTCCTTGTTTAGTTTCCCCACATTGCTTCTTGTTCTACCCTCAGATGTTTTGGATAATAGATTGACTCCTTCTTCTTTGTGGCAGCCCTTGAGATATTGGAACACTGCTATCATGTCTCCCCTGGTCCTTCTTTTCATTAAACTAGACATGCCCAGTTCCTGCAACTGTTCTTCATATGTTTAGCCTCCAGTCCCCTAATCATCTTTGTTGCTTTTCTCTGCATTCTTCCTAGAGTCATGTAAAGGACAACTAAATCATTATGTTTTCATAGAGCAAATTATAAGGGAACCCAAAATATGTTTTGAACACTCATAGCTCTGTTGGCAGACTATTGCTCTACCAATTGTGGGAAGTTAAAAGTCCATTCATCTGTACCAACCTGGAATTCTGTTTTGCAATTCCTACCCATTGTGGCCTATAACTCTACATTTGTTCCATGTATGCTCTTGAACTAGAATCCAACATAATCATGATACTTATAAATCTGGGAGTTAAGAGTTTTGCAGTGTTGTCTAAAATATCAGTGTTATACAGCTGTTATACAGCTATAAACAGTTTATTTTTCTGGCTCTTTGGTTATGCGGGAATTACATTAGCAGCATCATATCTTTACCGCTTAACAGCACTAAGATTAAATTCCAAGCAGGAACGATGCATTTCTGGGAATCTTATGCCTTTGACTCATTTTTAGATTGGTTCTATTAGGATCACTGTCAATTGATTAATTATTCTAATTTGAAAGAACATCATCTGCAGGGCAATATGAAAGAGCTTCTTTGATGTTATCAATGATAGTTATTTATTTATTTTATTTATTTATTTATTGGATTTGTATGCCGCCCCTCTCCAGAGACTCGGGGCGGCTAACAGCGACAATAAAATAGTAATTTGGTATTGATGATTAAAAATCAATTAATATAAAAACCAAACATACATACATACATACCATGCATAGAATTGTAAAGGCCTAGGGGGAAAGAGGATCTCAATTCCCCCATGCCTGGCGGCAGAGGTGGGTTTTAAGTTGTTTACGAAAGGCAAGGAGGGTGGGGGCAGTTCTAATCTCTGGGGGGAGTTGGTTCCAGAGGGTCGGGGCCGCCACAGAGAAGGCTCTTCCCCTGGGTCCCGCCAGGCGACATTGCTTAGTTGACGGGACCCGGAGAAGATCCACTCTGTGGGACCTAACTGGTCGCTGGGATTCGTGCAGCAGAAGGCGGTCCCTGAGGTAATCTGGTCCGGTGCCATGAAGGGCTTTATAGGTCATAACCAACACTTTGAATTGTGACCGGAAACTGATCGGCAACCAATGCAGATTGCAGAGTGTTGGTGTGACATGGGCATATTTGGGAAAGCCCATGATTGCTCTCGCAGCTGCATTCTGCACGATCTGAAGTTTCCGAACATTTTTCAAAGGTAGCCCCATGTAGAGAGCGTTACAGTAGTCAAGCCTCAAGGTGATGAGGGCATGAGTGACCGTGAGCAGTGACTCCCGGTCCAAGTAGGGTCGCAACTGGTGCACCAGGCGAACCTGGGCAAACGTCCCCCTCGCCACAGCTGAAAGATGTTTCTCTAATGTGAGCTGTGGATCGAGGAGGACGCCCAAGTTGCAAACCTTCTCTGAGGGGGCCAGTGATTCTTGCTTTTAAAGAAATTGGTCATTGTTTGAGGAACTTTCAAGCCAGAAATATTTAATTGTTCTTCTTCTGTAATAAGTAGCATTTATGTTGTGCACGATACACATAAGACACCCTCCAAATCCGAGTCTGTCTGTCTGTGTGTTTGCTTACTTCCATCTTTCAAGAATAATAAAAAATTATCAGATAGCTTGCAAACCATTTATTCAGATCGCCCTTGACAATATATGGAAGCAAAGGGACAGAACCTTCCCACAAAAAGGTCCAAACAAGGCATTTAACCAATGCAATTTGCATAAACAGCATGGCTTATCTGAATTTTATGCAAATTGTGTTCCACAGGTTTATTTTAGGATGCAAAATGTAAGCTGGTTATAATATTCTCCATTTATGCATCCCAGGAATATAGAAAACTGTTATAGTTTGAAGTATAGAAGTATGGGAACAGTTACTGAAGCAAAGAAATTTTCTCTTGTGCTTTGCATTATATCTGAATGGCCAACAATACTCTAAGATATCATATTATTCTATCTTTAAACTTAGAGAGGGCTCTGAAAGCTTCTGAAAAACATAGGGAATCTCTATTATCTTTTGCCTACCAAGTAGGAAAAGCAACTTAATGTTGTTGTTGTTTTTTCTTCCTTTCTTTCTTTCTTTCTTTCTTTCTTTCTTTCTTTACATTTTTTTTCTCCTCCAAAATTCCATACATATAGCAATATACATATATATACCTTAAAGTTCATTAGTAGCATACACAATTGTTCTGCCGGGCTCTCTGGTAGGAGCCTCCCAAAAATTCAAGGGTACAAATTGCGGACACACACACGTTTGAAAATTCAAAACAATGTTCTTTATCACAAAATTCAAAATAAACTAAGCACTCTTTTTGTATTGCTAAGAGCACTCGTCCCAAAACAACCGTGTAATCTGTACAATTTCCCTTAAGCAGTCATTAAGTACTTAGCTAGCAGCTGTGAAGAAACTTCACACCCCTTCTGCTTCTAATGAAGTGAGACACACACACACACACACACACACACACACACATTGCTCTGCTTTGGTTTCAAAGGCATGAAAAA
The DNA here is from genome assembly GCF_031021105.1 of Erythrolamprus reginae. Taxonomy (NCBI): domain Eukaryota; kingdom Metazoa; phylum Chordata; class Lepidosauria; order Squamata; family Dipsadidae; genus Erythrolamprus; species Erythrolamprus reginae. The sequence continues at coordinate 11,360,895 of NC_091954.1, forward strand.
TCAACAAAGTCCAGAAAACAGCAACACACGAATCCTGAAGAACTGCGATCAGATACTCTTTCACAACCCACACGCTGCTATTTATAGCAGCAGCCCTAATTACTGGAATCCCACCCAACCACAGGTGGCTTCATTTTCTCTTGTAATAATCCTTCAGTTGTTGTCTCCTATGCATCACTCTACGCATGCGTGGATGTGTCATTAATTCTTGTTCAGAATCCAAGGATGATACAGATCATTGATCTCCTCCTGGGCTGTCTGCCGAACTCCCCTCTTCCCTGTCACTCATGCGGCCTTGGTCAGAGGAGGCTTCATCGGCAGATTCCATTGGGAGCAAAACAGGCCTGCGGCGTGTGGATGTCTCCCCCACATCCACCTGCACATTCCTTGGGGCAGGAGCTGGTGCAGAGCTAACCACAACACACAATTATGCATTTTTATCCAGTCAACCATATATCAGTCAACCATATATCAGTATCTTATTTTGTATCAATCCATCAGTCTGTTTATGTTCTGTCGGATTCTCTGGTAGACTCCTCCCAAAAGTTCACAGGTACAAATTTCAGACACACACACGTTTGAAAATTCAAAACAATGTTCTTTATAATGAAAATTCACTTAAACCAAGCCCTCTTTTGGTATAGCAAAGAGCACTCGTCTCCAAACAAACTGGTAATTTGTACAAGTCCCTTATCAGTTCTGTGATACTTAGCTTGCAGCTGTGAGGCAATTCACAGTCCTTCTTCTTTCACAAAGTGAAACACACTTTGCTCTGGTTTAGTTTCAACATGGGGAAAAATCAGCACACAAAAGGTCAAAGTCAGTAAAGCAGTCACGAAACACAATGATCAGATAATCCTCCACAATGGCCAAACCCACAGGCTGCTATTTATAGCAGCCTCACTAATTACCACAGCCCCACCCAACCACAGGTGGCCTCATTTTCTTTGATAATAATCTCTCAGTTGTTGTTGCCTATGCATCGCTCTCCGCATGCGTGGCTGTATCATTAACTATTATTCGGAATCCAAGGAGGAGCTAGATAATTGATCTCCTTCTGAGCTGTCTGCCCCACTCTCCTCCTCCCTGTTACTCATGTCTTCTTGGTCAGAGGAGCCTTCATCAGCAGATTCCACCGGGGGCAAAACAGGCCTGCAGCATGTGGATGTCTCCTCCACATCCACAGTCCTTGGGGCAGGAGCTGGGCCAGAGCTAACCACAACAAGATGTATCACCCTGAAGCTGAACTGCAGCCTAAAAGTGAAAGTATTTGGGGAAAGCCTCTCTCCCATTGACTCCATTTATATTTAAATAGGAGCAATTATTTTTACATTTGCATACAAATCAAGGCATGCAAATGTTATGCAAATATACATTCTCTTTGGGCAGCAAGATTCCCGTCTACTAATAACAAGTAAAAGGACACTAATCTCAAATTATAGAAACCTGTTTTCTCAAGTCCTATTGCCAGTTTTATTGTTTCATTAAAATTTATTATAGATGCAGCAATTATAAGGCCATTGAGATCTGATTGTTCTGAGGATGACATGCCATTTATGTATGAACTCCGTGTTCCAGAAGGAGCTGGAAGGAAAACTTCTGAATTCGAATAAGAAATAGTACATAAATTAAGGATTCATATTTCAATCAAGACAGGAATTTGGGCTTCACATCACAATCAAATAAAGAAACATATTAGACATCATAGATTTCAGGGCACACAAATGCAGAGAGAGGATTAAATTAAATTTAAATTTTGAAAAACAATCTTCGCAGCCTTCTAGCTTTAAACTTCCTCAATGTAAGAACACATGGCAAGTCCAAATCTGAACTAGCAAATGCTCTGTCCTACACATTGGGAAGAAGAATCTGAACTCCAAATAAGAACTGAATAATCAAATTATCACAGATAATCCCCACTCGGTTAAAGACCTTGGTATACTAATAACAAAAGATTTAAATGCCAAAGCCCACTGCAACAATATAGCCAAGAAGGCTTCAAGAGTTGTAAACCGATTCCTACGTAGCTTCTGCTCTGGCAATCTCACACTACTTACCAGAGCTTACAAAACTTTTGCCAGACCCATCCTTGAATACAGCTCATCTGTTTGGAACCCATATCGCATCTCAGACATTAACACCCTTGAAAATGTCCAAAGATACTTCACCAGAAGAGCCCTTCACTCCTCCACTCGAAATAGAATACCCTATGAGACTAGACTTTCAATCCTGGGCCTAGAAAATTTAGAACTAAGACGCCTTAAACAAGATCTAAGTATGGCCCACAAGATCATATGCTGCAACGTCCTGCCTGTCAACGACTACTTCAGCTTCAACCACAACAACACAAGAGCACACAACAGAGTTAAACTTAATATTAACCGCTCCAAACTTGACTGTAAAAAATATGACTTCAGTAACTGAGTTGTCGAAGCGTGGAACTCATTACCGGACTCCATAGTGTCATCCCCAAACCCCCAACACTTTACCCTTAGATTATCTACGGTTCACCTATCCAGATTCCTAAGAGGTCAGTAAGGGGTGAGTATAAGTGCACTAGAGTGCCTTCCGTCCCCTGTCCTATTGCTCTCCTATATCTCCTATACCTTTCTTCTATTCCTATATCTCTTCTTCTATTCTTTCATTGATATGTTCTATTACTATACCTTCTTTTCTATTATTTCTTAGATATATTTTACTATGAGTATCTCCTCTATAACCTTCATCATGTATTTTACTATGTGTAAATACATGATATACCCACTAAAACCCTCATTGTGTATTGGACAAAATAAATAAATAAAATAAAAAAACCAACACCTTAAAAAATATTAGCAGCCATTACAAGCCCAAGAATGACTGAATCAGCCTAATGAAATGGAGTTCAAATCTAGCTGTTTGTCTCTCTATGGAAAGACATTTATTGTTAGATGCTCTTGCAAAAAATAGCAATAACAATAGCATTTAGACTTATATGCCACTTCACAGTGCTTTACAGACCTCAGTAAGTGGTTTGAAGAGAGTAAGCATAATGCCCATGCAATTGGGGTCCTCATTTTACCGACCTTGGAAGGATGGAAGGCTGAGTCAACCTTGAGCCTACTGAGATTTGATCAGCCAAACTGCTGGCAGCCGGTGACCAGCAGAAGTAGTTTGCAGGACTGCACTCTAACCACTGTGCCACCAGGCTCTTCCTCCCCTACTACTTCTCAAACATCCTTTCTCCTACTTTTTCTTCTTGTGTGCATCGCATCCATCAAATCTCTGCTCACTTTAGAACAGAGAAAGACGACACGGCCGTTTATAAAATATGGGATAAATGGTACAATCGGCTGCAAAAAAACTAGGAAATAAATAGCGAAAGAAATGAACAATTAAGATGGAAAATAAACAATTCAAATACACCACATAGAGGAGATTTTAAGGAAATGAGGAAGAAAGCTGTTTTAGACATGATAGAATATATTTATGAAAGAATGAATCAAACTGTTTATTAATGAAAAGTGGTGTATATTAATTTGATTAAGAATGAACTTATTTGCTAATAATCTATTTTTGACACTAATACAATTGATTTATTATTAATAACTAATAACATATGACTATAATTGTTGTGTTTAGGCCTGGGCCAGCCGTTGCTCCCACAGATGAATGTGAAAGCCTGACTGACAGCCAGGAAGATGTGGCAGACAGCCAGGAGGACGAGGCCACTGGAACGCAGGATTCAGCAGACAGCCCAGGGGATTTGGCATGCAGTCCCTCAGACAGTCTTTCATCTCTGGATTCTTCTGCAGATCAATATATTGATCTGCGTAGCAGAACAGCTATGCAGAGAAGGGATCGACTGAAGGAGTATTACAAGTCATCACAGTAGCACCTGGGCTGGGTGTGGTTCTTATACTGAGGGCTGGGTGTGGTTCCCTTAATGAGGGCTAAAGGGATAAAAGGGAACAGAGGCCCAAGGCAAACTGTGGCTGTTTATCTGTGTTATTTTGTGGTTCCTGCTCTGAAGTTTCTGTTCCGTGCCATTGGAGTTTTCAACCCAGCTTTTTCAGACAAGTGGGAGGTGAAAACTCTGGGACTTGCTGTTTGCTCCAAAGATTCAAAAGGACCCCTGAAACATCTTTGCTCATTCCAGGTTGTCTTTGTTTGTTTTTTCCTGTGTTTTTGTATGCGGCTGAAGTAAGCCTTGCACTATCATTGTTTTTGGACACTAAGAACTGTTTTGAGTAACCCTTTTTTGTTTATTTAATACAAGTTTGCTGATTAGCAGAGCACGTGTGTGTTTGATTTCTTTTCCTTGGACTATTACGCATTGCCTGAGCCCAGTCAGGCAGAACAATAATGGAATGGAATTATAATGAAAAGGTACATATGTTAACGATATGAAAATCTGCAAAAAATTTAGAAACATAAGTAAAAACAACTTAGTAAAGAGAGAGCAAGGTAATCTCTCTTGTTTTTAATGTTGTGTTTTGTGCGTTTATATATTCTTGAATGTATTACATATTTGTAAATAAAACTCTTTTTTTCTTATAAAATTAAGAACAGAGGTGTCAAGCTCGATTTCAGCAATTTTGTCCAAATCTGGCTCATGTGAGGATGCTTGTGCATGCAAGATTTGGGTAATTCTGCATGCGCAGAAGCAAAAAGATGGCAAAAAATTGCCCATATCTCGCTGGTTGCGCCCATGCACAGTTCCAGATCTGCTGGAGTCGTGCACCTGGGCACACCAGCTGCTGCCCACCACTGGACCTGTCTCAAATCATGTGAATTTGCCAGCTACTTTACTTTGAAATCTCCAAACTTAGGGAAAAGTATTATTGTGGCTGCTATAATGAAATCATTGAACCAGTATTTCAGCTTGTCTCGGCTACTGATCTGGGAAAATAACTTGCTGTTAGCTAAAGCAAAATCCTGAGACGAAGGGAGAGGGAGGGTGATGTTAAGATGCATTAAACATATGTTCTTCATGTTGTTTGCGATTGCATCTTGTTTTTATTACGTTTCCAAATTCTGTTGCTTTCTTCCCCAACAAAATCAATTTCTGCCACCAGCAGCAGTTTTTCTGTACCGGAATGAAAACCTCCTTGGTTCGTGCTTTCCCTTCCCACACCAACCCAACTTCTAGGGCTGAATTAATAGAGCCTTCACACTGCTGAGTGTTCGGAGGCTGAGATTTAGATCCATGACCCCTTTTAAGACTGGCCTATCTGGGTGGCTCAGGGTGGGTGAGCCTTTTGCAAATCAAAGTGACAATTTATGTTTACTCTCTGTGCTGTGGTTTTGCTTTTTACTCCCCGCCATAATTCATCTCTTTATCTGTTCATTCCAGGAAGGTTCAGCAATGAGAGGTGATAGTTCCTTCCCGCAGCAGAAACTATAAGAAATGCCTTCACTTTGCATAATCTTTCAGTGAATTCTTTAATGGAGTTTGTCTGTCTGTCTGTCTGTCTGTCTGTCTGTCTGTCTGTCTGTCTATTATCTATCTATCTATCTATCTATCTATCTATCTATCTATCTATCCATCCATCCAGATCTATCTATCTATCTGTCTGTCTGTCTGTCTGTCTGTCTGTCTGTCTGTCTGTCTATCTATCTATCTATCTATCTATCTATCTATCTATCTATCTCTATTTATTTATTTATCTATCTATCTATCTTTATTTATTTATTTATTTACTTATTTACTTATTTACTTATTTACTTATTTACTTATTTACTTATTTACTTATTTACTTATTTACTTATTTACTTATTTACATTTATTTATTTATTCATTCATTCATTCATTCATTCATTCATTTATTGGATTGGTATTCTACCTCTCTCCGAGAACTCGGGGCGACTCATAACATAGCAAACAATATACAATGTACAAATCTAAAAATCCAATTCATTTTACTAGAAAAACTTTAAAACTCTACCAACATTTAAAATCATTAATTCCCATTCACATCGCAAAACGTACTATATTTGTCTGCCAGGGGACAAAGGTCTAATGGCCCCAAGCCTGGCAGGACAGATAGCTCTTTAAGCTTTTATGGAAGGTGAGGAGGATGGGGGCTGTACGAATCTCCAGGGGGAGCTGATTCCAGAGGGCTGGGGGCCCCACAGAGAAGGCTCTTCCCCTAGGCCCCACCAAATGACATTGTCTAGTTGACAGGACCTGGAGAAGGCTGACTTTATGGGACCTAACCAGTTTCTGGGATTCATGCGGCAGAAGGTGGTCCCACAGGTGTTCTGGCCCCATGCCATGTAGGGCTTTATAGGTCATAACCACCACTTTGAATTGAGTCTAGAAACCAATTAGCAACCAGTGCACACCGTGGAGTGTTGGAGAAATATACGCGTGTCTGGGCAAGCCCATGACTGCTCTTGAGGTTGCATTGATAGTTGTTAACTTTCCTTATTTTTTTAAAAAAATAACCTTTATTAGGGGTGGTTTTTTGTTAAAAACAACATACAGAATGGACATACAAAAAATACACAAAACCAAAACAAACACAGGAATGACTAACCACTTTTCCAGTTTCTTCAAAGTATTTCCAAATCTATTTATAGAATACAATATTCTTATTTTTATTTTAACGTTCTTTAATATTTGTCTAAACATGTTTATTTTTACGTGAAAGGACCCCCCTTTGCTTGCAGCGCCGCTGCGGTGTCCTTGGTGTGCAGTGCTCTATAGCAAGGTTTTGTTTATTTTTACGTGAAGACCTCCCTTTGAAGGAGCTGGGGAATCCCTCCCACAAAGAGATTCCGGGGGTGGAGCCTTGATGTCACCGGCAGGTTGCTAAGGACGCCAAGGTGATCACTTCCTGGATTCCATGGAATCCAGGAAGTGATCACCTTGGCATCCTTAGCAACCTGCCGGTATACATGATGTCAAAGCTCTTGGTGGGATTCCCCATTCAGGTTCGGGTTCGGTTCGGGTTCGGCCGAATTTTGCGTAAAGTTCATCCGAACTTGCCAAACCCAAACACTGTTGGGTTCGCCCATCACTAGTCATAAGTGGGTGGGAGTGGATAATAGGAATGATGAGAAAAAATTAGTAGTAATAGTAGTGCAGACTTAGTAAATAGTTTGACGGTGTTGAGGGAATTATTTGTTTAGCAGAGTGATGGCGCTCAAGAAAAAACTGTTCTTGTGTCTAGTTGTCTTGGTGTGCAGTGGTCTATAGCAAGGTTTTGAGGGTAGGAGTTGAAACAGTTTATGTCCAGGATGGAAGGGGTCAGTAAATATCTTCACAGGCTTCTTTTTGACTCATGCAGTATACAGGTCCTTAATGGAAGGCAGGTTGGCAGTAATGGTTTTTTCTGCAGTTCTGATTCTCCTCTGGAGTCTGTGTCGGTCTTGTTGGGTTGCAGAACCAATTACAGACAGTTATAGAGGTGCAGATGACAGACTCAATGATTCCTCTGTAGAACTGTATCAGCAGCTCCTTGGGCAGTTTGAGCTTCCTGAGTTGGTGCAGAGATAACATTCTTTGTTGTGCATTTTGAGGATGTTTTTGATGTTAGGTGACAATTTTAGGTCTTGAGATATGATAGAACTTTGAAATTTGAAGGTCTCTACTGTTGATACTGTGTTGTCTAGTATTGTAAATATGGAATAGTATTTATCATACAGTAATAATATTATGATACTAGAATTCCATTTTTGGCATTTCTTAGCATCTCTTCTTATTACATTCTTGCTTGTATACCTTCTTAAAATTCAACTTTCCTAAGCTATGCATCTATTTTCTAACCATTTATACCAGCCACCCCACATTTTATAATATTCTGATTCCTCTTCTTCATTTATGGCTTTAGTAAGCTTATACATCTCTGCCCTCTGCATTCTAAAATTAACTCCTCTTTCAAATGGTCACTGACTCATTACATGACGACGCTTGAGAACTGAAGCAATGCGTCATGAAATCAGTTCATTCATTTGAGTAACCTTGTACAAATGTGGAAAACTTAATGGACCACTTAATAGTTGTCTACTAAGGCTCCAAGATCCCTTTCACACTATTGGAACACTGCTATCATGTCACCCTGGTCCTTCTCTTTTACATGGGGTTTTGTAGCCAAAACAAAATAGCTTTCTGATGAGTCAAAGTCATTCCAACAGCTTGCTGGGGCCAGAGGAAATGGAGAGAAGTCATCAACCAACCAGCCAGTATCTGTTGTGGTTAGCTCTGGCCCAGCTCCTGCCCCAAGGACTGTGGAGGCGGGGGAGACATCCACATGCTGCAGGCCTGTTTTGCCCCCGGTGGAATCTGCTGATGAAGGCTCCTCTGACCAAGAAGACATGAGTGACAGGGAGGAGGAGAGTGGGGCAGACAGCTCAGAAGGAGATCAATTATCTAGCTCCTCCTTGGATTCAGAACAAGAGTTAATGATACAGACACGCATGCGGAGAGCGATGCATAGGCAGCAACAACTGAGAGATTATTATCAACGAAAATGAGGCCACCTGTGGTTGGGTGGGGCTGTGGTAATTAGTGAGGCTGCTATAAATAGCAGCCTGTGGGTTTGGCCATTGTGGAGGATTATCTGATCATTGTGTTTCGTGCCTGCTTTACTTACTTTGACCTTTTGTGTGCTGATGTTTCCCCGCTTTGAAACTAAACCAGAGCAAAGTGTGTTTCCCTTTGTGAAAGAAGAAGGACTGTGAATTGCCTCACAGCTGCAAGCTAAGTATCACAGAACTGATAAGGGACTTGTACAAATTACCAGTTTGTTTGGAGACCAGTGCTCTTTGCTATACCAAAAGAGGGCTAAGTTTAAGTGAATTTTCCTTACAAAGAACATTGGTTTGAATTTTCAAACATGTGTGTGTCTGAAATTTGTACCTGTGAACTTTTGGGAGAAATCTACCAGAGAGCCTGACAGAACATAAACAGACTGATGGATTGATACAAAATAAGATACTGATATACACATACAGTTTATATAGTAGATAATGTACATTTTTGTCTGCCTGTGTGTACTGTAGTATGTATGTACACATATGGCATATATACATAGAATTAAATAGTGCATTTTGGATGTTCAATAATAGTAAATAGATAGGGAAATTGTATCTTATTGAGGCAAGGAGGGGCCAGGAACCCTAACCCAAACTCTTGACATGAGTGACGTCAAGTTGGCCACCTTTAAGCCAATCACATGACCTTTAGGCCACCCCCAGTCACATGATTATCAAACCACTCCCACCTGGTTACATGTTTGGCAAGCCACACCCTTAAAATAAGCCAAGCCCACAGTGTGGTAGTAAAAAAATTTGCAGCCGTTCACTGGTTGAAGTCCACAAGTCTTAAAGATGCCAATGTTGGAGAATCCTGGCGAAGATGATGTCTCCAAATGAAACTGTTCTTTGAGGAACCAACTTGCCTCTGAGTTCTGTTTGCAATGGGTGGATTACTTGGAACCTTGACCCTGAGTCTTTTCAGGGATCTGCTTGTATATCTGTATCCTCCCTGGTGCTCTGGTCCTAAAGAGACGACATCATATGTGCTTGAGCAGCTTGAGTTGAATGAAGATGTCATGAGTGAGCAGCTGGTTTATACTGAAGTGCCCCAGTCTTCCACAGCACATTTACTTCAAAGATCTAACAAGAATAAAAAGTGGAGAATATAAGGAAAATTAAGAATACAAGGGTTAGGGAAATGAGAAGGAAAATATTACATAAGTGGTATTACACGCCTGTTCAACTTGCATATTTTCAGCAGAATGTTAAAGCTATCTGTTGGCATGGGTGCCAAGATAAAGGAGTGTTCATACATTTGATTTGGGAATGCCCGGTAGTGCAGAATTTTCGGCAAAAAGTGCAAGAGGATATTAATAGGATGTTAAATATACGATGGATAATTACTAAGGAAATGGCAGTATTAGTTAAAAGCAATGCGATAGGACAATTTAGAGAAATAAAACAAGCAGCGATAGAAAGCGCTCAAGCGGTAATAGTCTTGGGTTAGAAGGATGCGACAAAATGGACAATGCAAAATTGGTACCGGTACATGGTGGACCATATTCAATTTGAGATTATGGATAAAAGGATGAATTCGGTTAATGAAACTGACTTGCGACGACTGATATGATGGTACAAGGTAAGACGATATATGGCAGGTAGAATCCGAGACCAAGCTACAAGGAATAAATTGGAATCACTCTATAATATGTAAACAGATATTTTGCTCTTGAGTTAAAATGACATATACAGTAATACCTCGTCTTACGAACTTAATTGGTTCCAGGACGAGGTTTGTAAGGTGAAAAGTTCGTAAGATGAAACAATGTTTCCCATAGGAATCAATGGAAAAGCAAATAATGTGTGCAAGCCAATTAGGAAAATCCAAAACATTAAGGCTTTTTTTTAAAAAAAGCTGCTGGCACAGGAAGCTGAAGCGAACGGAGTGGGGGAAGTGACAACGAGAGGTGGCAAGAGGTGGCAGTCCTAACGAAGCAAGGCGAAAAGAGTCTCTCTTGAGCTCCATGGGTCTTTCCCTCCTGTTTTTGCCCACCCCTTTCTGCTCATTTTCCCCACCCCTTTCTCGTCCCTTGAGCTCCATGGGTCCCTCCCGTTTTTTCCCACCCTGTCCTGCTCATTTTCCCCACACCTTTCTCCTTTCTTGAGCTGCATGAATCCCTCCCATTTTTGCCCACCCTGTCCTGCTCATTTCCTGCACACCTTTCTCCTCTCTTGAGCTCCATGGGTCCCTCCCGTTTTTGCCCACCCTGTCCTGCTCATTTTACCCAGACCTTTCTCCTCTCTTGAGCTCCATGGGTCCCTCCCGTTTTTCCCACCCTGTCCTGCTCATTTTCCCCACACCTTTCTCCTTTCTTGAGCTGCATGAATCCCTCCCATTTTTGCCCACCCTGTCCTGCTCATTTCCCCCACACCTTTCTCCTCTCTTGAGCTCCATGGGTCACTCCCGTTTTTTCCCACCCTGTCCTGCTCATTTTCCCCACACCTTTCTCCTTTCTTGAGCTGCATGAATCCCTCCCATTTTTGCCCACCCTGTCCTGCTCATTTCCTGCACACCTTTCTCCTCTCTTGAGCTCCATGGGTCCCTCCCGTTTTTGCCCACCCTGTCCTGCTCATTTTACCCAGACCTTTCTCCTCTCTTGAGCTCCATGGGTCCCTCCCGTTTTTCCCACCCTGTCCTGCTCATTTTCCCCACACCTTTCTCCTTTCTTGAGCTGCATGAATCCCTCCCATTTTTGCCCACCCTGTCCTGCTCATTTCCCCCACACCTTTCTCCTCTCTTGAGCTCCATGGGTCACTCCCGTTTTTGCCCACCCTGTCCTGCTCATTTTACCCAGACCTTTCTCCTTTCTTGAGCTCCATGGGTCCCTCCCATTTTTGCCCACCCTGTCCTGCTCATTTTACCCAGACCTTTTTCCTCTCTTGAGCTCCATGAGTCTTTTCTTCCCATTTTTCCCCACCCCATTTTGCTCATCTCCCCCACACCTTTCTCCTCCCTTGAGTTCCATGAGTCTTTTCTTCCTGTTTTTGTCTCCCCTACTCTGCCTGTTTTTTCGATCCTGGGATTCCCTTCCTGGGATTTCCTTACAGCATCGCGTTTTTACGGAAGTCAGGAGGTGGGGTTTCCCATGGAGGGGAGCCTCAGGATCCCAGGATCGCAAAAACTGGGGCTTGGCTTGCAACGAAAGTTTGGAGGCGGGGCATCCCAGCGGCGGCAGCAGGTTCATAAGGTGAAAAAAGTTCGTAAGAAGAGGCAAAAAAATTCCGAACCATGGGTTCGTATCTCGAAAAGTTCGTATGACGAGGGGTTCGTATCATGAGGTACCACTGTACAAGAAACACCCCTGATTTGGTGGTGGGGTGTGAATGCTTGTCTGGTGGTAGGCACTACTCACAGAGCACCTGTTTTATGTTGTGTGTGTGTTCATATTTTTAGAAAAATCAATAAAAATATTAAATAAAAAAAGAATAAAAAAATTTCTAAAATGAACCTTGCCACCTCCTTTTAGCTCCGCTGCTGATAAATGACCACCAGAAATAGCAATATCATGGAATCTCACCAGGTGTGGGTTGCGAATCCTTTTGTGGCCAGTTTGCTCGGGGTCGCACTGGGTGCACGCCCACAGCAATCAAAAAATAGCTTCTGCCCATGAGCAGAAACAAAATCCAAGATGGCGTCACCCACGAACCGGCACTGACAGAACCAGCTTGGTGATGTCATCACCAGTTTACTAACGGTTCTAAAGAACTGGCTAGAACTTGATGGAATATTAAATTGAATAAATGACATATTGAAATTTTATAGATAGGTTTTTAATCTTAGTAATTGATTTTAATTATTTTAACCACAATATTATAACACAAATGTCGAAGTAGATATTATATTATAGTAGTATATTAAGAAATATTATGAATAAGCTTTTAGATTTATTAATTGATTTCAATTATTTCAATCCTAATGTTAAAATGGAAATATTGAAGTAGATGTTATATTATAGTAGTCTATTAAGAATTATTTTTCTGTATTGATCTGAATTACAATTAGTTTTCTTTTTTGTATTAGTAAGACTTCTATGCTTAGTGGAGCAATGGTAGCTCCTCTAAATGTTAAATGTTGTCTGTCTTGTTTGTTTTAAAGAAAAATCAATAAAAATATATTTTTTTTAAAAAAAAAAGAACTGGCTTGAACTGGCAATAACCCACCTCTGAACCTCACGGTTGTGAGCTGCTTTGGAACATCTTGAAGTTTGAAATTTAAAGTGGAAATTTATTTATTTTTATTTATTTATTCATTTGTCCAATACACAAATACATAGGAAGAAAGATAGACATGTGATAATATAAATGAGGGCAGTGTTCCCTCTAATTTTTTTTTGGTGGGGGGGGAAGTATAGTGTCTGAGCGGCAGTCCCTTCGGGACTGGGCGGCACAGAAATAATAAATAAATAAACAAACAAACAAATAAATAAAAAACCCACCCTGTTTTGCCTCAGAGAATTTCAAAATAAAATACTGTACTGTGTGTCTATAACAGTGAGCTCATAATAGGGCAACTCTATCAATATCAAAATGCCACTTAAATAGTTGAGCTAGTTTCAAACTAGATTTTGATTTTCTTTCTCTCTTCCTTACTCCCATTCTTTTTCCTTCTCTTTTCCTTCCTCTCTTTTTTCTATCTGTTTCTCTCTCTTCCTCTCTTCCTCTCTCTCTCCTTCCCTCTCACTCTTTCCCTCTCGGCTTCTGGGCAGGTTTGGAAAACTCTGAGTTGATGATGATTTTTAAGTGAGCGATTGCTCACTGCTCAACTTAGAGGGAACTATGAATGAGGGTGAGAGTGAACTTAGAGGAGAGGATATATGAAAGGAAGAGCATATATAAGATAGGTGGAAGAAAGGAAAGACAATTGGACAGGGGACAAAAGGCACACCAGTGCACTTATGTACGCCCCTTACTGGCCTCTTAGGAACCTGGAGAGGTCAATCGTGGAGAGTCTAAGGGAGAAGTGTTGGGGGTTAGGGGTTGACACAATTGAGTCCGGCAATGAGTTTCACGCTTCGATAACTCGATTGTTGAAATCATATTTTTTTACAGTCAAGCTTGGAGCGGTTCGTATTGAGTTTGAATCTGTTGCGTGCTCTTGTGTTATTGCGGTTGAAGCTGAAGTAGTCATTGACCGGTAGGACGTTGCAGCATATGATCTTGTGGCCAATGCTCAAATCGTGTTTTAGGCGCCGTAGTTCTAGGCTTTCTAGGCCCAGGATTGTTAGTCTATTTTCGTAGGGTATTCTGTTTCGAGTGGAGGAGTGAAGGGCTCTTCTGGTGAAATATCTTTGGATGTTTTCAAGGTTGTTAATGTCTGAGATGCGATATGGGTTCCAGACAAATGAGCTGTATTCAAGGATGGGCCTGGAAAAAGTTTTGTAGGCTCTTGTGAGTAGTGTGAGATTGCCGGAGCAGAAGCTATGTAGGATCATGTGGACTAGTACCCTTTCTAGGCCCAGAATTGTTAGTCTACTTTTGTAGGATATTCTGTTTCGAGTGGAGGAGTGGAGGAGAACAGGAACTGCGTTTGCTCCTTGGTATCTTTGGATTTGTCCTGGTTTTTTAAACACAGAATTTGTGGAAGAAGGAAATTCATGGTGCTGTATGGGAAATTTAGCAATCGGTGGGTGGCAGAAAAGGAAGGAGACATTGCTGGAAATTGTGTAGCCTGCAGGCAAATGCGTGAACTGTTTCTAAGAATAGATCAGAGGCTCTAGGGAAGCAACTTTATTTCTTGAGGCATGAAAACTTCTTTTTCTTAATTGGAAAGTGCCAGGAGTAATCGGCTTCTCTTGAAAGTCATTAAATTATTCAATGATTTCTCCCACTTTGCCCTGTTCCAAATAAGGGAGACATTTGGACTCAAGGGTAGTAATAATTTTAGCCGGGAATAAAATTAAAAATTAAACAAAACAACTCACAATGTGCTTATACTCTCTTTTTAAGGCATAATGTGATCTGAATACGGCTTGGAACGTCACTTGATGCAGCCCATAAGCTCTGCATCATCCATCAAATTAGAGAAGGGATAATTCAGGAAAACCTACCAAAAGGGTTTGAATTCAATTGCACATAATTGGAGTTCTGGAAACCAAACATGGCATTGATCCACGAAGGTGTTGTGGTTAGCTCTGGCCCAGCTCCTGCCCCAAGGACTGTGGATGTGGGGGAGACATCCACATGCTGCAGGCCTGTTTTGCCCCTGGTGGAATCTGATGATGAAGGTTCCTCTGACCAAGAAGACATGAGTGATAGGGAGGAGGAGAGTGGGGCAGACAGCTCAAAAGGAGATCAATTATCTAGCTCCTCCTTGGATTCAGAACAAGAGTTATAAATACAGCCACGCATGCGGAGCGATGCATAGGCAACAACAACTGAGAGATTATTATCAAAGAAAATGAGGCCACCTGTGGTTGGGTGGGGCTGTGGTAATTAGTGAGGCTGCTATAAAGAGCAGCCTGTGGGTTTGGCCATTGTGGAGGATTATCTGATCGTTGTGTTTCGTGACTGCTTTACTACTTTGACCTTTTGGGTGCTGATTTTTCCCCGCTTTGAAACTAAACCAGGGCAAAGTGTGTTTCACTTTGTGAAAGAAGAAGGACTGTGAATTGCCTCATAGCTGCAAGCTAAGTATCACAGAACTGATAAGGGACTTGTACAAATTACCAGTTTGTTTGGAGACAAGTGCTCTTTGCTATCCCAAAAGAGGGCTTGGTTTAAGTGAATTTTCATTATAAAGAACATTGTTTTGAATTTTCAAACGTGTGTGTGTGTGAAATTTGTACCTGTGCAGTTTTGGGAGGATTCTACCAGAGAGCTCGACAGAACAGAAGGCAACCTCTCATTTGGTGGTCCACTGTAGGAGAAGGTATGGCAGAAACTGGGGGTGAAGTTAAAAGAGGAATCAGCCTAGAATCCTAACATTGCCACAAGTTAACTAAGTCCATCCTCCCTTAAGTTCTGTTGACCCAAGTAGGTGTTAACCGTTAGCTCAGAAGACATTTGTGCTTAGGCTGTTTATCAATAAATCAGTTTAATTGGATCTTCATGTGTAGACTTCATCACTTGCGCCTGATAGCCACTGCTTTTTATTTCATGATAGTAGTATGCACAACTTTTTCCTGGAAACATAAGGGTCTTCTTTGATGTTTCCACTCAGCCCTTAAAATGTGTTTGCTCCAAGAAGTAGCAGACAGGGCATGTAACCCCATCCCTGCCATGAATCTACTATTTTTTACTATTATTATTTACTATTTATTTACTATTTACTATTTACTATTTATTTACTATTTACTATTTATTTACTATTTATTTACTATTTATTTACTATTTATTTACTATTTATTTACTATGTATTTACTATTTTTAATTTGTTTGTTTATTTGTTTGTTTTTGCATTTATATGCTGCCCCTCTCCTTGGACTTATTTATTATTTACTATTATTTGCCGTTGTTCTGGTTGAAGCTACGTGAACCTCAACCACAACAATATACGAGCACACAACAGATACAAACTCAAAGCAGCCTGCTCCAAACTTATTTAATTCATTTTTATTTATTTATTTTGTCCAATACACAATACATATTGAAGAGGATAGACATGAAGTATTATACATAAAGAAAAGATATAAAAGTAGAGGAGAAGATATATGAAAGGAAGAAAAGATATATGAGATATGAGATAAGGAGAGACAATTGGACAGGGGACGAAAGGCGGGCTAGTGCACTTATGCATGCCCCTTACTGACCTCTTAGGAAGCTGGAGAGGTCAATCGTGGATAGTCTAAGGGAGAAATGTTAGGGGTTGACACTACTGAGTCCAGTAATGAGTTCTACGCTTCGACAACTCGATTGCTAAAGTCATATTTTTTACAGTCAAGCTTCAAGCGATTAATATTAAGTTTGAATTTGTTGTGTGCTCTTGTGTTGTTGCGGTTGAAGCTGAAGTAGTCATTGACAGGCAGGAGAACTGTAGAAAATACAACTTCAGCAACCAAGTAGTTAATGCCTGGAACTCACTACCTGACTCTATAGTTTCATCACCAAATCCACAAAACTTTTACCTTTAGATTATCACCCGATTCCTAAGAGGTCAGTAAGGGCCGTGCATAAGTGCACCAGCATGCCTACCGTTCCTGCCCTAATGTTTCCTTCTTATTAGTACCCACCTCCTGTATATAAACAGTATTATATATATATACATACTACCAATACATACCTGACAAATAAAAATAAATAAATCATTATTGGCAGGGAGCAGGGAAAAGTTGCTCCAAGTTGCCTTCAAAATCCCAAGACACCTTTGGTCAATAAATCTCCTTTTATTTGACTGCAAATGGATGAGATCATACAAGACATCACTTACTTGGCATAAATGCAAGAAATTGGAAGTTGTAAGAAAATACATAATTTGATTTGTATCTGATGCTGCCTGGTAGACAGAAGTTATGCATTTGTATTTCAACTCCTTTGATTGCATGAAAAAATAATCTAATGTATATAGTACTCTGCTATTCTCCCGTGTGATTCCTTCCTATCTTTTCCATACCAACTTTTAGAGCTAGCAACTAAAGTGAATTCCAGCAAACTCCACTCAGGATTTATTTGAAAGAAAGAGAAAAAGAAGGAAATGCTTTCTCAAAAGGGTTGTTGAAGGCCCATTAAAGTTTGAAGAGCTCTTTATGCAGCAAAGTTCTCTAGAAGTGAGCTAATAAATTAGAACGTTGCAAATATAAAACGGAATGTAAATATAGTCTTTCTGGTACAAAAATAATAATCACTTTTTTTAAAGAATTGCATTTGGACAGAAGGTGTTTCCAATCTCATTTATTTGAAGCACAATGTTTCTGACATGGCTTTCCATCTGAGGCTGTGGAGAAGCTGCAAAGAAAACAATGAATACTACTACTACTACTACTACTACTACTAATAATAATAATAATAATAATAATAATAAAAACAATGAATAATAATAATAATAATTATTATTATTATGCATTGTTTTTACTTGTATTATATTATTATTATTATTATTATTATTATTATTATTATTATTATTATTATTATTTATTGGATTTGTATGCCGCCCCTCTCCGTAGACTCCATAGAATGCAACCTACAATACTGAAGATAGATTAATAGTCTCCCCAGGAAACTAATCTCTATTCGGATCAATTTCCCAGAATTCAAGGATTTAGGAATAAGATCACCACATCTGAACCTGATCAAGAAACCAAAGCTTTTTTAAAATAAAGTTTCAGGCAAAGAGCCCCCTGGTTCTAAATTCTAGACTTCCCTTCCCACTTTTGTACCCAAGTTTTGAGGGGCTGCACAGCTTTCCTTGATGGACAAACTGAGTATTTGTAATCAATGCAATGTAGCCAATGCAGTCCAAAGTTGCATTAATAAAGGGATACAATCTAGGACTAGGGAGGTACTATTTCTATTATTATTGTTGTTGTTTTTGTTTTTGCTGCTGATTTATTTATTTATTTATTTATTTATTTATTTATTTATTTATTTATTTACTTGACTTGACTTGACTTAACTTGACTTGACTTGTATGCTGCCCTTCTCCAAAGACACTCGGGGCAGCTTACTGGGTACAATACAAGAACAATGTGGAATAGAGTAGAGTAGAGTAGAGTAGAGTAGAGTAGAATAGAATAGAATTTTATTGGCCAAGTGTGATTGGACACAGAAGGAATTTGTCTTGGTGCCTATGCTCTCATCGTACATAAAAGAAAAAGATACATTTGTCAAGAATCATGTGGTACAACACTTAATGATAAAACAAATAATCAAGCTTTGCCACATATGTGAGCTGTAAGAAGTTCTTGAATATGTGATTGGGGGTTTGGGGAGTTGAGATTTACTGTCCTGTCTAGCTTTACGCTAGA
Source organism: Erythrolamprus reginae (assembly GCF_031021105.1). Taxonomy (NCBI): domain Eukaryota; kingdom Metazoa; phylum Chordata; class Lepidosauria; order Squamata; family Dipsadidae; genus Erythrolamprus; species Erythrolamprus reginae. The sequence continues at coordinate 11,379,317 of NC_091954.1, forward strand.
CCAATCTGACATCTGGTGAGACAAAGGCAAAATCCTAATTTCACCAGAGTACAAAGAGAGATGAGAATGATGATTTATCTAACCTTCAACCTAATTTTCTGAAATACTGGGAAGATGAAAAATAAACATCTCCAAAATAGATCAACCAAATATATGAACTCAGAGAGGGATCAATACATCAGGGCCCTTCTATAGCATAATCCATTGCATTAGCAAATCCACTCAGTTTTATTTATTTATCTATCTATCATCTATCTATCTATCTATCTATCTATCTATCTATCTATCTATCTATCTATCATCTATCTATCTATCTATCTAATTTATAGTTATCTATATCTATCTATCTATCTATCTATCTATCTATCTATCATCTATCTATCTATCTATCTATCTATCATCTATCTATCTATCTATCTATCTATCATCTATCTATCTATCTATCTACCTATCATCTATCTATCTATCTATCTATCTATCTTCTATCTATATATCTATCATCTATCTATCTATCTATCTATTTTATTTAACATAATGTAAGTATAAATTAGAGATAGAAAAGATAAAAAGGACAGGAACGGTAGGCACCAAGGTGCACTTATGCATGCCCCTTACAGACCTCTTAGAAAAGGGGAGAGGTCTATCGTAGATAATGTAAGGTTGAAGATTTTGGGATTGGGGGAAGAAACAACAGAGTCCGGTAGTGAATTCCAGGCGTTGACCACTCTATTGCTGAAATCGTATTTTTTGCAGTCTAGTTTGGAGCGATTTACATTTAGTTTGTATCCATTGCAAGCTCTTGTGTTGTTGTTGTTAAAGGTGAAGTAGCCACTAGCAGGGAGTACATTGTGATGTATGATTTTAGGAACAACAGTTAAATCCATTTGGAGGCAGCGTAGCTGTAAATTTTCTAAACATAGTAACTGAAGTCTGGAGGAATAAGGTAATTTGTTGCGGGAGAAGGAGTGGATTCCATACAGGTCAGCTGCATTTTCTACAGTTTTTGTTCCTAATAATTTTTGAAACCTGGATAAATATGTTTTGGGTATTGCTGGTTTGATGAGTAGCCTTGGTAGAACATTGCAGGGTCATAGGAGGTTCCTGTATGAATTCTGGGTTCAAGGCAAATTCTGTCACTAGGCCAAGAGACGACGACCTCGTGCTGAAGGACAGAAATCTTCATGAAAGCTTAGAAAAATGTCAGCTATTTAAATTATTATTTTCTAGTCATCCTGTTGTGGTTAGCTCTGGCCCTGCTCCTGCCCCAAGGACTGTGGATGTGGGGGAGACATCCACATGCTGCAGGCCTGTTTTGCTCTCGGTGGAATCTGCTGATGAAGGCTCCTCTGACCAAGAAGACATGAGTGACAGGGAGGAGGAGAGTGTGGCAGACAGCTCAGAAGGAGATCAAGTATCTAGCTCCTCCTTGGATTCAGAACAAGATTTAATGATACAGCCACGCATGCGGAGAGCAATGCGTAGGCAGCAACAACGGAGAGATTATTATCAAAGAAAATGAGGCCACCTGTGGTTGGGTGGGGCTGTGGTAATTAGTGAGGCTGCTATAAATAGCAGCCTGTGGGTTTGGCCATTGTGGAGGATTATCTGATCGTTGTGTTTCGTGACTGCTTTACTGACTTTGACCTTTTGTGCGCTTTGAAACTAAACCAGAGCAAAGTGTGTTTCACTTTGTGAAAGAAGAAGGACTGTGAATTACCTCACAGCTGCAAGCTAAGTATCACAGAACTGATAAGGGACTTGTACAAATGACCAGTTTGTTTGGAGACAAAGTGCTCTTTGCTATATCAAAAGAGGGCTTGGTTTAAGTGAATTTTCATTATAAAGAACATTGTTTTGAATTTTCAAACGTGTGTGTGTCTGAAATTTGTACCTGTGTATTTTGGGGAGGATTCCACCAGAGAGCCCGACAGAACAGATCCAAATGAATAATACAATATAATCAACATGGGCTTAACTCCAGGGATAAATATCCAAATAAGGAAGAAACATTGGAGGGTTCGATAGCTGTACCAAGAGAAAAATCATCTACACAATTAGGAGAGCCACACCGTTAAGTGTAGCATTTCTAAATATTTGGTGAATTCATTTGAAATTGAACCAAGAACTGCAATTACAATAGATGTGACAATCGGTCTGTTTTTCCTCCATACTATTTTGACTTCAATTTGTAAATCATGTTATTTTGTAATTTTCTGCTGTTGCTTTTCATCAACTTGACTGTCTCAAAGTATGGCACTGTTGAACAAGTATTTTTTACATAGCAGAAATATCTGATCTATTATGCTCTAAGTATTTGTTTTCTAGCCTTTCCATGATATGGTAATATTTCTTCTATCTTTTAATGCTTTATCCAGGTTATGAAATGATTTGATTTTTTACCCGAGTTTTTAAGAATAATTTTAAAGTTGTGCCACATAGATTTTTTACAAGTCTTCTTTTGTTTCACTTAATAGAATAGAATAGAATAGAATGGAGTGGAGTGGAGTGGAGTGGAGTGGAATGGAATGGAGTAGAGTAGAGTAGAGTAGAGTAGAGTAGAGTAGAGTAGAATAGAATAGAATAGAATAGAATAGAATAGAATTCTTTATTGGCCAAGTGTGATTGGACACACAACAAATTTATCTTCGGTGCATATGCTCTCAATGTAGATAAAAGAAAAAGATACATTTGTCAAGAATCATGAGGTACAATACTTAATGATTGTCATGGAGGTCAAATAAGCAATCAGGAAAAAAAATCAAAATTAATATAATCATAAGGATACAAGCAACAAGTTACAGTCATGTGGGAGGAGATGGGTGATAGGAACAATGAGAAGATTAATAATAATAGTAATGCAGCTTTAGTGAATAGTTTGACAGGTTGAGGGAATTATTTGTTTAGCAGAATGATGGCATTTGGGAAAAAAGCTGTTATTGTGTCTAGTTGTCTTAAAGTGCAGTGCTCTATAGCATCTTTTTGAGGGTAGGAGTTGAGAAAGTTTATGTCCAGGATGTGAGGGGTCAGTAAATGTTTTCCCCGCCCTCTTTTTGACTCGTACGTTATACAGATCCACAATGGAAGGCAGGTTGGCAGTAATTATTTTTTCTGAAGTTCTGATTATCCTCTGAAGTCTCTGTCTGTCTTTTTGGGTTGCTTGCAGAACCGAACCAGACAGTTATGGAGGTGCAGACGATGGTCTCAATAATTCCTCTGTAGAATTGCATTAGCAGTTTGATCTTTCTGAGTTGGCGCAGAAAGAATATTTTTGTTGTGCTTTTTTATGATGTTTTTGATGTTAAGTAACCATTTCAGATCTCGGGATATGATTGAACGTAGAAATTTGAAGGTCTCAACTGTTGATACTGTGTTTTCTATTGTTGTAAGAGGTGGTAGGATGGGAGGGTTTGTCTACCACAATTTCTACAGTTTTGAGTGTTTTCAGTTCCGAGATTGCTCCAGTCGCATCACGAGGTTAGTTGTCTGTATGTGGTTTCATTGTTGTCTCAAATGAGACCAAGCACTGTTGAATCATTTACAAACTTCAGCAGTTTAACAGATGGATCGTTTGAGATGCAGTCATCAGTATATAGAGAAGATAAGTGGTGAGGGGGCGGGGTCTGCACTAATTGCACAGGGATTAGATTAGATTAGATTAGATTAGATTATTAGAATTGAGAGGGATCATTTAGCCCACCTTGTCCAACCCCCTGTTCAAGCAGGAGTCCCTACACCATTTCGGATAAGTGGCAGTCTAATCTCCCCTTGAAAGTCTCAAGTGTTGGAGCTCTCACAACCTCTGCATAGAAACATAGAAACATAGAAGTCTGACGGCAGAAAAAGACCTCATGGTCCATCTAGTCTGCCTTATACTATTTTCTGTATTTTATCTTACGATGGATATATGTTTATCCCAGGCATGTTTAAATTCAGTTACTGTGGATTTATCTACCACGTCTGCTGGAAGTTTGTTCCAAGGATCTACTACCCTTTCAGTAAAATAATATTTTCTCATGTTGCTTTTGATCTTTCCCCCAACTAACTTCAGATTGTGTCCCCTTGTCCTTGTGTTCACTTTCCTATTAAAAACACTTCCCTCCTGGACCTTATTTAACCCTTTAATATATTTAAATGTTTCGATCATGTCCCTCCTTTTCCTTCTGTCCTCCAGACTATACAGATAGAGTTCATTAAGTCTTTCCTGATACGTTTTATGCTTAAGACCTTCCACCATTCTTGTAGCCCGTCTTTGGACCCGTTCAATTTTGTCAATATCTTTTTGTAGGTGAGGTCTCCAGAACTGAACACAGTATTCCAAATGTGGTCTCACCAGCGCTCTATATAGCGGGATCATAATCTCCCTCTTCCTACTTGTTATACCTCTAGCTATGCAGCCAAGCATCCTACTTGCTTTCCCTACCGCCTGACCGCACTGTTCACCCATTTTGAGACTGTCAGAAATCACTACCCCTAAATCCTTTTCTTCTGAAGTTTTTGCTAACACCAAACTGCCAATACAATACTCAGATTGAGGATTCCTTTTCCCCAAGTGCATTATTTTACATTTGGAAACATTAAACTGCAGTTTCCATTGCTTTGACCATTTATCTAGTAAAGCTAAATCATTTACCATTTACTGCAGGCAAGTTGTTCCACTGGTTTATTGTTCTCACCATCAGAAAGTTCTTTCTTATTTCCTTCATCAGCTTACATCCATTATTCCTTGTTTTTTTAGCATGCCCAAATCTTGATGAGGATTAATCTATAATTTCAGAAAATCTGTTATGAAGGAGGCAATAGCCGTATGAAGAAAGAGGACTTGCTTAGAAAAATCCGATCTGTGCCACAGTGTAAATACGTCAGTCTGGAGACTGTTGAATGCCTCCGAGTTTTCTTTGCAATAATAAATAATACATTATTTTCTTTTAGCAATGTCTCAGCAGGAGGCAACACCTTCTGGTTCAAAGCCAGGAGGAGTAGGAGGGGTCAGGGTTGCCAATATCTTGTTGTTTTCGTTGTTGGGGCTATTTTTGCTTTTGATCGAATTCTTGAAAGAATCCACAGGAACCAAAACAAAGGGATTTGCTACCACAATGGCTTCAGTCTTCCTTGAGGTGTTAGCAGAGGGATGAATGAGCTTCTTATCCCAGGAACCTGTTCACTTTCCTAACATGTTGAACTCATTATGGTCTCTACTACCCATAGGATGTTTAGGGATATGTGACACTTTCCACTGTTGCATCATGAAAGGTTCTGCTTGAAGGACTGGACAAAGGGCAGAATAGATCAGGGGTTTCCAACCTTGGCAACTTTAAGACTTGTGGACTTCAACTCCCAGAATTCCTCAGCCAGAAAAGCTGGCTGAGGAGTTCTGGCAATTGAAGTCCACAAGTCTTAAAGTTGCCAAAGTTGGAGACCCCTGGAATAGATAACCCCCCATACCATATCTCAAGACCTAAAATGGTCACCTAACATCAAAAACATCATCAAAAAAGCACAACAAAGAATGTTCTTTCTGTGCCAGCTCAGGAAGCTCAAACTGCCCAAGGAGCTGCTGATACAGTTCTACAGAGGAATAATTGAGTCTGTCATCTGCACCTCTATAACTGTCTGGTTTGGTGCTGCAACCCAACAGGACCGACACAGACTTCAGAGGAGAATCAGAACCACAGAAAAAACAATTGCTGCCAACCTGCCTTCCATTGAGGACCTGTATACTGCACGAGTCAAAAATAGGGTGGTGAAAATATTTACTGACCCCTCACATCCTGGACACAAACTGTTTCAACTCCTACCCTCAAAACGTCGCTACAGAGCACTGCACACCAAGACAACTAGACACAAGAACAGTTTTTTTCCGAACGCCATCACTCTACTAAACAAATAATTCCCTCAACACTGTCAGACTTTCTACTAAATCTGCACTTCTATTCTACTAGTTTTTCTCATCATTCCTTTCACCCATTTCCTCCCATGTTGACTGTATGACTGTAACTTGTTGCTTATATCCTAAGATTTTTATTAATATTGCTTCTTCATTGCTTATTTGACCCCTATGACAATCATTAAGTGTTGTACCACATGATTCTTGACAAATGTATATTTTATTTTATGTACGTTGAGAGCATATGCACCAAGACAAATTCCTTGTGTGTCCAATCACACTTGGCCAATAAAAATTCTATTCTATTCTATTCTATTCTATTCTATTCTATTCTTTATTTATTTATTTATTTATTTATTTATTTATTTATTTATTATTTATTTATTTTGTCCAATACACAATGAGGGTTTTAGTGGGTATATATCAATATACACATAGTAAAACACATGATGAAGGTTATAGAGGAGATACTCATAGTAAAATATATCTAAGAAATAATAGAAAAGAAGATATAGGAATAGAATATATCAATGAAAGAATAGAAGAAGAGATATAGGAATAGAGGAAAGGTATAGGAGATATAGGAGAGCAATAGGACAGGGGACAGAAGGCACTCTAGTGCACTTGTACTCGCCCCTTACTGACCTCTTAGGAATCTGGATAGGTCAACTGTAGATAATCTAAGGGTAAAGTGTTTGGGGTTTGGGGATGACACTATGGAGTCCGGTAATGAGTTCCACGCTTCGACAACTCGGTTACTGAAGTCATATTTTTTTACAGTCAAGTTTGGAGCGGTTAATATTAAGTTTAAATCTGTTGTGTGCTCTTGTGTTGTTGTGGTTGAAGCTGAAGTAGTCGCTGACAGGCAGGACGTTGCAGCATATGATCTTGTGGGCAATATTTAGATCTTGTTTAAGGCGTCTTAGTTCTAAACTTTCTAGGCCCAGGATTGAAAGTCTAGTCTCGTAGGATATTCTATTTTGAGTTGGGGAATGAAGGGCTCTTCTGGTGAAGTATCTTTGAACATTTTCAAGGGTGTTAATGTCTGAGATGCGATATGGGTTCCAAACAGATGAGCTGTATTCGAGGATGGGTCTGGCAAAAGTTTTGTAAGCTCTGGTAAGTAGTGTGAGATTGCCAGAGCAGAAGCTACGTAGGATTAGGTTTACAACTCTTTAAGCCTTCTTGGCTATATTGTTGCAGTGGGATTTGGCACTTAAATCTTTTGTTATTAGCATACCAAAGTCTTTAACCGAGTGGGGGTTATCTGTGAGTCCACAAGTCTTAAAGGTGCCAAAGTTGGAGACCCCTGGAATAGATATCTCCCCCATACCACTTTTACCACACCACAAAACACAATTTTCAGAGTCCATAAATGGAGGTTGTGACTTTTCTTCAGTAAAACATTTTTTAAACCCCCATCCGTGTCAAAAATGTTATTATTCTGCTGTGACCAAACAAACTTTGATGCAGTGGGAGAATGGTTCAGTGGAAACAAATAATGTGTTTGTACAATATGAAAAAACATTGGCTTTCAACGCCGAACCCTATACATATGTGCAATGGAAAATATTAAACTGGCAGGAATATTTGCTTGCAGCTCTTTACAGCTGGGTGAATATTTGTCTAGTTAATGTCATCTTCCAGGTGGCAAAAATGCATATTTTGCTTTGGACTTGTCAGTCTTGACGGAATTTATGTTTATTTTCTGTCTAGGAATAAATTTAGCTTTAAAGCACATTTTCATTCTCTAACGCCCAACATTTTTCAGATGAACAAAGGGCTAACGTTCATGTTCTTGAACCCGGAACACTGCCCCAAGGATGTTGGATTTATATATACAGACAAAGAAATTTTATTGCAATTAATTGGCAATAAAATTTACCATATCTCTTTTTATCTGTCTTTCAACCAACTCAATATACATTAAAACACTAACAAATTTCACCAACACATTTAACATATACAACATATTCACTATACTATACATATACTCTCCACACTACTTCCAGACAAAAGTCGTCCCTGAAAACGTCTGCGCTAAACGCAGATCTTTCTTTTCTTTCTTTTCTCCTCTTTTCTATTCTTTCTTTTCTTTCATCTATCCTCTTCCCGTATCTCTCTTCCTATTCCTTTAACTTAGAAATATTTTTACTAACTTGTTATTACTTAATACATATTAAAAGAAATACAACATTTACTACTATAACCTCAGGGAATTTTCCACTCTCTTTATTTACTGCTTATTCACTGTTTATTATAAAGTTTAAGAAATATAACATCTCTACTAAGAAGTTGATCTAATGTTTACCTACAATGTTTAAGAAATATAGTATCTCTTCCAAGAAATATATGTACTATAATTCATACCTTACATTGTATAACTATAAGCCCTATCCTAACTGCTTGACTTTGTACCCCTTTCTTTTCCCCCCTCCGTCCTTCCCGTTTTCCTTTTTCCCCTTTCTTTCCCTTTTTTTTATTCTTCTCTTTCTCATTATATTTATAAATAAAGTATATTTTTTAAAAAAAGAATAGAATAGAATTTTTTATTGGCCAAGTGTGATTGGACACACAAGGAATTTGTCTTGGTGCATATGCTCTCAATAAAATATACATTTGTCAAGAATCATATGGTACAACACTTAATGATTGTCATAGGGGTCAAATAAGCAATGAAGAAGCAATATTAATAAAAATCTTAGGGTATACGCAACAAGTTACAGTCATACAGTCAACATGGGAGGAAATGGGTGAAAGGAATTATGAGAAAAACTAGTAGAATAGAAGTGCAGATTTAGTAGAAAGTCTCACAGTGTTGAGGGAATTATTTGTTTAGTAAAGTGATGGCGTTCGGAAAAAAACTGTTCTTGTGTCTAGTTGTCTTGGTGTGCAGTGCTCTGTAGCGACGTTTTGAGGGTAGGAGTTGAAACAATTTGTGTCCAGGATGTGAGGGGTCAGTAAATATTTTCCCCGCCCTCTTTTTGACTCGTGCAGTATACAGGTCCTCAGTGGAAGGCAGGTTGGCAGCAATTGTTTTTTCTGCAGTTCTGATTATCCTCTGAAGTCTGTGTCGATCCTGTTGGGTTGCAGCACCAAACCAGACAGTGATAGAGATGCAGATGACAGACTCAATGATTCCTCTGTAGAATTGTATCAGCAGCTCCTTAGGCAGTTTGAGCTTCCTGAGCTGGCGCAGAAAGAACATTCTTTGTTGTGCTTTTTTGATGATGTTTTTGATGTTAGGTGACCATTTTAGGTCTTGAGATATGATAGAACCTAGAAATATGAATTTATATAAAATCAACACAAAAAGTTTGTTGCAAAAGCGACCGCCTGCAAAGACTCCTGGATTGGGGTTGAAAAGGCAAAAGTGGAATTAATATTGTCCGTCCCAAATTTGGCTAGACCAGGTTGCCCTGATAAACCAATCTCACTGGAAAAACACTCTACCAAAGATGATTTAATGAACAACTTTTTTTTAAAAAAAAAAAGCATGACATGTTGTTAAAGGAGCATTTCCTGTTAATTAATTCAGTTGGAATGCAGGACAAACACATCCAGCACACCCAAAAGGATTTTGTGGGCAAAGCATGGCTTAGAACAAAAACAATCACAACTTTATTATACCAGCTTAACTTTCTCCAGCCTGGTGACAACCAGACATATGGTGTCATCCCTCCATGATACAGCAGAGAAAAAAACATCTAAATAAGCTAATTCTACTTTATTGTAGTACTACAGCATTTGTTATTTTATTTTTATTTTTATTTATTTATTTATTTATTTATTTTTGTCCAATACACAATGAGGGTTTTAGTGGGTATATATATATAAACACATAGTAAAATACATGATAAAGGTTATAGAGGAGATACTCATAGTAAAATATATCTATGAAAGAATAGAAAAGAAGATATAGTAATAGAACATATAGAATAGAATAGAATAGAATAGAATAGAATAGAATAGAATTTTTATTGGCCAAGTGTGATTGGACACACAAGGAATTTGTCTTGGTGCAGATGCTCTCAGCGTACATAAAATAAAATATACATTTGTCAAGAATCATATGGTATAACACTTAATGATTGTCATAGGGGTCAAATAAGCAATGAAGAAGCAATATTAATAAAAATCTTAGGATATAAGCAACAAGTTACAGTCATGCAGTCAACATGGGAGGAAATGGGTGATAGGAATGATGAGAAAAACTAGTACAATAGAAGTGCAGATTTAGTAGAAAGTCTGACAGTGTTGAGGGAATTATTTGTTTAGTAGAGTGATGGCGTTCGGAAAAAAACTGTTCTTGTGTCTAGTTGTCTTGGTGTGCAGTGCTCTGTAGCGACGTTTTGAGGGTAGGAGTTGAAACAATTTGTGTCCAGGATGTCAATGAAAGAATAGAAGAAGAGATATAGGAATAGAAGAAAGGTATAGGAGATATAGGAGAGCAATAGGACAGGGGACGGAAGGCACTCCAGTGCACTTGTACTCGCCCCTTAATTGAATATATATAGTAGTATTAATTAATTATGTATTGAATATATATAGTAGTATTAAGCCCTGAAGTGAAACTTACCTTTAGATGACCCTAACTGTTAACTTCACTCTGCTAAAGTGAAACTAACCTTTATCTACAGGTAAAGGTCTGTCTGTCTGTCTGTCTGTCTGTCTCTATCTATCTATCTATCTATCTATCTATCTATCTATCTATCTATCTATCTATCTATCTATCTATCTATTTATCAGAGTTGGAAGAGACCTTGTAGGTCATCTAGTCCAGCCCCATCCACCTCTCTTGAGCAGGAGACCATATACCACCCCAGACAAATGGCAGTCCAATCTCCCCTTGAAAGTCTCAAGTGTTGGGGTGTCCACAACCTCCACAGGCAAGCTGTTCCACTGGTTGATCGCTCTCACTTTCAGAAAGTTCCTCCTTGTGCTCCAGGTTGAATCTCTCCTTGGTCAGCTTCCATCCATTATCCTTGTCTGGCCTTCTAGTGCTTTGGAAAATAGCCTGAACCCGTCTTCTTTGTGGTAGCCCCTCAAGTATTGGAAGACTGATATCACGTCTCCCCTTGTCCTTCTTTTTGCTAGACACACACACCATTCCTGCAACCTCTATTATTATTATTATTATTATTATTATTATTATTATTATTATTATTATTATTTGGATTTGTATGCTGCCCCTCTCCGCAGACTCGGGGCGGCTAACAACAATGATAAAAAACAACATGTAACAATCCAATGTAATAAAACAACTAAAAACCCTTATTATAAAAACCAAACATACACACAAACATACCATACATAACTTGTAATGGCCTAGGGGAAGGAATATCCTAACTCCCCCATGCCTGGCGACAAAGGTGGGTCTTGAGTAATTTGCGAAAGACAAGGAGGGTGGGGGCCGTTCTAATCTCTGGGGGGAGTTGATTCCAGAGGGCCGGGGCCGCCACAGAGAAGGCTCTTCCCCTGGGGCCCGCCAAACGACCTTGTTTGGTTGACGGGACCCGGGGAAGGCCAACTCTGTGGGACATTATCGGAAGCTGGGATTCGTGCAGTAGAAGGCGGTTCCGGATGTATTCTGGCCCAATGCCATGTAGGGCTTTAAAGGTCATTACCAACACTTTGAATTGTGACCGGAAACCGATCGGCAGCCAGTGCAGGCCACGGAGTGTTGCAGAAATGTGGGCAGAAACGTATGTTTTAGTTTCCAGTCCCTTTATAATCCTGGTATACTTTTTCTAGAATTTCAGTGTCTTGTTTGTAGTGTGGTGACCAGAACTGAACCACCCTAGACTGAAGTTTTAGTTTGATTGAGCAAAGTTCTTCTGTTGTGTTCTCTTTGATGTCAATGAAATAGGAAAAAATATATAAATCCCTTGTTTAAAGATGGGAGGAAATGGAGTAATTCCACAGTTGGAAACTAAAAAAAAAACCCATACACCTTAATTATGTCATTCTTAATTTCTGCATTTCAAAAATGGGGGAGGAGGATGAAATCTGCTGACTCCTCCTTCTGTCTTCCAAGGCTTTCGGTTATCATTCAAGATGCTCTGCCAAGCTGCTGCTAAGAGAATTTGCTAAAACGTGTCAGTTAAAAAAATCTCTGGTTTGAGAATAATAATTGCCTGTCCCAATTATGAATTCCTTCAGCAGAGGATTTTGAAGGCAAACAAGGGAGGACGTCAGCAATGGATATGAGGAGCTGACAGTTGCAATCAAGAGAATGGAAGGCGAAGGCCTGGGAAGACACATAATCGATCTGCATTATTCATGGCAGTCTGCAAAAACTGTAGAGGTGGGCGTTCCTTCAAAGGTTCGTTGCCAGATTTCTGCACAGGTTCAAATCTGCACATGAAATATTTCATATCCATAATCTGAATTTTGTAATGAGAGGCATTCTTTCCAATGCCAATACAATACTCGGATTGAGGAAAAGGAATCCTCAATCTGAGTATTGTATTGGCAGTTCTGTGTTAGCAAATACTTCAAAAGAAAAGGATTTAGGGGTAGTGATTTCTGACAGTCTCAAAATGGGTGAACAGTGCAGTCAGGCGGTAGGGAAAGCAAGTAGGATGCTTGGCTGCATAGCTAGAGGTATAACAAGCAGGAAGAGGGAGATTATGATCCCGCTACATAGAATGCTGGTGAGACCACATTTGGAATACTGTGTTCAGTTCTGGAGACCTCACCTACAAAAAGATATTGACAAAATTGAACGGGTCCAAAGACGGGCTACAAGAATGGTGGAAGGTCTTAAGCATAAAACGTATCAGGGAAGACTTCATGAACTCCATCTGTATAGTCTGGAGGACAGAAGGAAAAGGGGGGACATGGTAGAAACATTTAAATATATTAAAGGGTTAAATAAGGTCCAGGAGGGAAGTGTTTTTAATAGGAAAGTGAACACAAGAACAAGGGGACACAATCTGAAGTTAGTTGGGGGAAAGATCAAAAGCAACATGAGAAAATATTATTTAACTGAAAGAGTAGTAGATCCTTGGAACAAACTTCCAGCAGACGTGGTAGATAAATCCACAGTAACTGAATTTAAACATGCCTGGGATAAACATATATCCATCCTAAGATAAAATACAGAAAATAGTATAAGGGCAGACTAGATGGACCATGAGGTCTTTTTCTGCCGTCAGACTTCTATGTTTCTATGTTTCTATGTTACTTAGTGTTGTGGCTGGCTCTGGCCCAGCTCCTGCCCCATGGAATGTGGAGGTGGATGCAGGGGAAACATCAACATGTCATAGGCCTGTTTTATTGCCGACAGAGTCAGGTAGTGCAGTTTCCTCGGACGAAAAAGAAGGTGGGGGTGACTTGGAAGAGGGGAGCTTGGCACACAGCCCAGGAAGTCAATCTGCATTATCTTCGGTCGATTCGGATGAGGAAGTGTTGGATCCACGCATGCACAGAGTTATGCATAGAAGAGACCAATTGAAGAAATATTACAGGAGATAAGAGAGGCCACCTGTGTTTGGGTGGGGGTCCAGTAATTAGAGCTGCTGATACAAATAGCAGCGTGCTGGCTTGGCTGTTGTGGAAGATATCTGATCGCAGTTCTTCAGGACCGTGCTTTGCTGTTTCCGGACTTTGTTTGTTGATTTTTCAAGACTTTGAAACCAAAGCAGAGCAAAGTGTGTGTGTTTCACTTCGTGGAAGAAGGAGGGCTGTGATGTTCCTTCACAGCTGCTAGCTAAGTACTTAAGGACTGTTTAAGGGGCTTGTACAGCTTACAAGGTTATTTTGGGATGAGTGCTCTTTGCAATACAAAAAAGGGTGCTTTGTTTCTTTTGAATTTTGTGATAAAGAACATTGTTTTTGAACTTTCAAGTGTGTGTGTATCTGAAATTTGTACCCTTGAATTTTTGTGAGGCTCATACCATAGAGCCTGGCAGAACACTTAGCATGTGGGCAATTTTTATTTTTATTGTAAAACTGAGAGAAACATTTGAGAGCGGACATCAGTTAATTAGAACATCATTTTGAAAGCGGGCATCAGACAAGAATCACAGTAAATTTCAAAGACTCATCTTTGATGAAGGTCCCCTTCTTCTCACCATCATCTCATCATTTCAGGTGTCATGTTGATGAAGATCAATAGTGGTTGCTCATCACCACAAATAAATAATCGACTTTGATCCAATCATCATGTAAACTGTTCTGCCGGGCTCTCTGGTAGGAGCCTCCCAAAAATTCAAGGGTACAAATTTCACACACACACACATTTGAAAATTCAAAACAATGTTCTTTATCCCAAAATTCAAAATAAACTAAGCACTCTTTTTGTATTGCAAAGAGCACTCTTCCCAAAACAACTGGGTAGTCTGTACAATTAACATTAAGCAGTCATTAAGTACTTAGCTAGCAACTGTGAAGAAACTTCATACCCCTTCTTCTTCCAACGAAGTGAGACACACACACACACACACGTTGCTCTGCTTTGTTTTCAAAGGCGTGAAAAATCAACAAGCAAAGTCCAGAAACCAGCAACCCAGGATTCCTGACGAACTGCGATCAGATACTCTTTCACAATGGCCAAACCCACACGCTGCTATTTATAGCAGCAACCCTAATTACTGGAGCCCCACCCAAACACAGGTGGCCTCATTTTCTCTTGTAATAATCCTTTAGTTGTTGTCTCCTATGCATCACTCTACGCATGCGTGGATGTGTCATTAATGCTTGTTCAGTATCCAAAGATGATACAGATGATTGATCTCCTGGGCTGTCTGCCGAACTCCCCTCTTCCCTGTCACTCATGCTGCCTTGGTCAGAGGAGGCTTCATCGGCAGATTCCATCGGGAGCAAAACAGGCCTGCGGCATGTGGATGTCTCCCCCACATCCACCTGCACATTCCTTGGGGCAGGATCTGGGCCAGAGCTAACCACAACATAAACAAGGTGGACTTTTTTGTTTACTGTCTGTGGGCACTTCTTTTGGGAAATCTGCACTTATAAGTAGATCAAAACACTTCTAGATTTAAACAGGGGGCAAAAATTTAGTTTAGAGTCAGAAAAATCTTATTGTTTGATTACATCAATAATTAGGGATATAAACTGAAGAAAGGGGGAGTATGGCCTAAAATTAAAAATGTAAACAGGATGGACTTGAAGGATAAATAACAAGAATATGCATGGAAGATAAGCTATAGCAATTAATTTGGAAGAAAATTGAAAATTAAAGGTGGTAGATCGTGGCAACAAAAATAGATCCCAAGGAGGAAGCATTAGAATAACAATAAATATACCTGGGAGAGAGAGAGTGTGTGTATGCACATATCTATATATGTCACATGTTTAAGCTGAATTTGAAAATTAAGGGAGACTAGGATAGATCTATTTCGGCCTTATTTTGGCCTCATCAGCTAGCCATACCCACTGGGACTTGAACCTGCAACCTTGACCTTGTAAGGCAGAGAATTATCCTCTAGGCTACAGTATCCAATCCCTTCAGCTCTGTACCAGGGAAGGGTTACATTTTGTGTCGAATAACCCTGGTATATTGAAGGAACATCACAGCTCCTTTTTTGCCTCTTGGCCCAACCCAGGGCCATTTCCAAGGCAGTTAATTTTATTGATAGCCGACAATTCTATCTGTATGTGTCACATGTTTAAGCTGAATTTGAAAATTAAGGGAGACTAGGATAGATCTATTTCGGCCTTATTTTGGCCTCATCAGCTAGCCATACCCACTGGGACTTGAACCTGCAACCTTTGCCATATATCTATATATGTACATATATGTTTTTGTAGATTTTCACAGGTATAGGTATGTAGGTCTTGGCATATTTGGTTCTTTTGCCGTGTAAGATTTATAGAATCTTGGTGATGTTTTGATGAGGTCCCACTCATCATCTTCAGACTGGTGTTTTTGGCTTCATTCTAGGATGAACAAAGCATGGCCTAAGTTGCCATCTCTGGCACTCCACACAAACCACCAATATTTATAGAGGGACAGCAGCTCAGACCATCCTAGCACAAAGCCGAAAACACCAGCTTGAAGATGATGAGTTGGACCTCTTCGAAACATCGCCAAGATTCTATCACTCTCACACTGGAGTAGTCCTACTCCTCAGGAACGGTTCTTGCCTTCTGGAAGCTCTGCTCCTACGCACACTGAGAACAGGGTCCTCCTGTTCTTCTCCAAACTCCAGGCCTGTCCCAGGTTCCTTCTGCTGCTGGTGGTGGATCTCAACAATCAGATATTAAGGGGTGTTTTGTACACACTACCAACTGAAATAGCACAGTAGAAACATAGAAACATAGAAGACTGGCGGCAGGAAAAGACCTCATGGTCCATCTAGTCTGCCCTTATACTATTTCCTGTATTTTATCTTACAATGGATATATGTTTATCCCAGGCATGTTTAAATTCAGTTACTGTGCATTTACCAACCACGTCTGCTGGAAGTTTGTTCCAAGGATCTACTACTCTTTCAGTGAAATAATATTTTCTCACGTTGCTTTTGATCTTTCCCCCAGCTAACTTCAGATTGTGTCCCCTTGTTCTTGTGTTCACTTTCCTATTAAAAACACTTCCCTCCTGAACCTTCTTTAACCCTTTAACATATTTAAATGTTTCGATCATGTCCCCCCTTTTCCCTTCTGTCCTCTTCTGTTCATTAAGTCTTTCCTGATACGTTTTATGCTTAAGACCTTCCACAATTCTTGTGGCCCATCTTTGGACACGTTCAATTTTGTCAATATCTTTTTGTAGGTGAGGTCTCCAGAACTGAACACAGTATTCCAAATGTGGTCTCACCAGCGCTCTATATAAGGGGATCACAATCTCCCTCTTCCTGCTTGTTATACCTCTAGCTATGCAGCCAAGCATCCTACTTGCTTTTCCTACTGCCTGACCACACTGCTTACCCATTTTGAGACTGTCAGAAATCACTACCCCTAAATCCTTCTCTTCTGAAGTTTTTGCTAACACAGAACTGCCAATGCAATACTCAGATTGAGGATTCCTTTTCCCCAAGTGCATTATTTTACATTTGGAAACATTAAACTGCAGTTTCCACAGTAACTTTTTTCCAATATATATGCCCGCTATAAATAGTGCCACTAATTAAGTTTCCTTGTGCTTTATTAATACTTCATTTCAAATGCCGAGACAAAAACCTGCAGATGATATTTCTGTGCCCGGGAGTTGAACCTTCGTAGCTAATAAGAGAAACTGACTGGCTGGCACTAAATACTGTACTTTTTTTCCCCCTTTCTAATATCTAACAAGGAAAAAACAGTGTAAATTTTGTAAAGGGAGCCCTCTAAAGCGTGTAAAGTGAGATAAGAGTTGTGGCAATTCAGGGGGCAATTGTGGGTCCTTGTACGAGTTGAATCGATGATAGCTTTAGACAGAATTGAGAATTTTTTTTCCCTCCAGGGAATTTTTAGATGTGGGAAGGATCCTTTAGCATTGATGGAAGCTTATGACTTCCAGGCAGGAGTGGGCAGCAGGCAGGACGGGGTGGAAGGCAGTTCCACTGGCGGAAATGAAGCTGTGTGTCCAGCTCCAGCTGACTATACCGCCCTTCCATCCTCTTCCTCCTCCTCGGAAAGTGGCAGGGAGACCAGCACTGGCAGGAATTGCAGGGGGCCCATTTCCTCCCCCCTCTTTTCTCAACAGCTGATCGGCACCCATTTGCCTATCTCCGGGACCGCCTTCTGCCGCACGAATCCCAGCGACCGGTTAGGTCCCACAGAGTGGGCCTTCTCCGGGTCCCGTCGACTAAACAATGTCGTCTGGCGGGACCCAGGGGAAGAGCCTTCTCTGTGGTGGCTCCGACCCTCTGGAACCAGCTCCCCCCAGAGATTAGGATTGCCCCCACCCTCCTTGCCTTTCGGAAACTCCTTAAAACCCACCTCTGCCGTCAGGCATGGGGGAATTGAAACATCTCCCCCTTGCCCATGTAGTTTCTGTGTATGATTCGATTGTGTGCTTGTTTTTTTATATATTGGGGTTTCTTTTGGATTTTTTAACCTAAAACTGTAATTTAGATTGCTAAATATTAGATTTGTTACTATGTATTGTTTTTTTACCATTGCTGTGAGCCAGGTGCTTCACAAGAGATTTCCGATTAGGAAGAAAAGGTCAGAGGTTTGCTGGCTGACCAAATTAGGTTCTTTTTAATTGATTGATTGATTGATTGATTGGATTTGTATGCCGCCCCTCTCCGTTGATTTGGGGCGGCTAACAACAGTGGTAAAAACAGCACGTGACAATCCAATAGTAAAACAGCTAAAAACCCTTGTTATAAAAACCAATCATACATACAAACATACCATGCACAAATTGTAGAAGCCTAGGGGGAAAGAATATCTCAGTTCCCCCATGCCTGACGACAGAGGTGGGTTTTAAGGAGCTTACGAAAGGCGAGGAGGGTGGGGGCAATTCTAATCTCTGGGGGAAGTTGATTCCAGAGGGCCGGGGCCGCTACAGAGAAGGCTCTTCCCCTGGGTCCCGCCAAACGACATTGTTTAGTTGACGGGACCCGGAGAAGGCCCACTCTGTGGTACCTAACTGGTCTCTGGGATTCGTGCGACAGAAGGCGGTCCCGGAGATAATCTGGTCCGGTGCCATGAAGGGCTTTATAGGTCATAACCAACACTTTGAATTGTGACCGGAAACTGATTGGCAACCAATGCAGACTGCGGAGTGTTGGTGTGACATGGGCATATTTAGGGAAGTACTCTTTCCGTTCTAGTTTTTTCTGGGGATCAGGGCTGATTTGCATACTTTAAAATTCTTCTTCTGCTTCTTCAAATACAGACATGTTTCTATATAGAAACATAGAAGACTGACGGCAGAAAAAGACCTCATCATCCATCTAGTCTGCCCTTATACTATTTTTTGTATTTTATCTTAGGATGGATCTATGTTTATCCCAGGCATGTTTAAATTCCCTTACTGTGGATTTATCAACCACGTCTGCTGGAAGTTTGTTCCAAGGATCTACTACTCTTTCAGTAAAATAATATTTTCTCAGTTTGCTTCTGATCTTTCTCCCAACTAACTTCAGATTGTGTCCCCTTGTTCTTGTGTTCACTTCCCTATTAAAAACACTTCCCTCCTGAACCTTATTTAACCCTTTGACATATTTAAATGTTAAAGGGTTAAATAAGGTTCAGGAGGGAAGTGTTTTTAATAGGAAAGTGAACACAAGAATATCTATAGTCCCGTTCTGAAGCAGCCTACATTTTCTTCCTTTCTATTTTTTTTTTCTGAGAAGTGCTTCAATAATCAGCAGAAACCCACCAGAAAAAGAATTCTGCTCTGCATCACAGAGAACTGTGGGTGGGCGAGTGGGTGTTTCACTGAATATAGAACAATAGTCTTTGACAGAAAATCTATTTCTCCCCTGAGAAATTGAATATTAAATTAGGCAAAAGGTGCATTCCCATGAAATGGGTTTTTCAGCAGTGGGACACCAAGCGATTAACTTGGTATCAAGGGGTCCACCGTTCCCATCCCAGGGAAAACAACTGTGTCTAAAATAAACCAATAAAAGATACCCTTACCCTCGCCATGTCTCCACCCAGGGAAGGGCTGCAAAAAATTTTGCTAACACACTCTGAGCATGGCTTATTTTGTGGGTGTGGCTTGCTGGCCATGTGACCACGAGGGAGTGGCTTGATGATCATGTGAACGGAGGGGCTTAAAGGTCATGTGACTGGTAGAGTGCTGTACTGCAGGCCACTGAAGCTGACTGTAGATCTGCAGGTCAGAGGCTCAAATCTCACCACCGGCTCAAGGTTGACTCAGCCTTCCATCATTCCGAGGTGGGTCAAATGAGGGCCTGGATTGTTGGGGGCAATATGCTGGTTCTGTTAAAAAGTGCTATTGCTAACATGTTGTAAGCTGCCCTGAGTCTAAGGAGAAGGGTTGCATAAAAATTGAATGAATGAATGGATGGATGGATGAATGGGAGATTATGATCCCGCTATATAGAATGCTGGTGAGACCACATTTGGAATACTGTGTTCAGTTCTGGAGACCTCACCTACAAAAAGATATTGACAAAATTGAATGGGTCCAAAGACGGGCTACAAGAATGGTGGAAGGTCTTAAGCATAAAACGTATCAGGAAAGACTTCATGAACTCAATCTGTATAGTCTGGAGGACAGAAGGAAAAGGGGGGACATGATCGAAACATTTAAATATATTAAAGGGTTAAATAAGGTCCAGGAGGGAAGTGTTTTTAATAGGAAAGTGAACACAAGAACAAGGGGACACAATCTGAAGTTAGTTGGGGGAAAGATCAAAGGCAACATGAGAAAATATTATTTTACTGAAAGAGTAGTAGATCTTTGGAACAAACTTCCAGCAGACGTCGTAGATAAATTCACAGTAACTGAATTTAAACATGCCTGGGATAAACATATATCCATTGTAAGATAAAATACAGAAAATAGTATAAGGGCAGACTAGATGGACCATGAGGTCTTTTTCTGCCGTCAGACTTCTATGTTTCTATGTTTCTATGATGGATGGATGGATGGATGGATGGGTAGGTAGGTAGATAAATAGATAGATAGATAGATAGATAGATAGATAGATAGATAGATAGATAGATAGATAGATAGATAGATAGATAGATAGATAAATGAAATAAATCAGTCAGTCACTAAATGCCTTCATTTTATTTATTTATTTGAATTTTTTTATCCCGCCTTCTCCTTAGATTCAGGACGGCTTACAGCATGTCAGCAATAGCACTTTTTAAACCAAGCCAGCATATTGCCTCCACAATCGGGGTCCTCATTTTACCCACCTCGGAAGGATGAGTCAACCTTGAGCCGGTGATGAGATTTGAACCGCTGACCTGCAGATCTAGCAGTCAGCTTTAGTGGCCTGCAGTACTGCACTCTACCCACTGCAC
This sequence comes from Erythrolamprus reginae, assembly GCF_031021105.1. Classification (NCBI taxonomy): domain Eukaryota; kingdom Metazoa; phylum Chordata; class Lepidosauria; order Squamata; family Dipsadidae; genus Erythrolamprus; species Erythrolamprus reginae. The sequence goes on from NC_091954.1 coordinate 11,400,105, forward strand.
CACCTCGGCTCATTTTAAGGCATTATTGACAATATTGATTATAGTTATGATCAGCAACACAACAGAAGCAAGATTATTTGGGCACAAGAACAAATGGCTCGGCATGTTGTGTCCTCCCCCCTGCCCAGAATTAAGTTAACTGGAAAAACTAATAAATATTTATATGCCAGCTAGATCAAGAGCAACATTTGAATATGAAATGTATATTAGAAAAGGAGTTTGGAAGTTAGCCTATAAATAATACAGGAGTAGGAGGTGAAAAGCTTGTCTAATAATAACAATTTGGATATGGAAAGGGAGATTGGAGGGTAGTCTTGTGTTTCTAGATGACTGTTGTTTCATAGTTTCGTTGTTTGTAGGGAATTGTTCTTTTACAAACTTTGTTAAGCATCCTAGAGTTATTGGGAGTTGGATAGCCTAGAAAAATAAAATGATAGAAACCGAAAACAAACCTGAAAAGCTATCAAGTCCACCATGGGGTTTTTTCCTACAGAGGTCACAGAAAGGTTCCAATAAACTATCAACCTTCCCTTTTAATTTCTCTTGGGTATTAAAAATCTGTTGTGGTTAGCTCTGGCCAGCTCCTGCCCCAAGGACTGTGGATGTGGGGGAGACATCCACATGCTGCAGGCCTGTTTTTCCCCTGGTGGAATCTGCTGATGAAGGCTCCTCTGACCAAGAAGACATGAGTGACAGGGAGGAGGAGAGTGTGGCAGACAGCTCAGAAGGAGATCAATTATCTAGCTCCTATTTGGATTCAGAACAAGAGTTAATGATATACCCACGCATGCGGAGAGCGATGCATAGGCAACAACAACTGAGAGATTATTATCAAAGAAAATGAGGCCACCTGTGGTTGGGTTGGGTTGGGTTGGGTAATTAGTGAGGCTGCTATAAATAGCAGGCTGTGGGTTTGGTCATTGAGGAGGATTATCTGATCATTGTGTTTTGTGCCTGCTTTACTGACTTTGACCTTTTGTGTGCTGATTTTTCCCGCTTTGAAACTAAACCAGAGCCAAGTGTGTTTCACTTTGTGAAAGAAGAAGGACTGTGAATTGCCTCACAGTTGTAAGCTAAGTATCTCAGAACTGATAAGGGGCTTGTACAAATTACCAGTTTGTTTGGAGACGAGTGCTCTTTGCTATACCAAAAGAGGGCTTGGTTTAAGTGAATTTTCATTATAAAGAACATTGTTTTGAATTTTCAAAGGTGTGTGTGTCTGAAATTTGTACCTGTGAATTTTTGGGAGGAGTCTACCAGAGAGCCCGACAGAACAAAAATCTAATAAACAGAAATAATTACAGAGAATTTCAGGCTCCTGTACTTTTCAGAAGTTTAATTCATGTGAATTAATTTACATTAGTCCCTGCCTAGAGACTGTAGACTAGGGGTCGCCAACCTTGGCAACTTTTGACTTGTGGACTTCAACTCATGTGCTGGCTGTGGAATTCTGGGAGTTGAAGTCCACAAGTCGTAAAGTTGCCAAGGCTGGAGACCTTTGCTGTAGACTGTGATCCCAGAATGGACATGAACAACAGGAACCAGATTGCTCCTCTTCCTAAGACAGAGAAAATAGCATGAAAGGCACAATAAGGCCATTGTTGATTGGAGTAAATGACAGCATCCAGAAAGAGAGAATTCAAATAGTGTAGAGCAGTGTTTCTCAATCCTGAAAACTTTAAGATGCATGTATTTCAAATCCCAAAATTCCCCAAGCCAGATATCTAGCTGGATAATTTGTTTATTTGTTTATTTGTGTAGTTGTTTAGTTGTTTAGTTGTTTAGTTGTTTAGTTGTTTAGTTGTTTAGTTGTTTAGTTGTTTAGTTCTTTAGTTCTTTAGTTCTTTAGTTCTTTAGTTCTTTAGTTCTTTAGTTCTTTAGTTCTTTAGTTCTTTAGTTCTTTAGTTCTTTAGTTCTTTAGTTCTTTAGTTCTTTAGTTCTTTAGTTCTTTAGTTCTTTAGTTCTTTAGTTCTTTAGTTCTTTAGTTCTTTAGTTCTTTAGTTCTTTAGTTCATTATTACTATTATTATTATTATTATTATTATTATTATTATTATTATTATTATTATTATTTATTAGATTTGTATGCCGCCCCTCTCCATAGACTCGGGGCGGCTTACAGCAATGATAAAAACAATATATAATGACAAATCTAATTGTTAGAATCTAAAATAACAATAACACATTTAAAAAGTCTACAAAACAAGAAACCCCAATATATAAAAACATACATACAGATATATCATACACAAAAAATTACATAGGCAGGGGGAGATGTTTCAGTTCCCCCACGCTTGACTGCAGAGGTGGGTTTTAAGGAGTTTACGAAAGGCAAGGAGGGTGGGGGCAGTTCTAATCTCTGGAGGGAACTGATTCCACAGGGTCGGAGCCGCCACAGAGAAGGCTCTTCCCCTGGGTCCCGCCAAACGACATTGTTCTTTAGTTGTTGGTATGCTGCCCTTCTCCTGAGACTCAGAGCGGCTTACAACATATTAGAAATCTACATAAAATTGCATTTGAAAAAACCCACAGTTTTTTTTTTAAAAAAACTAAACAAACAGATTCAACTAAACAAACACATCCTACATTCATTCATAAGTTAATTGGGCGGGGCAAGATATCAAAGTTACAATGGCCCCAAGCCTGCTGGCAGAGGTGGGTCTTCAGAGATTTGTGGAAGGCAGATTGGGGGCAGTATGAATCTCTGGGGGGAGCTCATTCCAAAGGGCTGGGGCAGCCACAGAGAAGGCTCTTCCTGTAGGGGTGACGGGATTATCTCAGGGACCGCCTTCTGCCGCACGAATCCCAGCGACCAGTTAGGTCCCACAGAGTGGGCCTTCTCCGGGTCCCGTCAACTAAACAATGTCAGTTGGCGGGGCCCAGGGGAAGAGCCTTCTCTGTGGCGCCACCGACCCTGTGGAACCAACTCCCCCCAGAGATTAGGATTGCCCCCACCCTCCTCGTCTTTCGTAAGCTCCTTAAAACCCACCTCTGCCATCAGGCATGGGGGAACTAAGATAATCATTTCCCCTAGGCTTCTACAATTTATGCATGGTATGTTTGTATGTATGATTGGTTTTATAACAAGGGTTTTTATCTGTTTTAGTCCACACATCCTAAGGTTGAGAAACACAGCTGTAGATGAACGCAGGGATCCATGATAAGATCGTCTCCAAATGTTTAATCAAAAGCATTCGAGTTTAGAGGTCACATTGTGATTTACCATATTTGCTTCATCTTTCCTATCTGACAAACTGTTGTGATTCAGTCTGAGGCTCCTCAGGGAACGGCTGGAACTCTGCCGGCTCCATGCTCAGAGGGGGAGGACGAGGAACAGGAGGAGGAGGAGGACCAGGCAGGTGGGGAAGAGGAATGTCAGGACGAGGAGGAAGGGGAACAGCCTGAGACCCCCGGGGGGGGAGTTCTCCCCAGCGAGTAGCCTGGAGTCATTAGATGAGAACGCACAAGCCATCATAGATATGAGGCAGAGAAGGGCAGCACAAAGAAGGGGACAATTAGCCAGGTATTTCCATCCCTAATAGGCAACAGCTGGGTTTGGGTGTGGTTCTCCTCAGAAAGGTTGAAAAGGCAGGCCCGCCCTTCCTGTATTGTGGAGAGTTATCTTTTGGGAGTCCTGTGACCTTGCTTCGATCCTTGGCGTCTCTGATTCTGGCTTGTGGCCTCGAAGGCTGAGAACTTGGGGGAGGCGTGGGTTTTATTATCTACAGTGGTGTGTGTGCCAGCAAGAAGCCTGTTGTATTGTCTGGCTGTCGTGACTCTTCTGTGAAGCTTCATAGCATTCCAGTGTGTAAGAACAGTTTTTGTTCTCTGTTTTCAAAGATATAAAAGAACTTTGCTTTTTACCAGCGTGTCTGTCTACTCTTTTTAGTTGGTGTTGACGTCTGGGGGAAACCAGACAGAACACAAACTAGGCAGGATGTGTCTTATCCCCTTACTGTGTTTGGAACTCTTCATGCATTCTTTTAGTGAGTTGCACATGCCAATAGAATAGACTTTGTTTCACATCTCTCCAATCACTTTGGTTCTTAATTGAAGTGGGCATTTTTCCCCCCACAACAAAAGGAGCTTCAAGAAGGGTGAAGAAAGACGTGGGATGTGAAACTGAGAAGCTGGTAAACACGGCGTGCTGTTTTTAGCAATGGATCTCCTTTGAGCTTTCAAAACATTTTACATACCTCAGAAGCTGCTGGAGAAGTAGACAATATCAGCATGTTGTTGACAGATAAGAAGGAGCAGCTTTCTTACATGAAATATGATAAAAGCAGATCAAATATCTAGGAATGTGGGCCTCTCCTACACCAAGCAAATGAATATCGTCCAAACAGCAAATAAATATCATTCAAACAGCAAACCAACAACTTCAGCAAGGTATTTGTTGCAAATTCTTACTATTAAACTTTTTTGTAAACTGGGTACAGTTGCATCAATTAATTAAGAAACACTTCGCGGTTTTTTTCCCTATACTACGGTTTTTCCCACCCGATGATGTCATATGTCATCGTCAAATTTTCATCTGCGTTTAATAAATATATTTTTAATAAACTTTAATAAACAAACATGGTGAGTAATAATCTGAATGGTTGCTAAGGAAATGAGAAATTGCAATTTAGGGGTTTAAAGGGTTAAGGGAAGGCTTGGGATACTGTTCATAGCCAAAAATAGTGTATTTACTTCCGCATCTTCACTTCGCGGAAATTCGACTTTCGCGGGCGGTCTTGGAACGCATCCCCCGTGGAAATCTAGGGAACACTGTACACTATTTTTGGCTATGAACAGTATCACAAGCCTTCCCTTAACACTTTAAACCCCTAAATTACAATTTCCCATTCCCTTAACAACCATTTAGATTATTGCTCACCATGTTTATTTATTAAAGTTTATTAAAAAAAAATATTTATTAAAGGCGGACGAAAATTTGGCGATGACGTATGACGTCCTCGGGCGGGGAAAACTGTGGTATAGGGGAAAAAACCACAAAGTATTTTTTAATTAATATTTTTGAAAAACCGTGGTATAGACTTTCCGTGAAGTTCGAACCCGCGAAAATCGAGGGAACACTGTATTACAATCCGGTCCATCAATTACCCCGCGGTTGGTTTGTTTATTAATTGGTTATTGGTTGGTTAGTCGGTTGGCTAGTTGCTTGGTTTATCAAATTTATTTGCCCCCCATATCTCAATCCAGTTGATTCCAAGTGGCTGGTTACTTAACTTTCTAGCTGCCACTTTTTAAATACAGTGGTACCTCTACCTACAAACACCTCTACTTATGAAATTTTCTAGATAAGAACCAGGTGTTCAAGATTTTGTTTTTTGCCTCTTCTCAAGAACAATTTTCCACTTACAAACCCTAGCCTCCGAAATTGTAACCAGAAAAGGCAGGGAGAAGTCTCTGTGGGGCCTCTCTAGGAATCTCCTGGGAGGAAACAGGGCAGGAAAAGATGAGGAGAAGCCTCCGTTGGGCCTCTCTAGGAATCTCTTGGGAGGAAACAGGGCTGGAAAAGATGAGGAGAAGCTTCTGTGGGGCCTCTCTAGGAATCTCTTGGGAGGAAACAGGGCTTGAAAAGATGAGGAGAAGTCTCTGTTGGGCCTCTCTAGGAATCTCTTGGGAGGAAACAGGGCTTGAAAAGTCTACGGGGAGGGGCGGCATACAAATCTAATTAATAATAATAATAATAATAATAATAATAATAATAATAATAATAATAATACAAACCATCTATGATCTTTGGGCAAACCAGTATCACAAATGAATCTGTAGCTCTTTGATTTGTGGCTGTGTGGCTATGGGTACCTATTTTGTGCCATGTGAAGACGGTGATGTAGGATAAGGAAGTGGCAGAACCTGGGTGGAGTTAAAAGAGGATCAGCCTAGAATCCCTATGTAGCTGCAAGTGAATCAAGTCCAACCCTCAGAATGGTTTCCATGTCAACATTCTTTGTTTGCAGCAGCTGCCAAAAAAGCCAAGTCAGTTTTCGGCTGCATTAACAGGGAAAGAATCCAGATCACCTGAAATGTTAATACTGCTTTATAATGCCTTGGTAAGCCCACACTTGGAATACTGGATTCAGTTTTGGTCACTGCGATGCCAAAAGGATGTTGAGAAGAACCACAAAGAAGATTAGGGGACTGGAGGCTAAAACATGAAGAACGGTTGCAGGAACTGGGTATTTTAATACATCTGGGTAGTTTAATGAAAAGAAGCAACGGGGGAGACATGATAGCAGTGTACCAATATTTCAGGGGTTGCCACAAAGAAGAGGGAGTCAAACTATTCTCCAAAGCACCTGAGGGTAGAACAAGAAGCAATGGGTGGAAACTAATCAAGGAGAGAAGCAACTTAGACCTAAGGAGAAAATTCCTGACAGTTAGAACAATTGATCAGTGGAACAGCTTGCCTCCAGAAGTTGTGAATGCTTCAACATTGAAAGTTTTAAAGAAGATGTTGTATAACATTTGTCTGAAGTAGTGTAGGGTCTCCTGCCCAAGCAGGGGGTTTGACTAGAAGACCTCTAAAGTTCCTTCCAACTTTGTTGTTGTTGTTGCTGCTGCTGCTGTTGTTATTATTATTGTTGTTGTTATTGTTGTTATTATTATTATTATTATTATTATTGTTGTTGTTATTATTATTATTATTATTATTTTAAAAAAATTATTGAGTTTTGACAAACCAACACACAGACATTTAACATTAAACATTTACATTTCCCTATTTACATAAAACACAAATTGATTTTTTTACAATTCCATTTACTGTACATAATAGTCTTTTACTGCTAGTTTCTCTTTTTTCTCTCGATCCAGTTGTACAATTTTTCCCATACTCTGTAGTAGTTTTTATTTTGTTCATTTTGCATTTCGTAAGTTAATTTGCTTAATTTAGCGCAGTCTAACATTTTTAAAATTACCATCTCTTCATTTGGTGTTTTTTCTTGCTTCCAAATTTGCGCAAATGCCAATCTTGCTGCTGTTAATATATGGATTATTAGATAATAATTTTCTTTACTGTGTTGTCCTCTAATTATTCCTAGTAAATACATTTCAGGTTTCCACTCTAATTTATAACCTAATATTTCTTCCATCCAGATCTGAATTTGGTTCCAATTAGCAATGGCACCCAAGTAGAAAGTTTGCGGAGACGGGCGGCATATAAATCCAATAAATCTAATCTAATCAAGAAGTCTAAGAAGGACTTGCCTAGCTATACTGGCATTTACTCAAAGTCTTCATGTCTGATGGGCATCTTTTACAATTCATACCTAGCCTGCCCAGGTAGGCTTTGAGTGGAGCCGAGTAAAACTTTTAAATTCAGAAAGTGAACATTAAACATTAAATAGAGGTAGAAGAATGTTCCTTTCTTTCTATGTATGCTGAGCGCATCAAACTTTGGATGGGTTATAAATATTCTTTTTACAATCCCCTGCATGACAAATACCCGAGAAGCTTTTTTTAGAAGGGATATTTGCCCTCTGCCAGATTGTATAATTTGTATTCATTAATGTGAAGCTACATAACCTCAGCTTCCTGAGGCTGTCAGTCTTATATCTGTGGTCAACAAGATAAAGACGATGCGAGATTCAGAAAATGCTACATGTTTGGACTTTTTGAAAGCTTCTAAGAAAGACATGAAATAAGGGAAGGCGGGTTTTGATGGATTTATATCTACTGAAACTGGAAGCAAAAACAAGAATAGACTGTTCTAACAATGGAGAACAAATGATAAGAGTTGAAGAGGAGCTTGTTGATCATTTAGACATTGGCCAAAGTTCAGCATTCAGTTTCTTGCCTGAAATTTGTTTGCTTGCAATTTCATATCTTAATATGTACATCTCTTTTTATGTTAGAAGTAATTTTGCCCAAACTACACACTTGATGCATTTTCTTTAATGAGATCTATGTTAATACATTATTAATACATAATAATTATATGTCCTCTTTCCATAGCACAGCAACCTTCCTAACAATGTTTTCTATACTTTTTTTTAATTGTAAAAGTGCACTGCAAGATTTGGATAAACCCACTTTCCGAAGGAGTAACTACCTTGGTAACTGCTCAAAGGTGTGGGATTGGCTAAATTGTAATTACAATGTGAATGAAAGAAATGTCGTCTTCCCTAAGGATTAAAAAAAGGATTTGAAATTAAGGGTAGCCAGGTTCATCAATGACATTCAATTATCCGGGGGATGGAGGGAAAATGACAGCAAAGAACATCCAATTGTTGATCTATTTTGTTCTGTCGAGCTCTCTGGTAGAATCCTCCCAAAAATGCACAGGTACAATTTCAGACACTTACACATTTGAAAATTCAAAACAATGTTCTTTATAATGAAAATTCACTTAAACTAAGCCCTCTTTTTGTATAGCAAAGAGCACTGGTCTCCAAACAAACTGGTAATTTGTACAAGTCCCTTATCAGTTCTGTGATACTTAGCTTGCAGTTGTGAGGCCATTCACAGTCCTTCTTCTTTCATAAAGTGAAACACACTTTGCTCTGGGTTAGTTTCAAAGCGGGGAAAAATCAGCACACAAAAGGTCAAAGTCAGTAAAGCAGGCAGGAAACACAACGATCAGATAATCCTCCACAATGGCCAAACCCACAGGCTGCTATTTATAGCAGCCTCACTAATTACCACAGCCCCACCCAACCACAAGTGGCCTCATTTTCTTTGATAATAATCTCTCAGTTGTTGTTGCCTATGCATCGCTCTCTGCATGTGTGGCTGTATCATTAATCCAAGGAGGAGCTAGATAATTGATCTCCTTCTGAGCTGTCTGCCCCACTCTCCTCCTCCCTGTCACTCATGTCTTCTTGGTCAGAGGAGCCTTCATCAGCAGATTCCACCGGGGGCAGAACAGGCCTGCAGCATGTGGATATCTCCCCCACATCCACAGTCCTTGGGGCAGGAGCTGGGCCAGAGCTAACCACAACATATTTGAAGTAGAAAATGAACAGTCAAATATGGATCCATCTAGTGAGATACAGATCTTAAATTCTCTGATGGAATCTGAGCTAGCAGGGACTGGCAGAAGATGATCTTGAGCAAAGGTAAAATAGCAAAATTCATTTTGAAGAAGGAGCCTTTCTTGCTATATCTTGTGTGGCTGTTTTTGAACCAGTCTGGACAAGGCCCTGCTCAGTTTTCTTAATAATAAAGTTTAAGAAGTAGTTTTTATTTTATAATAAAGTTTAAGAAGTAGTTTTATATTTATTTTATTTATTTTGTCAACATGTACAAGATAGCAGGATTAGATATAAACATGGACATGCAAGCTAGCAGCTGTGAAGAAACATCAGAGCCCTTCTTCTTCCAACGAAGTGAGACACACACACTTTGCTCTGCTTTGGTTTCAAAGTCTTGAAAAATCAACAAAGTCCGGAAAACAGCAAGGCACGATCCTGAAGAACTGCGATCAGATAATCTTCCACAACGGTCAAGCCCACACGCTGCTATTTGTATCAGCAGCTCTAATTACTGGAGCCCCACCCAAACACAGGTGGCCTCTCTTATCTCCTGTAATATTTCTGTAATTGGTCTCTTCTACACATAACTCTATGCCTGTGTGGGTCCAAGACTTCCGTATCCAAATAGACCGAAGATAATGGAGATTGACTTCCTGGGCTGTGTGCCAAGCCACCCTCTTCCAACTCACTCCCACCTTCTTTTTCGTCCGAGGAAACTGCACTACCTGACTCTGTCGGCAATAAAACAGGTCTAGGACATGTTGAAGTTTCTCCTGCATCCACCTCCACATTCCTTGGGGCAGGAGCTGGGCCAGAGCCAACAACAACAACAACAACAACAACAACAACAACAAATAATAATAATAATAATAATAATAATAATAATAATAATAATAATAATAATAGTTATAGAGCCGGGGTGGCGCAGCAGGTAGAGTGCTGTACTGCAGGCCACGGAAGCTGACTGTGGATCTGTAGGTCAGCGGTTCAAATCTCATCACCGGCTCAAGGTTGACTCAGCCATCCATCCTTCCAAAGTGGGTAAAATGAGGACCCGGATTGTGGGGGCAATAGGCTGGCTCTGTTCAAAAGTGCTATTGCTAACATGTAAGCCGCCCTGAGTCTAAGGAGAAGGGCAGCATAAAAATCGAATAAATAAATAAATAAAATAAATAAATAGTAATAGTAGTAGTAGTAATAATAAGATTTATTTGGGTGTGAACACTACCAGGCCAGATTATTAGTAGTGATTAATCAATTAAATATAGGCTTGAACAAACTGAGTGTGTGCTACGTTTTCTCTGGTCCGTAGCTGAGGCAGAAAACCCACTTCTGATCACCGAGCTGGCATCAGGCTTCATGGTGGACTAAATCTCAAGGTCTCCTGGTTTGGTTTTGTTTTTAATTCATTTGTCCAATACACAAATACATAGGAAGAAAAATAGACATGTGGTAATATATATAAGGGTAAAGTGAACTTAGAGGAGAGGATATATGAAAGAAAGAGAATATATATGATAAGTGAGAGAAAGGGAAAGACAATTGGACAGGGGACGAAAGGCACACCAGTGCACTTATGTACGTCCCTTACTGGCCTCTTAGGAACCTGGAGAGTTCAATCATGGATAATCTAAGGGAGAAATGTTGGGGGTTAGGGGTTGACACAATTGAGTCCAGTAATGAGTTCCACACTTCGATAACTCGATTGTTGAAATCATATTTTTACAGTCAAGTTTGGAGCGGTTGGTATTAAGTTTGAATCTGTTGCGTGCTCTTTTGTTGTTGCGGTTGAAGCTGAAGTAGTCATTGACTGGTAGGGTGTTGCAGCATATGATCTTGTGGGCAATACTCAAATCGTGTTTTAGGCGTCGTAGTTCTAGGCTTTCTAGGCCCAGGATTGTTAGTCTATTTTCGTAGGATATTCTGTTTCGAGTGGAGGAGTGAAGGGCTCTTCTGGTGAAATATCTTTGGACATTTTCAAGGGTGTTGACGTCTGAGATGTGGTATGGGTTCCAGACAGATGAGCAGTAGTCTAGGATGGGTCTGGCAAAAGTTTTGTAGGCTCTTGTGAGTAGTGTGAGATTGCCTGAGCAGAAGCTACATAGGATCAGGTTAACAACTCTAGAAGCTTTTTGGGCGATATTGTTGCAGTGGACTTTAGCACTTAGGTCATTCGATATTAGTATTCCAAGGTCTTTTACGGAATGTGGGTTGGCAGTGAGAGATTGTTTATTCAGTTCGTATGTGCGGTTTGGATTCTTTTTGCCGATGTGGAGGGTAGAGCATTTGTTGGTTGATATTTGAAGTTGCCAGGTGTCAGACCAGTCTGAGACAAAGTCAAGGTCTTTTTGGAGAGTGAGTGTGTTGTCAGTGGTGTTGAAAAGTTTCACATCGTATAACCTGGCACCTTTTACAACTCTACCAAATTGGCTCTTCTGGTGTATTTATTTATTTATTTTATTTATTATTTAGATTTGTACGCCGCCCCTCTCCGAAGACTCGGGGCGGCTCACAACAAGATAGAACAAATCATAAATAATCAGAAAACTTTAAAATTTATACAAGATTTAAAAGAACCCCATATACTAACAGACGCACACACAAACATACCATGCATAAATTAAACATGCCCAGGGGAGGTGTTTCAATTCCCCCATGCCTGATGGCAGAGGAGGGTTTTAAGGAGTTTACGGAAGGCAGGGAGAGTAGGGGCAGTTCTAATCTCTGGGGGGAGTTGGTTCCAGAGAGTCGGTGCCGCCACAGAGAAGGCTCTTCCCTGGGGCCCGCCAACCGACATTGTTTAGTTGACGGGACCCGGAGAAGGCCCACTCTGTGGGACCTAATCGGTCGCTGGGATTCGTGCGGCAGGAGGCGGTCTCGGAGATATTCTGGTCCAGTGCCATGAAGGGCTTTAAAGGTCATAACCAACACTTTGAATTGTGACCGGAAATTGATCGGCAGCCAATGCAGACTGCGGAGTGATGGTGAAACATGGGCATACCTAGGTAAGCCCATGACTGCTCTCGCATTGTATTGTATCTTGTCCATTTTTTTAAATCATACAACTGGTTCTGGATAATATTTGCAAGCGTGTTTTAAGCTTTTCTCACGTCTCCCTCTTTGTTTCGGCTGTTGGAAACATCCTGCTTGTTTCATTCACAGAAAATGGAATGTGAACAGATGTTCACTAATAAACAGGGAACAGCTTTGGAAAACAGCACCGCTGGCCATCCTGGAGAGCTTCCTAAAGTGGGTCTTTCCTGAACAACTGACAGCTTTTCAAAAGCTGGCACTGTTGTACTTCAGCTAAATGTCGGTTTTCATTACAGAAATCTTCCTAGCGCTGTTTTATTTATTTATTTATTTATATTTATTTATTTATTTTGTCCAATACACAATGAGGGTTTTAGTGGGTATATATCTATATACACATAGTAAAATACATGATGAAGGTTATAGAGGCGATACTCATAGTAAAATATATCTAAGAAATAATAGAAAAGAAGGTATAGTAACAGTACATATCAGTGAAAGAATAGAAGAAGAGATATAGGAATAGAAGAAAGGTATAGGAGATATAGGAGAGCAATAGGACAGGGGACGGAAGGCACTCTCGTGCACTTGTACTCGCCCCTTACTGACCTCTTAGGAATCTGGATAGGTCAACCATGGATAATCTAAGGGTAAAGTGTTGGGGTTTTTTATCATATGCTTTAAATCAAGAGTCACTTCTCTCTTTTTTGTGTCTATCTCCTTCCTCTCATTCTCTCCCTCAATCATTTTCTCATTTCTTTTTTTCCTCCCCTTTTTCCTCTCATTTTTCTCCCTCCGTTCCTTTCCTTTTCTCTCTCTCACTCTCTTGCTTTCTCTCTCTCTCTTTCTCTCTGTCTTACTTTCTTTCTCTCTCTTTCTCCCTCCACCCCTCTCTCTTGCTCTCTCTGTCTCTCTCTCTCTTTCCCTCTTGTACACCACACTGGCAACAGTGCCATCCCTGCACCCATGCCCAGTGCAGCGCCAGCATGTACGGCATCCAGCAATACGTCCAGCCACCACAGTCGGAGCCTCCACCCTGGAGCTCCCACTCACAGCCACTGACCCGCGGCTCCTACCTGGTGCCCTCCCGCTGCCGGTCAGAATTCAGACAAATAAAACTCAGAGTCCTTTTGTTTAAGGTTCAAAGTGAATTTATCAAAATCAGAACTTGAAGCATCGAAAGCAAAGCAAAGTCTGAAGAAAATGGCGCATACCCCACATACTAAAACCCCCTTTTCCACCCCCCTGTTGGGCATCTGCCCAATCTCCATTGGCCAGATGCATCAGGTGGTTCAATCTGAGTATTGTATTGGCAGTTCTGTGTTAGCAAATACTTCAGAAGAAAAGAATTTAGGGGTAGTGATTTCTGACAGTCTCAAAACGGGTGAACAGTGCAGTCAGGCGGTAGGGAAAGCAAGTAGGATGCTTGGTTGCATAGCTAGAGGTGTTCAGCTGAGCCTGAACCCGAACTTTACCCAAACTTTTTTAAAAGTTTGGGTTCGGGTTCGGCACGAATCTGAACTTTGGAGGTTTGGTTCGCCCAACACTAATCCCAAGAGGGCAGGACTTTTCTGCTGTAGCTCCTTTGCTGAGAATTGCTTCCTCCCTCCTGAAATTTCTGTAAAGCAGTAAAAGCAACTGTATTCCACCAGGTCTTTAATCCTCATTAATTCTAACGCAGGAGCTCGATCAGTTCTAAAACCTTTGTTTTTATATAATTACTTTGCTGTCGGCTACCCAGAATCGGCAGATTAGTGCGAGTTACATCTCTAAATGTAAATAAATGAACCGGTTATACGAATAAACTGTTGCCTTCCATCTCAGGTCATAGATCTTGAGCAATATTACCCAGTCCCTGTTCCTACTGTTTGCTTCAGAAACTGCCAAAGTTGTCAAAGCCATAAAAATCAGACTGAGATGTCTTTGTTCATTTTTGGAGCACTTTACAAGGTTGGCACTCCTTTTCCATTTAAAAAAAAAAAAAAGAGCTGCTTGTCCCACTCTTCAGACACCTGCCCAAGACCTCAATTTCACAGTGGCTGCTCTTTGAAAAGTGCCACCGTGGCTTGCTTTGAGCCACAAGGAAAGAAAACTCCTTTTTGAAGGTAGAAATTAACTTTGGTTTGTAGCCAGCATTTACAAGGCAGAAAGTTGCCTGGCCTTGCCAACCCCTGATGTTTTATTTTTGTTCAATTTATTCGGGCTTCACCAAGGATTGGTAAATGCAACCTTCAACACTACAAGGGCTGGGAATGTCGGGAGCCCAGATGGGCAGGGGGAAGAGAAGACACTGTGGTATCCTTGGTGCTCTCTGAGCTTGATGGTTTCCTGAAGACTTTTCATGACTGTATGAGGTAACATCCTCAGTGCTAATATGTTGTGGTTAGCTCTGGCCCTGCTCCTGCCCCAAGGACTGTGGATGTGGGGGAGACATCCACATGCTGCAGGCCTGTTTTGCCCCTGGTGGAATCTGCTGATGAAGGCTCCTCTGACCAAGAAGACATGAGTGACAGGGAGGAGGAGAGTGTGGCAGACAGCTCAGAAGGAGATCAATTATCTAGCTCCTCCTTGGATTCAGAACAAGAGTTAATGATACAGCCACGCATGCGGAGAGCGATGCATAGGCAACAACAACTGAGACATTATTATCACAGAAAATGAGGCCACCTGTGGTTGGGTGGGGCTGTGGTAATTAGTGAGGCTGCTATAAATAGCAGCCTGTGGGTTTTGGCCATTGTGGAGGATTATCTGACCGTTGTGTTTCGTGACTGATTTACTAACTTTGACCTTTTGTGTCCTGATTTTTCCCCGCTTTGAAACTAAACCAGAGCAAAGTGTGTTTCACTTTGTGAAAGAAGGAGGACTGTGAATTGCCTCACAGCTGCAATCTAAGTATCACAGAACTGATAAGGGACTTGTACAAATTACCAGTTTGTTTGGAGACCGTGCTCTTGGCTATACCAAAAGAGGGCTTGGTTTAAGTGAATTTTCATTATAAAGAACATTGTTTTGAATTTTCAAACGTGTGTGTGTGTGAAATTTGTACCTGTGAATTTTTGGGAGGATTCTACCAGAGAGCCCGACACTAGGGCAGTGTTTTTCCACCAGTGTGCCGTGGTACACTAGTGTGCCGCGAGACATGGTCTGGTGTGCCGCAAAGAAGGAAGCTCAGCTGAGGGCACGAAGAGCAAAAAGTTGTGAGACCGGAAGCTGAGCTTCCTTCTTTGCAGCAGGCAAACTTTGGGGCCTGGTGGGAGGGTGCCAGCAGCAGTGGCACTGGGCAGTAGCCGCGGGGCTGCAGCTGTGAGTGGGAGCTCCAGGGCAGAGGCACCGGCAGCTGCATCGCCTGTCAACTTGCGCTTGCTGCTGCTGCATTCTTTGCTTGGTATCAAGGGAGGTTGGGAAGAGTGCAGGAGGAGAAAAGTTTCAGTTACAATAAGTTTAGATTTCCCAGGTGCCGGTGGAGACCGTTAGACAGGCAAATTCCTGAGAAGCCCAGGAGGAGCATCTTAGAAACATAGAAGTCTGACGGCAGAAAAAGACCTCATGGTCCATCTAATCTGCCCTTATACTATTTCCTGTATTTTATCTTAGGATGGATATATGTTTATCCCAGGCATGTTTAAATGCAGTTACTGTGGATTTACCAACCACGTCTGCTGGAAGTTTTTTCCAAGCATCTACTACTCTTTCAGTAAAATAATATTTTATCATGTTGCTTTTGATCTTTCCCCCAACTAACCTCAGATTGTGCCCCTTTGTTCTTGTGTTCACTTTCCTATTAAAAACAATTCCCTCCTGAACATTATTTAACCCTTTAAAGTATTTAAATGTTTCAATCATGTCCCCCCCCTTTCCCTTCTGTCCTCCAGACTATACAGGTTGAGTTCATGAAGTCTTTCCTGATTTCTAAATGGGTTTATACACTTGTAACTCAGTGGTGAGATTAAAAACAAAATTACTACCGATTCTATGGGCATGGCTTGGTGGGCACGGCATGGCTTGGTGGATGTGGCAGAGGAAGGTTACTACAAAAAACCCCATTTCCTCCTGATCAGCTGGGAGGCAGATAATAGATGGAGATGGGGCCAGTCAGAGGTGGTATTTACCAGTTTTCTGAGCTACTCAAAATTTCTGCTATTGGTTCTCCAGAACTGGTCAAAACTTGCTGAAACCCACCTCTGTTGAAATAGAAAAAAAAGTTCACATACTCCAGTCCAAAGCTTCCATTCTTAGCTTCTTACTCCATTCAGTTGGTTAATTCTTCCAAGCCCTTAATTAATAATTGGCATAGATTTGATCATTGCAATATCTGTTCTATAGTTCTCCCTTTTAGGACCAGACCTCATCATGCCTCCATGCCTCACTCCCACAACCAGGGGTGGGCTACTGCCCGGATGGGGGTGGAATGCAGTGGGGTAGCGAAAATGGAGCTCCACCCCAGAGCACCCAATTTGCACTGAAAGATATTGAAAGAAAATGCAGGGCGTCCTGCATAAGCCACGACCACAGTGTGGCATTTATTTATTTATTTATTTATTTATTTATTTATTTATTTATTTATTTATTTATTTATTCTTTGTCCAATATACAATAGAATAGAATAGAATAGAATTTTTATTGGCCAAGTGTGATTGGACACACAAGGAATTTGTCTTGGTGCATATGCTCTCAACATACATAAAATAAAATATACATTTGTCAAGAATCATGTGGTACAACACTTAATGATTGTCATAGGGGTCCAATAAGCAATGAAGAAGCAATATTAATAAAAATCTTAGGATATACGCAACAAGTTACAGTCATACAGTCAACATGGGAGGAAATGGGTGATAGGAATGATGAGAAAAACTAGTAGAACAGAAGTGCAGATTTAGTAGAAAGTCTGACAGTTTTGAGGGAATTATTTGTTTAGTAGAGTGATGGCGTTCGGGAAAAAACTGTTCTTGTGTCTAGTTGTCTTGGTGTGCAGTACTCTGTAGCGACGTTTTGAGGGTAGGAGTTGAAACAATTTGTGTCCAGGATGCGAGGGGTCAGTAAATATTTTACCCGCCCTCTTTTTGACTCGTGCAGTATACAGGTCCTCAATGGAAGGCAGATTGGCAGCAATTGTTTTTTCTGCAATACAATACATATGGAAGAGAATAGACATTAAGTAATATATATGACGATAGAAAGTAAAAAGAAGAGAAGTAGATGGGAGGGAGAGAATATATATAATATAAGAGATAAGGAGAGAATATATATGATATATGTATATGTTGTGATTCCGTCTGAGGCCCCTCAGGGAACGGCTGATCCTCTGCCGGCTTCCTGCTCAGAGGGGGAGGATGAGGAACAGGAGGTTCAGGCAGACGGGGAGGAGGAATCTCAGGCTGAGGGAGAGGGAGGACAGCCAGAGTCCCCCGAGAGGGAGCTCTCCCCAGCAAGCAGCCTGGATTCCTTAGATGAAAATGCACAAGCAATAATCGATCTCCGGCAGAGAAGAGCAACACAACGAAGGGGACAATTAGCCAGGTACTTTCAGCACTAAAGAGGCAACAGCTGGGTTTGGGTGTGGTGCTCTCTGGAAAGGCTGAAAAGGCAGACCCACCCTTCCTGGCTTGTGGAGTATTATCTTTGGGAGTCCTGGGACCTGGCTGTGATCTTTGGCGTCTTGGAATTCTGGTTTGTGACTTTGAATACTGAAACCTTGGGGGGAAAAGGTGTGGGTCTTATTCTCTACAGTGGTGGGTGTGCCAGAAAGAAGTCTGCTGTATTGTCTGGCCATCAGGACTCTGCTGTGAAGTCTCATAGCCTGCCTGTTGGGAAGAACAGGTTTTTCTCTGTGTTTATTTTTCAAACTATAAAGTGCTTTTGATTTTACCAGCGTGTCTGGCTGCTTTTTCCAGTTGGTGTTGAAGTCTGGGGGCACCCAGACAGAACATGTATATTAGATAGATAGATAGATAGATAGATAGATAGATAGATAGATAGATAGATAGATAGATAGATAAGGAGAGAATATATATGACATATGAGATAAGGAAAGACAATTGGACAGGGGTCAATAGGCACATCAGTGCACTTATATACGCCCCTTACTGGCCTCTTAGGAACCTGGAGAGGTCAATCGTGGAGAGTCTAAGGGAGAAGTGTTGGGGGTTGGGAGTTGACACTATTGAGTCCGGTAATGAGTTCCATGCTTCGACAACTCGATTGTTAAAGTCATATTTTTTACAGTCAAGTTTGGAGCGGTTAATATTAAGTTTGAATCTGTTGTGTGCTCTTGTGTTGTTGCGGTTGAAGCTGAAGTAGTCGTTGACCAGAAGGGCGTTGCAGCATATGATCTTGTGGGCAATACTCAAATCGTGTTTTAGGCGCCGCAGTTCTAAGCTTTCAAGACCCAGGATAGATAGTCTATTTTCGTAGGGTATTCTGTTTCGAGTGGAGGAGTGAAGGGCTCTTCTGGTGAAATATCTTTGGGTGTTTTCGAGAGTGATAGTTAAGATTTTGGTAGCCCTTCACTACACTTGGCTCTCTATCCGCTAACTTTCTTTTCCAAACTCTTTGTTCCACTCCATGTGGTAGGATTTACTGGAATTTTGCAAAGGCTGCATTGGTGGCCAAGGAGAGAATATAAATCATTCTCCTCTGAGCCGCTACCCCACCCAGATATTGTATTGCCAGTTAAGAAAGGAAGGCAATTATCTTAGAATCTACATTTCCTTCTATAGAACTTCATTTGGCTGTCAAAGCACGCATCAAGGCAAGGTGGTGGATCTCTCTCGCCCATGACAAATGAATTTTGATTTGCATAACTAATATATCCATTATTGTCCAACTTAAAATTCTCCGGGAAAAAGTGGCTCTCACGTTGGCCATGAGAAAACGCAAAGACACTTTCTTACTTGCAAGCAGGCAGATTAAAAAAAATAAATGATGAGTGTTAGAACTTTTTTATTCATTTCTCGATTAATGGAAGGATTTGATTCTGTATTAATGAAGACCTGGCTTGCACAATAGAATAAAAAGTATAGACAAATGTGGACCTGTTTTAAAGTTAATTTCGTTTCAAATGCTTATATGATTATAATCACTATACTTTCTTTTTTTCTTTTTTTTTCTTTTACATATAAAATACATTTATTATATTATGCATATACTCCTCCTATTACTTTTCCACAAAAAGTCGTCCCTGAAAACGTCTGCGTCACAGGCAGATCCTTCTCTTCTTTTCTACATACTTTCTTTTCTTTTATTCATTTTCCTCTTTTTCCCCATCTTTCCACTTATCTTTTTTTCTGTAAATTTAATATCTCTCTCTTTTCACTCTTCAAATTTAGAAAATATTTTTATCAATTTGTTATTAGCTAATATATATTAACATGAGATGTAACATTTATTATTAAAATCTAAGAAAATTCTTGATAATACTAAGGATATTGTTTATCTACTGTTTATTTACAATGTTTAAGAAATACAACACTGTTATCAAGAATTACATGTATTATAATCTACAACTTACAATGTATAACCGTATTACTTACCTGAACCGCTTGATTTCGTATTTCCCTTCCCTATCCACCCCACCCCACCCTTTTTTCTTTTCTGTATATTCCTTCCTACCCTCCACTACCCTTTCCCTATTTCCTTTTTTTCTATATTTGCAAATAAAGTATTTTTTTTAAAAAAAAATTGTTTCAAATGCTGTTGTGATTCCGTCTGAGGCCCCTCAGGGAACGGCTGATCCTCTGCCGGCTTCCTGCTCAGAGGGGGAGGATGAGGAACAGGAGGTTCAGGCAGACGGGGAGGAGGAATCTCAGGCTAAGGGAGAGGGAGGACAGCCAGAGTCCCCCGAGGGGGAGCTCTTCCCAGCAAGCAGCCTGGATTTCTTAGATGAAAATGCACAAGCAATAATCGATCTCCGGCAGAGAAGAGCAACACAACGAAGGGGACAATTAGCCAGGTACTTTCAGCACTAAAGAGGCAACAGCTGGGTTTGGGTGTGGTGCTCTTTGGAAAGGCTGAAAAGGCAGACCCACCCTTCCTGGCTTGTGGAGTATTATCTTTGGGAGTCCTGGGACCTGGCTGTGATCTTTGGCGTCTTGGAATTCTGGTTTGTGACTTTGAATACTGAAACCTTGGGGGGAAAAGGTGTGGGTCTTATTCTCTACAGTGGTGGGTGTGCCAGCAAGAAGTCTGCTGTATTGTCTGGCCGTCAGGACTCTGCTGTGAAGTCTCATAGCCTGCCTGTTGGGAAGAACAGGTTTTTCTCTGTGTTTATTTTTCAAACTATAAAGTGCTTTTGCTTTTACCAGCGTGTCTGGCTGCTTTTTCCAGTTGGTGTTGAAGTCTGGGGGTACCCAGACAGAACAAATGCTGGCCTTTTTTTTTTTGTTCTGGCCAAACTGGACAGACATTTAAAAAAATCATATTTTTTATTATTATTAATGCATTCTGTTTCACATCAATATTAACACTTTTCCAAAAGGGTAGAAAGAATGACATTTCTGTATGTTAAAGGCAAGCCTTCCCGTTGCTCTTGAGAAAACTTTTATTTTTAAAGTATGCATTGCATGTCCTTTGAAAGAAGGGCTAAAGACCTCAATTTAGAGCGTTCGGTCTAAAAATGACTAGACTGTTCATTTGATGCACATTTACAGGAATTATTTAGTGCCTCGGTTATCTTCAAGTGTGTCCTAGACCTTTGTTCCTCTGCTTTCAATAAATATTGAATGACCTGAAACATTGATCCTGAAAGGAATCTGCTGACGTTAATGGATTTCATAAAACAACCCTGTTCATTATAAACAGACATATGTTGATGACATGTTGTGAATTCTGCTTTATTTTTACTATTTGATTGTTTGCAATTGCTTCACTTCTGAACCAGTAGCAGAAAGAAAAAAATAATAATTATTTTCAAGAAAGTATAAGGCATTTTCTTCAGACGAATCCATTTCCTCTTATGTAAAAAGTAAGCATTAACTTAGCAACTGTCAGGTTATATTTCTAAAGCCCTGAGATGTGTCATTATTTATTCATTTTCTGTTCCTTGGTTTGAGTCTCCCAATGATCACTGATGGGCTTTCAAGGAGAAGTTTTATCCTTTGCCAACTTTCTTCATTCTTCGCCTGACGCTCTCATTATGCTGCTGACACTGAGGGTAAAGAACAAAATTCAGTAGAAACAATTATTAATATTTTTAGTGGCTTTTTACAGACACAAAAAAAGTCTACAGCACTCTAAAACTTATTGGAGTTTTTGTTCTTTGCCCTCGCAAAAACAATAATTTTGATTTTGTTTTCAGTAGATAAGAACATAAGAAGAGCCCTGCTGAATCAGGCCAAAGCCCACCTACAAAAAGATATTGACAAAATTGAACGGGCCCAAAGACGGGCTACAAGAATGGTGGAAGGTCTTAAGCATAAAACGTATCAGGAAAGACTTCATGAACTCAATCTGTATAGTCTGGAGGGCAGAAGGAAAAGGGGGGACATGATCGAAACATTTAAATATATTAAAGGGTTAAATAAGGTCCAGGAGGGAAGTGTTTTTAATAGGAAAGTGAACACAAGAACAAGGGGACACAATCTGAAGTTAGTTGGGGGAAAGATCAAGAGCAACATGAGAAAATATTATTTTACTGAAAGAGTAGTAGATCCTTGGAACAAACTTCCAGCAGACGTGGTAGATAAATCCACAGTAACTGAATTTAAACATGCCTGGGATAAACATATATCCATCCTAAGATAAAATACAGAAAATAGTATAAGGGCAGACTAGATGGACCATGAGGTCTTTTTCTGCCGTCAGACTTCTATGTTTCTATGAGTCCAGCATTCTGTGTCACACAGTGGCCCACCAATTGTCCATGGGGATCTTGAGCAGAAAGAGAAGGCAAGACCCTCCCTTTCCCTTGACCCCCAACAAATGGTACTCAAGGGAATCCTGCCTGCCTCAAGCAACATAGAGGCGGCACATGGACATCTGTTTCAATAACCACCGGTACACTTGGCATCCATGAATCTGTCTAATCCTGCCTTGAAGCTATCAAGGCTGACAGCTGTCACAACCTTTTCTGGAAGTGAATTCCATAAACCAACGACCCTCTGGGTGAAGAAATATTTCCCTTGATTTGTCCTCACTTTCTTACCTATGAGCTTTAGGGAGTGCCCCCTTGTCCTAGTATTGTGTGATAGAGAAAATAAATTTTCTCTATCCACCTTTTCTATCCCATGCACGATTTTATACACTTCGATCAAGTCACCCCTTAAATGCTGTCTTTCAAGGCTGAAGAGACCAAGGCGTTGCAACCTGGTTTCACAAGGGAGGGGCTCCATTTCCTTGGCCATTCTTGTTGCCCTTTTTTGCACCTTTTCCAGTTCCATTATATCCTTC